>NW_026555073.1:6617500-7207681 GCF_021234165.1 Pteronotus mesoamericanus
AAAAGGGTGGGAGAGCGAGCCTAATTATTCAATTAGTGGAACTGCTCTAACCCATTGTCTTCACAACTAAATTCAACTACTTGAGTGCGAACTCTTTTGAGGCCAGAAACTCTGTCGTATTTTTTGTGTATGTCCCCTACCACCCCTCAGACGTCAGTATCACCTAATTAAATGTTGTGCACACACTTTCAATACAAAGCCATATTACTGCGGATGAAGAGGCTGTAATTAAAACAAAGACGAGGTGCTGAAAAATACTAACTTGTGAAACAGTAAGAGTTGTTGATTAAGAGTACCTCACCTCCTACAAGAAAACGTGACAAAGATAAGGATGCCACAGGGTGCAACAAGGATGGCGAGTAACTTTACTGGAAGGGGACAGAATGAACAAAACGGAATGGAAGGAAACACGAGCGTTCTCTCAGTTTAGCTTATCCTCCCAGAGCGAGACACGCCGCAAAATTTTTTTTATATTATTTCATTAATAATGATGGACAGTCTATGGAATTTTCAATACCGGACAGAGACCTTTTTGTACCTTCAATTAATCAGGTAATAAGATAGGCCATGGATAATCAGGAAACTACCCCGGGAGGGTACAGAAATTAACACAGGTCAGAACCTAATTTCCCATCTGTATTCCCGCGTAAGGGGCAGTAAAACATGAGTATGGTAAATACCTGAGTCGTAAAGAACTGAGAGTTTGGAGACTGCCCCAGATTAAAATGACCTTCTTGCCCCACTCAGTAGTACAGACTGACAGCACAGTATACCCCTCTAAGAGAACGGGAGGACGGGAAGCCGATATAGGACTAACCTGGCTTTTGTCCTACGGTTAAACCTCCGGAGCTCGCAGCTCGTGACAGCGAGAAATCCACACGCGGAGGCTCCAACCTCACACACCGGGAGAAATCATAGCAGCGCCCGTGGCTGTGGCCGCGGCACTGGTGTTGTGGGCGACAGCGGCGGCGGCAACTCCTCCCTCTGCTGCCCCTCTTCCTCCACCCTCCGCCGCCCGCCTGCAGCCTTTGCCCCTCCTTTTCTTCCTCCCCTCACTTCCGGGTGATGCCCGGGCCGGAAGCAGGGCGGATGGGGCGGGGAAACGGACGCGTCACGTGAGGGGAACGCGAGGGCTGGAGTCAGGCTTTCCCGTCCCCTACCGCCCCCTGGCTGACACGCGGCTTCAGGAGAAAGTCTATTTGGCGCTGTAGAGTGTCTCCTTCCCCCTTCACCAAACCGAAATAAAACAGAACATTGTTTTAAAAACCCATCCAAACGTCTGTCATCTGCAGTTTCCTAACCTCCAGCCAAGAAGTACTATACAGCTCCTTGTAAATCAATCGTCTTCCTAATAGTTAAGCCTTTCCGAGCATGAAATTAACGTACTTCCCTCGGACTGTTACAGCCTAACTCCAGATGTGAATATTGGAACTATAAACTTGCTCTCCTCTCTCCACTGAAAAATGAGTTCCAAAAATTTTATTTATATTTAATTCATGCATCTGAATTTCTAATTTTTATATATGTTGCACCTAGCGCAGGAATCTCACCTCACGGTACATTCACAACACTGTTCCAGGCTCTGAATCACTTCTACATTTATTCTTTCAGTTATTCAGCACTTAAAAACCTAGAGTATTCCAAGGATGCAAAAATATTATATATTACCATGAGTTTTAGAGAGAAGTGAGCTGTATAAAATGTAGTAACATGGCAGTAAGCGCTACAGAAATCATTTGAGAAAAATGTATTTTTGTTTTCCAATCTGACTTTTCAAAAAGCAGCAAAATCCTACCATTTTTAAAACCATTAACGTTAAAAGAGTAAGAGGTGAGGCTCCATCTTGCTAACTTCAAATAGACATATAGTCTTTTCATATTTCGTTTCATTAAATATCTGTCATATGAGGTAGGGAAAAACTAATCACAGTTATTTATATTTTTGACAGCAACCATTTGAACCCAGTTCCCATAAAAAGACCATCAAGTCTAATAAATGTTGGGGAACTCAAAATAGTAAGAAACTACAAAGATTAAATTAGTATTTGTAAAAAAAACAAGTGTCTAACACACAATAAGCATATGTAAGTATTAAATAATTTTCATCCTACCTGTTGTCAGATTCCTATTAAGCCTTGACAGACACCACCTTTACTGCCTACGGATGTAAATTATAGGCCTACAATTAAGTATTTCAGAAGTAATTTTTCCTTCCTCCTCAACACCAATACACATAAAAAAAAAATTACCTTCAAAACTCCTTACCTTCCCAGACAAGAATTCTAGCTGTTAATCAACGTGCACAGCCTTAACTATTAGCATACAAATTCATTTCCAATTTTAAAATCTTAAAAATACATCACATGAAATTTGAATGGCTCCTAAGTGGACTTCCAATTACAAGTTATTTTTTAAAAATATTTTATTTATTTTTAGAGAGGGGAAGGGAGGGAAAGAGAGAGAGAAATATCCATGAGTGGTTGCCTCTCACGCGCCCCCTACTGAGGACCTGGCCCGCAACCCAGGCCTGTGCCCTGACTGGGAATCGAACCGATGACCCTTCGGTTTGCAGGCCAGCACTCAGTCCACTGAGCGACATCAGCCAGGGTAGCAGGTTAGTTTTTAACCACAGTATTAACACTGTGCTGAGCTTTCAAAAATATTCTTAGGTCTAGCTTATCTTCTAGAAAACTTTTATCAGAATACCAATCTACTAGTTCTGTAGTTTTCCTAGTTTACCATTATAAACTGCAAGATCCTCTGCCATGCACATCCGTAGTCACCAATCCATTCATTCTAAAACACATTTCTAAATGCATCAACCCTAATCTTCCTTCTCAATGCTCAAAACATTACTACAATGTTCTATAATTTTCACTTTCAAATAGAATGTTTCAAGAAATCAAGTTTCATGGGGTTGAACAGCTTGTAGGTGCCCCCAAAATGCTTACGAAGTGGTATCAGTATTTCCAATAAAAGTCACGAGTGACAACTCATTTGTGCCTCTACAACTAACAAGGTACCTAGTTCTAAATAAGTATGAATTTAAAACAGAATACACTCACTAAAATAATTGTTTTAGAGTGAAATTAACAATGGGATTCATGACATTCACCCTAATTTAAAAAAACTTGATAGCCCTTCAATAACATTTTTAAATTGGCAACGCTTATCAATTGCATGCCTAAATTCTACAGGTTTTTTATATCTTTATTTTTCAAACACTTAACATTGTTTTTCTGTACCAGCTTCAGATGTAAAGCTAAGTGGCCAGAGAAAGCATGCTATTGCAAAAGACTTAATTCTTTTTCACTGCCAACTAGTATTCCACTGTATATGTGTACATCTTATTTACCCACTTGTCTGTTGATGGCCCTTGGGTTGTTTCCCTATCTTGGCTACTGTAAATAATGCTGCAATAAGCATAACGGTGCACATATTCTTTCAAATTAGCATTTTGGGTTTCTTCGGATATACTCCCAAAAGTGGAATTGCTGGGTCATGAGGCAGTTCCATTTTTAATTTTTAAAAGAACCTCCACTTTCTTCCATAGTGGTTGCACCAAGCTGCATTCCCACCAACAGTGTACTACAGATATATTATAGAATTGTACTGCTAAAACCCACATAATTTTATTAACCAATGTCACTCCAATAAATTCATTAAAAAAATAAAAAACAGTGCAGCGCTGACAGTAGATAAGTAAAAAACTAAACAGGTCCTTTCTTTAATAACACCATAAACATTTCAGATAAATATACTGAAAAATCTAAAGGACTAATTATAATAAATGTGCTGAGAGAACCAAGAAGCTAGTTAGTCCTGAGACAGACAGCCTAGGAATACATTTGATAGAACACTCTTCCCTTGGGTCCAGTGGCACCCTGAGTTCCCTTGGAAGAAATGAAAAGGATTTAGTAATGCCAATTTCAAATATAAACAGAAATGGTACGAAGTAGCAGGCATAACCAAGATCTGGATATCAGATTTTTAGCCCAAAGATGACCTAAAATAACTCTGTGATCACTTATTCATGAACTTCAATTTCAGTCCACTATAAAGTCGACTTCCAGGTGATGACCAAATTTTACTTTCACACGATCTCATCTAGAAACGCTATTTAGGTTGTATACCATTTTGATTTTATTAACACAAAGGTTAAATAAATGGTAAGTGATCAAGGTTGGTTCCATTCACAAAAGAAACAAACAAACCTACAATGAAGATTTCAAATGTACTTTATTTCTTCAATCATGCCATATTTTCATGGGTACACAGCGCTTTCACTTGGCAGATTATGTGTTGGTTTTGGGACAATTAATTACACCAGCTGCGATGATTATTAATCTCTCCATTCCTTTGGGGTGACTCTGCCAACAGGGGACAGGTTCCATTCTATTCCAATTTGTGTCGCTGTCTGTAAGAATTAAAATGGTGTCAGTTATACATGTTTAAACCAGAGTCCCTTCTCCCTTGGAGACTATTTCTTCAAAGTGACAAAGTCATTCTTCTGCTCTATAGGTGAAAAACAAATAGAAACTCACTGGAATATAGTGCCCTCTGTAGGCAAATCTAATTCCTGTGCTAATTCTCTAGAGCAATGCTGTTCAATAGAAGTTCCTGAGGTGAAGGAAATCTTCTGTATTGGTACTGACCAGCCGCATCAGTTATTAAAATGTGGCTAGTATGGCAAAGGAACTGAATTTTTAACTTTATTTAATTAACTAAGTTTGTATTTCACATTTTATACTACCTCCTCAAAATGTTGATTCACTCATGCACAACTGCCAAAGAACACTTTTGTAATAACCCTTCATAAAGGAGCACTTCACCTCCAAAAGTGCCCCGATCACACATTTGTTCAACATCTGTTTACTCTTCTAATTAAATACACACACTTATTTAAATAGTATATCTGATTTCAGGAAGATCAAAACAGGAATGAAAAAGGCCTATTAAAATATCTTTGTTTATTAAGGCAAGCATTGATTCCTACCTTTTAAAATCAACTTATATAATTATTTTAACTTCAAGACTACTTTTTTTTTAATCCCCATATGAGGATATGTTCATTGATTTTAGAGAGAAGAAGGGAGAGGGAGAGAAAAACATCGATCAGCTGCCTTCTGCAGGCACCAAACCCACAACCTAGGCATGTGCCCTGACCTGGAATTGAACCCACTACCTTCTGGTGTGCAGAACGCTCCTATCAACTGAACCACCCAACCAGGGCAAGACTCCTCCTTTTAACCAGCAAGTATAGTGGCTAATAAGTAGATTGTGGGGGGAAAAAAACCCTAAAATATTGAAAGCAAGTCACTTTATATCTCATCCATCAGAAATGTTATATTCAGTTCTAAGGGCAGAATTTTAGAAGAAAAACTAATTAAATGAAGGATAGTGACCCAAGATGGTGAAAACCCTGGAAACCATGTAACAAAACAAAACAAAAAAAAAAAAGACTGTTGCCCTGGCTGGTGTGGCTCAGTGGACTGGGTGCCGGCTTGCAAACCAAAGGGTCGCAGGTTTGATTCCCTCTGGGAGCACAGGCCTGCATTGTGGACCGGGTCCCCAGCTGGGGGCATGTGAGAGGCAACCAACTGATATTTCTCTCCCTCTCTTAAAAAGAAAAAAATAGATTGTTACTCTGAAAGATCCAGGACACATGACGGCAATTTTTCTAACGTCTAATGGTTGATATATGGAAACGAGTTAAGAATTTCTGTTACAATGGAATGATTGGTAAAATATGAAGGAAGCAGATTTTTAACTCAACATACGATTCTTTTAAAACAGCTATACATCACGGGAAGGGCTGGCTGCCTTCTGATCCAGTAAGCAACTTGTTACTGGAAAAGGTTAAGAACAGATGACGGATGAATGCTAAATGCTGAGAAAGAAATTCCTTCTCTGGGAGATTACATTAGGGAATCTCCTAAAGTCCCTCTTAACCAGAAATGTATGCTACTGCATGAAAACATTTTGAATACGAAATCTAAATGAGAATGAAAAACATCTAAGCCAGAAATTATCAATCAATAGTACTTACATATACCCACGCAGCAATACAGAAAGTGGCTCCACTAACTAATACAAGGTTACCATATTTGTCATGGAAATCAGGTGTCCGTTTCTGGCTGATCTGCCTCGCTGTTATTTGCTGAATGCTTCGAACTTAAAGAAAAAAATACACAGAAGCATATCTATGAATTATCAGGAAAAGAGATAATTGATATTGGCAAGTGAGAAAGCCAAAGAAGTTAACTTTGCAGTATTACACAGTTCTATAAAACATTAAAACATATTGTAGCTAAAAGTGCCATACTTTGAAAGGCATCAAAAATAAGATGGCCTGATGGAAAGTTAAGTGACAGAATATACCAAAATATTAATTATAGAATCTATACAGTGGGTATGTGGATGTTCATCATACAATTGTTCCAACTTTTCTGTATGTCTGAAAGTTTTCACAGTTAAGTATTGGGGGGAAAACAAAGAACAAGTTATGTCAGTAACATTCACTACAAATTCGTATTTGTATCATGTCTGGAACTTGACTCCTAATTATTAATTTGAATATTTATGACTTAAATTTTCACTCAGGTTTAATCGGCACTGCTCAACTTACAACATAAAAAATAAACTCAAAATGGACTTCAAATTAAAGCACACTACATGGTCATGGCCTTAAAATTGGGTGGAGGGAACCCCTCCAAAAACTAGAGCAATCTTGATTTTAAAAAAAATTACTAACGAATACATCACTATGCTAAAGGAAATGGTGTACATGAAAATATGTACAACACAGGCCCCATCCTCAGGTAACTTCCAGTCTAGAGGAAGATATTAGGCATGTGGACACAAATCACTGTAATAGAAGGAAGTAGAATGTTAACTAAGCACTCTGAATACCAGGTAGGATTTGGTTATGTAGATGTGAGAAAGGGGAATCTGAAAAAAGGCAGACAGAAAAACCCAGTATAGCAGAAAACCAATTATCTGTTTGCATAGACAAGCCATAGGGGATAAAACAGAAAGCCTCACGGAGGGCCATAGTTTTGGTTGAGGTAAAGGTTTTTGAGCAGAATGACCACATTAAAACTTCACTTTTACTATCACTGCCTCACTGCCTCTGGTGGGGCTTAGGAAGGCTTGGGAATAGCCAAAACCGGAAAATGCACAGTCCCAGCTGTTTTTAAATTCCCCTCCAATCTAAGTGGTATGTTCTTATTGTTTAAGAGCCCCAAAAGGTACTGATGCACTACTCATGGAAAGCATATTAAAAGAAACAGAAATCTTGATTATTCACTAGCACTGAAGAATATAATTGCTTCTGTATGAGACAATGTGTTATTTCAGGATAGTTATTTCTTATTAATGGTTTCTTCTCTTAACTGCCTTACAATTTTTTAAACCATTAATCACACTTGGATGAGCAAATTCACAAACATTTCACACTATAGTCTGCTCCAGAGCAGTTCAAAAGTGAGTTTGTGAATTCCACATTGGAATAAAAACCAAAAACTACAACAACAACAACAACAACAAACCCTTTCCTGAGTTACAACAACGCCCTCCCTACCTGCTCAAAGTGGGGAAAAATGATTACCAAACAATTCTGCAACACCTAATGACTTCAATACTCAGGTGGCCCACGTGAATTTCTTTAGACTTCTCTGTGACAAGAAGTGGTTTAGTTACCACCCATTAGTAATCTCATAACCCTCAAAGAACTTTACGTGGTAGGTTTTATTTGATAGCCCCCGATTTTACAAAGGAGGAAAATGAGGTTCAGAGAGGTCTGCTCAATGTGAAAGACATAACAGAAGGGGATTTAGGATTACAAAAAAAACCCCCAGCTGGGCAACTATATTTTGGTTATTGTCAAAGCTGCTTGAGTGTTCAGAACACAAGCTAGTTATATACACCTAGTTATACCTCCAACTGCTCTAAACTGAAAATAAAAAGATGGCTAAAAAAGCTAAGTAACAGCTTAAGGTCACTTTCATTGTTTAACACTACTCACTTTACTCAAGGTCACCTTCAGTGCAAATAAATCATGGAAATGACTTTCCTCTCCAATCTAGTGCATTCCAAATACATAATGATGGTGTCAAATTTCCCCAGCACCTTCCTAACTTTTCGATGAGAAATAACGCACAAATAACAAAAGCTGTGGGGCTACCATTTAGGTTGTCTCCCAACGATAAAACCAGATGAAGAGCTAGATTTACAGCTTCCTTCCATTACGGTTACAGCAATTCTATTTGGGAGTAAATGTACCAACAACGCTAAAAGTTAACGAAATTACTTAGGGAACAAGAGGTGTCGACCAGCGTGCTCTACCCTGAAATCGTAGGTTACTACTGAATAATAAAAAAGGGCTGGGGTATGGCTCCGGTAACAAAAAGAGAGCTGTGAACCGCAACAGAAACACTGGGTGATTAAGTTAATGCTAAGGACATCTTTGCAGTTAGAGAGTAGTGAGAGACTACGCATTTAGAATTAGAAGGTCGGGATGCAAGTGGAGGGAAAGGGAAGAACGACTTCGAGGACAAATGGATAAAAGGACGTCGGAAATGATTTGATCACAATTTTTCTCACCTGGGAGACGACTTAGCGCGTTTTTGGCCAATGGAAACATCGTGAAGTTGAAGACAGAACTGTAGCAACTGCACTGCTGGGTTTGCTGGATCTTCGCTTCAAGTACCCTTGCAAAGAACTCTGAAAAACAAAATGGCTTTCGGACGGGCACTTTAATGAGATTTAATGAAATCTCGCGAGACCTCTGAAAACCTATAGAAATTGTAACCTCTTTATAACACGGAAAGACAAACGCCTTTTGGGAAATGTAGTTTCGTTTCGGGCTTTATAAATGACGTTTGGCGCCCTCTCTCAAACCTTGAACTCAGGTTTAGAGCCCAATAGAGGAGAGTTGAGACACTGATCTTAGACCAGTCATCAGCTTCGAAATACATATTATTTCAGAGGCTTGAATTTGTGTCTTGCTCCACACTAGTAATTCTTTCTGTTCCACCCAAACTTCCTTCACTTCTTTGATTTTTTTTGTCTCCTATTACTACATACTAAGTCGTTTAACTTTTACTTTTGAAACAATTTCAAATTTAGAGAAAAGTTAAAAGAATAATAAAAATAATTCATGGTATGTGGATAAATATGTGATGAAGCCAGTCTAACAAATTGTTGATTGTAAAATCTTGGTGGGTGTTCAGAGTACAATTCTTTCACTTTTTCTTTTTTAAAAGATTTCATTTATTTTTTTAAGGAGAGGGAAGGGAAGGAGAAAGAGGGAGAGAAAATTCAATCTGGTGCCTCTCGCATTCCGAAAAGCGGGGAGGAACCCTCAACCCAGTTATGTGCCTTACTTGGGAATCCAATCGGCGACCTTTTCGGTTTCCTGGCGGATACCCAACCAACTGAGCCACACCAGTTAGGGCTTGTTCACTTAGTTTTAAAAACCTCCTTCAGTAATATTAAGTATGTTTTGGCTTTCCTGCTTTTTAAGATTATTTTTATTTTAAATAATTTGGCAGTAGAGTGAGGGGTTAAGATGCTTTCATGCTGTCAAGCACACGGCTAGGTCCAATTTTCCTAGAATGTTACAAGATGAGTCCTGTCTGGAGTGGCTCAATGGATCGAGTGCCGGCCTGCAAACCAAAGGGTCCCCGACTGATTCCCAGTCAGGGCACACACCTGGATTGTGGGCCAGGTCCCCAGTAGGGGGTCACGCGAGAGGCAACCACACATTGATGTTTCTCTCCCTCTCTTTCTCCTTCCCCTCCCGTCTCTCTAAAAATAAATAAATAAAATCTTTAAAAACCAGAATGTTACACGAAAGAGGTGGATTTCAAAGACATAAATGAGTCTCGCTGAGTAAGATTCTATCAACCTAAAGCCAGCATGAACTCTGAAAAGTCACAAAGCTTCACGACTGGGCACGCGCAAGTACGGAGCCCGGAAGCGCGACTTGCTTACGTAAAAGAAAGGGGCGACCTATTATCCTTAGCGGACCAATGAAAAACCTCCAGATTATCCTTTTTCTATTGGCTACCGGAGACCAATTAGAAGTGAACCGTCTTTTAGCGGGCATCTCACAGAAAAGCGCAGTGACGTAATGTGAAAGGTCGCCCGGTAGGGCCGAGCTAGACCAATGAGGAGGGCCAAGGGGTTGGTTTGCTTGTTCTCACGCCCAACCCGCAGACTCAACCCAAGGAAAGTTTCGCTTTTAGGAGGGAGAGGAGCAAACATGGCAGCGCATTCGTGGCTTCGGTGTATCTCTGCAACCATTGCGTTGACGCTGCTACTGGTTTATGGGCTTCCCTCAGCCTCTGCTCAAAGAAAGAAGGAGGTAAGGACGCTGTTTCCAGCAACACGGGCATTTCCCAATGATTGGAGCTTGAGAGGATCTGTTCTCTCTCCCGACCCCCTTTCCCTGTCGGTTCTATGTCTTTGGTGGCTCCAGTTCTGCCGTTTTTGGAGTTGCGGGGTTTGGGAGAGAAGAAACTTAACTCCTTGTCTTCTGGGGATGTAGAGTCTGACAGTGGGGTGGGGTATGGGACAACCTGGTTTCTCTAGGCCTGTGCATGTGTATGGGCCCCATCAGGTGGTGGGCGAAGTTCGACTTTAGGTCCAGCGGGTAGAATATCAGAGTGTTCTGCTGCCAGTTGATTTAAGTCCATTATAGACGTGTAAGAGCAATGTATAGCACTTTTAATTCAGAAATGTAAAAATTAAACTGAATTGCGAAACTATGCCAGATTTATTACATTGTCCAAACAATTGATTCAGAGCAATTTACGGACGTGGAAGCTATTAAACCATTTTCATTTACCAAATACCAAACGTTCCAGGCACTGTTCTAGGACTCTGCCATTCGTAAGTGAAAAAAACTAAGAATTTTTTTTTACTCGTGGAATTTACTGACTTTAGCAAGTAGAGGAGATAACTATTCTTTACTCATAATTAAACAATCCAGACAGAAATTTTAACACTATTTTGAAACACTTGTGACTTAGAGCCATATGCTCTTAAAGCTTTAAAGATTGCCAGCAATCATTTATGCTCTCTAGTTTTCTTTTTTATAGATGAGGAAAACCGTGTGTTACGCTTACACAGTTAACTGTTGCACAACGAAGACTAAAACCCTAGACCAGCCCATCAGTCTTAAAGCTGTTTCCTATACAGCTCTCTGCTTCCTCTAGTACAAGTATCCGTGCATGCACTTTTAATATACCATTTAAACATCGCAGATGCTTGTCAACTTGAGCTGAATTGAAAAAGATCCCATCTTTTCTGTTTGTGAATATTTGAGGTATTCCATAAGGAAAAAAGCTAGCAATTTAAAACGAGGTGCTTATTACATTAGCAAAGAATAAAATAAAAATATATACAATTTTTAAAGGAATGGTAAAGTGAGCAGGCTCATACACTGGAACTATGAATTGATGTGAGTATTTAGGAGGATTCCAAGCCATTTTTTCATGTAAAACAAGATATAGAGTGGTACGTACTTCTATATCCTGGATGTCTTTTATGTAAAAAATGCTATATACAATGTAGGTAGGATACACACCGCTCTCTTAATAGTGGCTGTATTTCAGTAGCTGGGATTGTTAATTAGGGAAGCACTTTTCCTTTTTACCTTATGTACTGGTATTTGCCCGAATTTCTGCAGTGACCACTTTTTATAAATAAAGTGTAGTTTTTTTTAAAAACTAGTATTTCTACTAAAGTTATATTTATTCAATTTTTTAAAAATTATTTATTTTTAGAGAGAGGGAAAGGGAGGGAGAAAGAGGGAGAGAAACATCCACGTGTGAGAGAAACGGCGATCGGCTGCCTCTCGCATGGACCTGGCCCACATCCCAGGCATGAGCCCTGACTGGGAATCAAACCGGTGACCTCTTGGTTCACAGGCTGGCGCTCAATCCACTGAGCCACACCAGCCAGGGCTGTATTTATTCATTTAATCTCTCGCTGAACTAGAAGCAGAGGGGCCTAGCGGAAGATAAATTATTTTTAAAAGGAATTAGCAATGGCTTATATAATTGAAAATGGTTAACATGGTGGGTTTTGTTATGTGAATTTCATCTCAAAATTTTTTATAAAAGTAATCAGATTCTAACTCCCTTTCCATCATGCCCACTGTTTACATGCTTATCGCTCTCACCAACCTTGACTGGTCTTTCTTGAATCCATCCTTCGTAGTGTTGCCAGAGATGAAAATGAAAATCTGAAAACCTTTTCACCCATTTTGCAAAGTATAACAGGGCTTCTGTAGCCTGTGCCTGGTCTGCTTCTTCCAGCCTCGTCTCAGTCCCAAATCCTCCTTGTCCTAGTTATACTGAGTTACCTGCCTTCCTTGATCTTGTATTCTCTTGTGTCTGTACTTGTTGGCCTTCTGCTGGGGTATCTCTCTTCTCTCTCACCCTACCCCTTCATTCACCTGAGGTTTCCTGCTCTTTAAGTCTTAGCTCAAACATTACTTTCTTCCTCAACTAAGCTTTTCCTGATTCCCCCAGGTGAATTGATATCAATTCAGCACATTTTATTACCATTGTTTATATACCAGTCCTTCCCATTAGACTGTGAGCATCTTAAATACAGGCACTTACAAATTAATTTTTCTTTCCCTAGCACCTAGCAGTGTCTGTCAAAATGGTCCTCAGAAAAGATCCAATTAATTAATTAATTAGTTAATTAATCGCGTGCATATAGAGTCATGACTGTTCTTTCACATGCAGGTGTCACAACCTAAGATTGGATTTTCTCATTAGTAAACAAGGGATTAGTATAGGCTGGTAAAGGTGTTTTAGTTTTTACCTCTTTCCCCTCTAACTGAGGATACTTTAGACTTTAAAGAAAGGTTACTATGATACTCAATACTACTTACAGTTTAAAAATATAGATGTTCTGTTGCAGAACACTTAGGGTTGTTTTTGTCAATATTTGAAAAATTTATTTTAACAAAACCTCAGGTCTATCTACTATAGTAGATTTGGCTTTAAACAGAGGGTAATATTTGATCTTATAAGTATTCTTTGAAAAAAAACAACCACATCTCCTGCCCCTGGCTGGTGTGGCTCAGTGGATTGAGTGCCAGCCTGCAAACCAAACGGTTGCCAGTTTGATTCCCAGTCAGGGCACATGCCTGGGTCGTGGGCCAGGTCCCCAGTGGGGGGCATGTGAGAGGCAACCACATGTTGATGTTTCTCTCCCTCTCTCTTTCCCACCCTTCCCCTCTCTCTAAAAATAAATTTAAAAAAAAAAACACATCTTCTAAATGAATATAATTAAAAAATCACTCAAGTTCCTCATGGTTGTCTGTTGTTAAATAGAATGGTACCCTACTTATCTGATTATTTACACCTGTAACAGTGTTTGCACTGGAATATTGACTTAGTCTCTGATATTTATTCAATGCCTTGTACGTGGCAGGCCCTGTATTTACCATACATTATCTGCAATCCTCAGAGTAACCCTGCAGAGTAAGTATTAACCTCTTTTGAAAATGATGGAACTGATGCTGAGCAAGAGATGGGTGGGGAGTTTGTCCAAAGAAGCACAGCTGTCATGGTTGAGCTGGTCCACCACTGGTCTGGCTCCAAAGCCTATGCTCTCTGCCAGGCATGAAGGTTTGTTTTGTAGTGACTTGTTTTATTTTTATAGTGAATTATTTGCCTCCTGTGGTAGAAGGCAAGGTACTTGTCCTTGCATCTGGTGGTGTTTTCATTAGGTAATATGATAAACATGAAAAAGCATGGTCTTTGATAAAATTGTCCATATTTTTTAAAATCTGTTTATTGAAATTAGAGACAGACAGAGAAAGGGAGAGATAAAGAAACATCCCTCAGACCAGGGATAGAACCCAAAACCTAGGTACCGTATTTTGCCGTGTATAATGCACACTGTTTTGCCCCGATTTTTGAGAGAAAAATAAGGATGTGCATTATACATGGATATTAGCGACAACTATAATAATCCCATGTAGAATGCGCACAAAAACAGGTGCGTATTATATATGGCAAAATACGGTAAATCTTACTGTGAAAATTCTTGTCATTTTAGAGCTGTTCTCAATGAGGGAGTTTTGCTCCCCAAGGGTTATGTGGCAATGTATGGAGGCATCTTTGGTGGTTGTAGCTGAGGGTAGAGGTGCTACTGGCATCTAGTAGGTAGACGTTAGGGTGCCGCTCAACATCCTGCATTGTGCAGCACAGCTGCCTGGAACAAGTAGTGATCTGGCCCAAGATGTCAGTGGTGCTGTTGTTGAGAAACCCTGGTTTAGAATGAACATGGGCACTTTGAATCCTAGCTCTGTCTTCCTAACTCTGGACATTTTTGACACGTCACTCGACCTCTGTGGTTCTGGTTATTCAACAGTTAAATGACGATAAAAAAAGAGTACCTCATAGTGTTGTTTTGAGATTTGAATTAAATTCTGTATTCTCTATAATGAGAGAAGTTGTTGCCTAATATGTACATACTAATCATTTCAAATACAGCAGACTCCCTGATAGTATCCTTTTGTTGTTTCCTTATAACGTAGGAACTTAACTCTTGTTTATATCAGTTAGCCGATGTTAAAATTGGGGTTATTATACCTTGTTTTACTTAAAGTCACAGAACCATTGGCTGATGTTAAGCTGCTTTAGTAGCTGCTGTTTTCTCAAAAAGAAAATCAATTCAAGAGAGGCATACTTTAAGACATATTAAAATATTAGATCATTGTGATAAGGATTACAACCTCTGATTATTATGTTCCAGGCTGTGTTTGTGTAATTTTATTGTAAAAGTTGAAAACTAGTTTATCTTTCGTTGTGACCAGTCTACAACTCATATTAAAGAAAATGAGCTCGGAAAGTAACCTGATGGCCCCTGTATTAACCATTCTTTTGAGGTAATAATCTCCTAAGAGCTTTAATGAGAATTTGTAATTGCACTGAACTAATTTCTTCAACTGGATAAATTATTTGGAGATTAAATAGCCAGAAATCTGGCCTTTCTAGTCTGTTAATAAACAAGAACGGGAGTATTGTAAATGTTTTACATAGACCTGACATCAGACTTGAATAAAATTAAAAGTTTATTCAAGACTTTTGAAGAAGACTCCACATGTTTATAGCTAATTCAGAGCACATACACTTGTTTGGTTGGAATGATCGCATCTCTGTGTGATTGAATAGAGATAGACTGTATAAAAAACTATTTCAATACTTGTTACTGCTTTACACTTTTTGTCTAAAATAGCCCCACGGAGAGTCTGCAACCATGGTGAGTAAAGTAGGCAAATTATGTTTGTCTTTTCATCGTCTTCACAGGGTCTTTCACAGAGCAAAAGTTTTAATTCTGATGATGTCTAGTTTATTAATTTTTTTTCTTCTGGTGAATTGTGCTTTTTGATGTCAGGTCTAAGAACTTTACCTGGCCCTAATTCCTGAGCATTTTCTCCTAAAATTTTTATAGTTTTATTTTTACATTTGAGTATGTGATCCATGTTGAGTTACTTTTTGTATAAGGTATAGAGTTTACTTTAAGTTTCATATTTTTGGCTCTGGATGTCCATCCGGTTGCTCCAGCACCATTTGTAGA
The DNA here is from genome assembly GCF_021234165.1 of Pteronotus mesoamericanus. NCBI lineage: Eukaryota > Metazoa > Chordata > Mammalia > Chiroptera > Mormoopidae > Pteronotus > Pteronotus mesoamericanus. The sequence goes on from NW_026555073.1 coordinate 6,633,112, forward strand.
AGGGACTCTCCTTCCTCGACTGGGTGGCTTTTGCACGTTTCTGAAAAAATTAGTTGACTCTACCTGTATAGGTCTGTGTCTGGGTCCTTGGTTCTGTTCAGTGATCCGTGTGCCTACCCCTTCATCACTGCTACCCTGCCTTGCTAACTGTAGTTACATAGTAAACCTTAAAATCTGCTAGAGTGAGTCCTCCTACTTTATTCTTTGTTTTCAAGATTGTTTCAGCTGTTCTAGTTTCTCTGTAGGGTGTGTGCGTGCATGCGTGTGTGTGTGTGTGTGTGTTTTGAGAAGTGAAGTCTTACATGAAACCAGCCAGTTGGTTTAACTCCACATTCTTTGGAATCTTTGGCAAATGAAAGGGTTTAGGATTTTATACTGTTTTATTTATTAGTAGATAACAAACAATTCACATTAAAAACTATAGTCTTTGATTAAAATATCATCATGAAATAATATAATTTTAAGAATAATTATCCCTATCAGGCCCAACTCCTAAAATTTATTTTTAGGTCTCTCCCATTTTCTATGTACCTCTGCTTGTTATTCTTGGTGTTAAGTTGCCTGGATAAAAGGATCTTTAAATGGCAAGTTGAGGATATTAACAGTGTGCTCCCTTTGTCTTTTTTAGATGGTGTTATCTGAAAAGGTCAGTCAACTGATGGAATGGACCAATAAAAGACCTGTAATAAGAATGAATGGAGACAAGTTCCGTCGCCTTGTTAAAGCCCCACCAAGAAACTACTCCGTTATTGTCATGTTCACTGCTCTCCAACTTCATAGACAATGTGTTGTGTGCAAGTATGAACTTTCAACTACATTTTAAAATTAAATAACTCATATCATTTTAACCACTTTTCAATCCCAGAAGAACAAAATTAGTTTAGTGGGTACATAATTAATGTGTATACCTTCCTTAATACTTAATACTACTGCTCTTTTATAGTCGTATCTTAGTTGTCTGCATTATGGGAGGACTGAAGAGGAAGGATAAAGTATTGTAGCGATCATAGGAATAAATCTAACAATTATCTTCTAAATTGGTATCAACTTATATAAATATATGCCAGTACCATGGTGTACTGTTTTATTATTTGTAAGTGCTTTCAACTACATACCTTTGTTTTATCACAATACCCCCAAAATGTGGTAAAGCAAATAACTCTCAGTCTTGAAGAAACAAGTTACAAAATTTTAACTGGTTTACCCAAAGCTACAGGTAATCTATTAATGCAACAATGGCAGCTACACTCAAGTTTGGGATTAGAAGAGAACTTTTTTAGGAAACAAAGATGTATGATTTAAAGATATTTCTTTCTTTTTTTTTTTTTATCCTCACCCAAGAATATGTTCATTGATTTTTAGACCGGGGGGGAGGATGGGGGAGAGGGAGAGAGAAACAAACATTGATGTGCCAGAGAAATATCCATTGGTTCGCTCCTGTAGTATGCTCCCTGACTGGGGATCGAACCTGCAACCTTTTGGTATATGGGATGATGCTCCAACCAACTGAGCTACCTGGTCAGGGCAAGATTTTTTTTTTTCCTAGATTATTTGGTAGTGATTTAAATCTTGAAAATGGAGACTAACTTCACTTAAGCTTTCATCAAATAATGGCTTATTGATTTTATTTCACCGTTTCTGAATGATCTTAAGAATAAAGATTGGTTTTTCTTTAAACAAACTATGGATAATTAAAAATAGTGGATACTAAAAAATAAAACAGCCTTTGCCTTTTGGTTTTTGGGTGTTTTTTTTTTTTTACTTGTATTTTTAGATCACTATGTGTGATCTTGGGAATTTACTTAAAATGAAATGACAAAGCTGCCCTGTGAAGAACTAATTTAGTAAAACCTTGGAGGCTTTCCAAATTCTGGCAGCCTGAGCCCATGTGAAGGACTAGCCAGCCTCCTTTCACAATACTGTATTATGCTACCCCAAGCCTTGCTAATAACTCTTCTTAAAGGATTTTCTCCTTGGAGGTAGGAGATAGTCAAGGTATTTGGTGCCCAAGTACTTATTTTCTGGGGTAAATGTTGAAAATAAGGAGACGCAAAAAGAAAAGTAGGTAGTAGCTGTGAATAAACTTAAAATCTAGAATTACTTATAGTCGTCAGTTCACTCACTGGCAATCAGCAATGTACAGAAATGTCAGGGAATAAACACAGACTCCATAATACTGTATTAAATACAAATCAGTGGAATTCTTAGTAACCTACGTTTTTATTTGTGTCTCACTTTCTACAAGACCAAAATTAAAATTAGCTCCCATTTGCCTACACTCACAAAAAATAAAATGAAGCAACAGCAGTATGTATACTACTATATATTTGGTGCTATCAGGATGAGACGTATAAGAAAGATGACCTACCCTCGTAATCTGGCTAGGGAAGTGCATTCCACACATGAAAATTCTACTGGCAGTATAAGACAATTTATGATTAAATACGCTGTGACTTGTGTACATAATAAGACTGTAAAATTTCAGGAAGAATGTATAACAGGATGGTTACGATTGGCCTAGTGGAGAAGATAGAACTTGTACTAGGGCTGGACATGCAGCTCAGGTTTAGATTCTAAGATATTCTGGTGAGAAGCAATGATGCGTACAAGGGTACACAGATAGGAATAAATTTAAAAAACCGCAATTAATATATCCTGTTTGAGATTGATAGCTAGATACAGCCCTCGCTACTGTAGCTCAGTGGGTTTGGCATCGTCCTGCAAACCAAAAGGTCACCGGCTCAATTCCCAGTCAGGGCACGTGCCTGGGTTTCAGGCTCAGTCCCCGGTTGGGGGCGTGCAGGAGGCAACAGATATTTCTCTCGCACATGGATGTTTCTCTCCCTTTCCTTCTCCCTCCCCTCCCCTCTCTAAAAATAAAGAAAATCTTTTTAAAAATATAAATAAAAGCTAGGTGCATTGTTTGGAACTAGATGATAAAGAACGTTGAAGAACCAGTGAAAGAGCTTGGAGGCTGTCTTCTGAAGGTGATAGAAAAGTACCAGGTTCTGAAGAGTTTATCATCTAGGTACTTTCTCTGGGGAAATACTTCAACCTTGTCTTTGAACTCTGAGAAGTAATTTAGTGTATTAACCATTGTAGAGACAATTAGCTGGATTTTTCAGTGACTGCTGAAGGGCTTTGAGATAAGGAAGAGGCAAAAAATATGAGATGTAGACAGGTAATTACTACTTTCTTTTGAAATCCCAAGCAGTTGGGGCAGGGCCTGTCTTACAACGAAATAACGGCAGAGCCTGACCTGCTTGTCCAATGCCCCACCCCCATTGGACTGCTAGTGTGTCTTTGGGTCTGTTTTACTGCTGATAAGCTAGACTGTTTTTTAAAATGTTTTATATTTTATCTCCACAAATCTGATGGCATCCAGGCAAGCTGATGAAGAATTCCAGATCCTGGCAAATTCCTGGCGATACTCCAGTGCATTTACCAACAGAATATTTTTCGCCATGGTGGATTTTGATGAAGGCTCTGATGTATTTCAGATGGTAAGATCTTTGGTTGGTTCTGTTAAGTAGAAATAGGCAAACTGTAGATAAAGTGGAATACATCTTTTTCAGTGGCCACTAGAAGTTAAATAGGACCTGTCTTATGTAAGATCTAGAGTACTTAGTGAAATAAAAGCTCAATTTGAGCTAACGTGAAATGTAACGGTCAGTGCTTAACCTATTAGAGTATGGAAATTGGGTAGTAATCAAGTGTATATAATTGTGGTAAATATACATAATAAAAATTACCATTTTAACCATTTTTAGTGGACAGTTTATCAAGTAAGTTTAAAGAAAAATGTATTTAAACCAACCTGACAACATATGCCAGGGAGCCAGATCTCAAATGCTCCTCAAGTAACTTTTTTTAAAAGGTTTTATTTATTTATCTTCATAAACAAGGGAAGGGGGGGGAAAGGAGAGAAACACTGATTGGTTGTCTCTCGCACACCCCCAACAGGAGATGCGCCCTGTAGCCCAGGCATGTGCCCTGACTGGGCATAAAACCAGGAACCTCTCGGTTCACAGGCCTGTGCTCAATCCACTAAGCCACACCAGCCGGGAATCAAATAACTTTTTAAATCACTCCATTAATTCATGATGCTACCATTGTAATATTGAAGTTCTTCGTAGAGCTAGGTACTTGCCTTTACCCTCTTCCTTCTTGTCTTAGTGGAAAAGCTCCTCCTCCTTATTTAAAACTTAACCCTTTTCCTGTCCCCTAAATCCCGTATGTACAGGCTCTATCGATCATGATGTCTCTAATCTGCATTTTTTAAAAGTTAAGACCATTTTTAAAGAGCACCTTAAGGTTCACAGCAGAATTGAGGGGTAGATACAGAGATTTCTCATACACCCCCTGTTCCCACACTTGGATAGCTTCCCCCACCATCAACATCCCCCAATAAAGTAGTACAAATTTTACAGTTGATGAACCTGAATTGACACATCATAATCATCCAAAAGTGCACAGTTTACATTATGATTCACTCTTGATCTCGTAAATTCTCCTGGTTTGGACAAATGTGTAATGACAATTGTCCATCAATACGGTATCATCCATACCCTGCCAATTCATCCCTCCCTGCCAAACTTCTGGTAACTGTTGATATTTTTACTGTCTCCCTAGTTTCTCCTTCCCGAATGCCATATAGTTAGAATTATACAGTGTGCAGTATTTTCAGATTGCCCTCTTTCACTTATATATGTAAAGTTCCTCCATGTCTTCTTATGGCCTGATAGCTCATTTCTCTTTATTGCTGAATAATATTCCATTGTCCAAATGTACCAGAGTTTGTTTATCCATTCACATACTGAAGGACATCTTGGTTGCTTCTAATTTTGGCAATTATGAATAAATTGCTATAAACATCTCTGTTCAGGTTTTTGTGCAGACAAAAGTTTTTACCTCCTTTGAGTAAATACCAACGAGAGTGGTTGCTGGATCATGTGGTAAGAGTATGTTTAGTCTTACAAGAAACTGCCAAACTATCTTCCAGTGTGGCTGTATCATTTTGCATTCCCAGCAGCAATGAATGAGAGTTCCCATTACTTGACATCCTGATCAGCATTTGGTGTTGCCAGCGTTTTGCATTCTGGCCATGCTAGTAGGTGTGTAGTGGTATCTCACTGTTTTAACTTGCATTTCTTTGATGATACATGATGTGGAGCATCTTTTCAAATGCTTATTTGCCATCTGTTTATCTTGTTTGGTGAGATGTTCCTTAAGGTCTTGGGCCCATTTTTTAATTGGTTAACTCTCTATTTGTTGAGTTTTAAGAATTCTTTGTACATTTAAAAAAATTTTTTTTCTTTGACTGATTCCAAAGAGAGGGGAAGGGAAGAAGGAGAGGGAGAAAAACACCAATGAGGAAGAGAAACATCAGTCGGTTGCCTCTTGCATACGCCAGAACTAGGGATTGAACCTGCAACCGGGGCATGTGCCCTGACCAGGAATTGAACCTGCAGCCTTTCAGTTTGTGGATCAATGCCCAACCAACTGGGCCATTCTGGCCCAGCAAGTCTTTGTTCTTGCGATCTGTGGCTTGTGGTCTCATGCTCTTATGCAGAGCAGAAGTTTTTAATTTTAATGAAGTACAACTGTTAAATTATTTCTTTCATGGATTATATCTTTGGTGTTGTATCTAATAAGTCCTTACTATTTCCAAGGTCATCTAGGCTTTGTTATTTTCTAGGAGTTTTATACTTTTCCCTTTTTTATTTAGGTCTGTGATTCATTTTGAGTGAGTTAATTTTCTTGAAATGTATAAGGTCTATGGAATAGTTGTTTGGATTTTTTGTTCTCTCATGGATATTCAGTTTTAACACAATTTGTTGGAAAAACTATCCTTTCTCCATTTAATTGTCTTTTCTCTTTTGTCAAAGATCAGTTGACTATATTTATGTGGATTTATTTCTGGACTCTATTCTATTCCATTCATCTGGTTTTCTCTTCTTTCATTAGTACCACACTGTTTTAATTACTGTAGCTTCAAGTTAAGTAGTATTAATCCTCTAAGTTTCTTCAGTATTGTATTGGTTATTTTCGGTCTTTTCCCTCTCTATTTAACTCCAGAATCAGTTTGTCAATGTCCACAAAATTACTTTGTGATCCCATTGAACCTATAGATGTTGTAGGGAAGAACTAGTATCTTGACAATATTGAGTCTTCCTATCTGTGAACATGGAATATCTCTCCATTTCTGTAGTTCTTTGATTTTTTTTATGAGATTTCTGTAGTTTTCCTCATATAGATAGATCTTATACATATTTTGTTATATTAATACCTAAGTGTTTCATTTTGTGCAATGCTGATATAAGTGGTATTGTTTTTAATTTCAGATTCCTCCTGTTCATTGCTGGTATATAAGAAAGTAATTGACTTTTGTGTTTTAATCTTGTATCCTACAATACAACCTTACTGTAATCCTAGGAGTTATTCTGGTAGATTCTTTTGGATCTTCTACATAGATGATCATGTCATCTGTGAACAAAGCCAGCTTTATTTCCTTCAGCCCAATCTATATGCCTTTTCTTATCTTATTGGGTTAGCTAGAACTTCCAGTACGATGTTGAAAAGGAGTAGAGAGAGGCCAGATCCTTGTACCTGATCTCAGCGGGAAAGCTTCGAGTTTCCTGCCATTAAATCTGATGTTAGCTGTAGAATTTTCATAGGTATTTTTTTTTATTAAAGATTTTACTTATTTATTTTTAGAGAGAAGGGAAGGGAGGGAGTTAGGGAGGGAGAGAAACATCGATCAGTTGCCTCCCGGACCAAACCTGCAATGCACGCATGTGCCCTGACCAGGAATCGAAACAGTGACCCTCCACTTCGTGACATGACGTTCAAACAGCTGAGCCACACCGCTCAGGGCTCATATGTGTTCTTTATGAAGCTGAGGAAGTTCCCCTCTACTTTGAGTTTACTGAGGGGTTTTTTTTAGCCTATTGTTGTGATAGATTACATTAATTGAATTTTGAATGTCGAACCAGTCTGCATACTTGGGGTAAATCCTACTCGGGTATGGTTTATAATTCTTTTTATACATTGTTGATTTGATTTGCTAATATTTTGTTTAAGGTAGTTGTATCTGTGTTCATGGGAGATACTGATCTCTAGTGTGTTTTTTTTTCTTGTAATATTTTTTTGGGTGTTGGTGTTAGGATGATTCTGGCCTCATAGATTGAGTTGAAAGTATCCCTTCTGCTTTGTCCTCTGAAAGAGACTGTAGAGTCTCTTCCTTACAGTTCTGGTAGAAGTCACCATTAAACTCACCTGAACCTAATGCTTTCTGTTTTGGAAGGTTGTTGTTATTGATTGAATTTCTTTATTAGATATAAGCCTATTCAGGTTGTCTATTTCTTCTTGTGTGAGTTTTGGCAAATTTTGTCTTTCAAAATATTGGTCCATTTCATCTAGTTTATCAAATTTGTGGACATACAGTTGTTCATAGTTTTATTGTGCATAGAATTTGTAGTGCTTTCCCCTCTTTCATTTCTGATATTTGTGTTTTCTCTCTCTTTTCTTACTTAGCTTGACTAGAAGCTTACTGATTTTATTGATCTTTTCAAAGAGCAAGGTTTTGGTTTCATTGCTTTTCTGTATTCAATTTCATTGATTTGTTTTAATTTTTATAATTTCTTTTATTCTACTAACTTAAGATTTAATTTGATCTTCTTTTTCTGGTTTCCTAAGGTAGAAACTTAGATCATTGATTTTAGATCTTTAGGTTGTTTTTTTCATATACAGGTAGGATAAAAGTAGGTTTACAGATGTGAATGTGGAAAACAGTTATTCTTGTATTACTATTTATTAATGTATAATTTCCCATAAGAACAGCTATAAACCTACTTTTACCCACTCTGTATGTATTCAGTGCTATAAATTTCCCACTAACCATTGCTTTTGCTGTATCCCGCAGATTTTCATAAGTTGTGCTTCCATTTTCATTTAGTTTAAAATATTTTTTAATTTTCCTGAGAGTTCTTCAGTAACCCACATGTTAACTATGTTGTTTAATTTCTGTGTACTTCAGGATTTTTCCAGTTATTTTTCTGTTACTGATTTCTATTTTCATTGTGGTCTGAGGGCAGACATTGTATGACTTCTATTCTTTAAATTATCTAATGGGTGTTTTATGACCTAGAATGTGGTCTGTCTTGGTGAATATTCCATGGGAGCTTTAGAAGAATATATATTCTGCTGTTTTGGATGAAGTGGTCTATGTCAATTATATCCAGTTGATTGATGGTGTTATTGAGTTCAGCTATGTCTTTACTGATTTTTTTCGCCTGCTGGATCTGTCCATTGGGTGTCAAAGAGGGGTGGTGAAATCTTCAACTGTAATAATAGATTTATCTGTTTCTCCTTGCAGTTCTATTAGTTTTTGCCTCATTACTTTGACACTCCTGTTAGGCACATACATATTAAGGATTGGCATGCCTTCTTGGAAAACAGACCTATATCATCATGTAAGGCTCTTTTTATCTGATACCTTTCCTTGGTATCAAGGTTTTAAAGTCTTTGGCCCTGGCTGGTGTGGCTCAGTGGACTCAGTGCTGGCCTGCGAACCCAAGGGTCACCAGTTTAATTCCCAGTCAGGGCACATGCCTGGGTTGTGGGCCAGGTCCCCAGTAGGGGGCGTGTGAGAGGTAGCCATACATTGATATTTCTCTTCCTCTCTTTCTCCCTCCCTTCCTCTCTCTCTAAAAATAAACAAGTAAAATCTTAAGAAAAATAAAGTCTTTGTCTGAAGCGAATATAGCTACTCCTGCTTTCTTTTGAGTAGTGTTAGCATGGTATGTTTTCCTCCATTCACTTACTTTTAATCTATAAGTGCCTTTATATTTCTTTATTTTTAAACAATTAGCAATAATTGTGCCTTGGATAAACCTCATTGACTACAGTATTCCCACTGCACAAAGCTAAGTGTCTTTATATTTAAAGCGAGTTTCTGCTCTGACCAATGTAGCTCAGTGGGTTGGACATCCTCCCACAAAGCAAAAGGTCCTACAAAGTGGAGGGTCTCCAGTTTGATTCCCGTTAAGGGCACATGCCTGGGTTGTGGGTTCAGTCCCTAGTCGGGGCCCATGCAAGAGGCAGTCAATTGATGCTTCTCTGGCACATCGATGTTTCCCTCTCTTTCTCCCTCCCTTCCCCTCTCTCTGAAAAAAAAAAAGTAAGTAAAATCTTTAAATAAATAAACAAATAAAGTGGGTTTCTTGTAGGCATCAGATACTTGGGTCTTATTTTTTGAACCATGCTGACAATTTGTTTTTTAATTGATGCATTTAGACCATCAATATTCAAGGTGATTATTGATGTAGTTGGATTAATATCTGCCATATTCATTACTGTTTTCTATTTTGTGCCCTTATTCTTTGTTCCCATTTTTGTCTTCCAATATCTTTCTGCCTCTTGTGGTTTTAATTGAGCATTGTGTATAATTCCATTTTCTCTCTTTCCTTAGCTCATTGGTTATACTTTTTTTTTTAATGCTTTTTTTAGATGTTGCCCCAGAGTTTGCAATATATTTTTACAACGAATCCAAGTCTACTTCACATAACACTATACCATTTTATGGGAAGTGTTGAGGACCTTAAAATAACAAAACAATCTTAATTCTCCCCTCCCATACCTTGTATCTTTCCTGTAATTAATTCCACTTATAATAAGCATATGCGCTCGTGCACACATCATTGAAAACATTGTTGATATTATTTTGAATACTTACTATTTGATTACTTAGGAATAAAAAAATGAAAGATTTTTTATTTTTGTTCTATACAGTTGCCCCAATTTCCCCCCGTTGCTCTCCCCTGCCCCCCGCCACAGTCCATTCCCACTCTGCTGTCCATGTCCATGGGCCATTCATCCATGTCCTTTGTCTAGTCCTTTCTCCTTCTTTCCACCATTGTCTTCCTTCCCCATCCCCTCTGGTCACTTTCAGTCTGCTCCATGTTTCCAAGCCTGTGGTTTCTTTTGTTTGTTAGTTTATTTTGTTGAATAGATTCCACTTAGAAATGAGATCATATGGTATTTGTCTTTCACTGCCTGGCTTAGAAAAATAAGTTTTTATTTTACCTTCACATATTTCTTCAGTGCTGTCCCTTTTATGTGGATCCAAGTCTCTGACCTACCTTATTTTTCTTCTCTATAGAACTTCTTTTAATATATCTTGCAAGAGTGCTTCCTTTGATAGCTCAGTAGGTAGAGTGGAGGACTACAGTGGTAATATATCTTGAAAGAAATTCCCTCAATTTTTGTTTGTCTGAAAAAGTCTTTATTTCTCCTTCATTTCTGAAGAATAATTTCACAAGGTACAGTATTCTAAGTCTGTGGTGTTTTTTTTTTCCTTTCCACACTTTAACTTTCACTCCATTCTTCTTGCTTGCATGGTTTCTGAAGAGAAATTGGATATAATTCTTAGATCTCTCTTGTATTGGTAAGGTGTTTTATTTCTCTGGCTTTCTTCAGAGTTTTTCCCTTATTTTTGATTTCCTGCAGCCTAAAAATTATATGCCTTCATATAGTTTAATGGACATTCATTCTTCTTGATGTTCTCAGGGTTTCCTGGGTCTGTGATTAGAGATTAATTTGAGGGAATTCTCAGTCATGTATTTATTTTTTTAAGATTTTATTTATTTTTTAGAGAGAGGGGAAGAAAGGGAGAGAAACATCAATGTGCAAGAGATACATCAGTTGGTTGCCTCTTGCACACTCCCAACCTGGGACCCAGCCTGCAACCCAGGCACGTGCCCTGCACTGGGAATCAAAGCAGCGACCTTTTGGTTCACAGGCTGGCACTCAGTCCACTGAGCCGCGCCAGCCAGGGCCATTGCTGTTTTAAATATTGTTCCTGTTCTTATTCTCTCTTTTTTCCCCCTTCTGGTATTCCCATTATGTGTATGTTATATACACACACCTTTTGTAGTTGGCTCACGGTCCTTGGATAGTCTGTTCTATTTTTTAGTGTGTGTTTTCTTTGCTTTTTAAAGATTCTGTTGATATATCCTCCAGCTCAGATTCTTTCCTCAGCCTTGTCCAGTGTACTAATAAGCCCATTAAAAGCATTATTCATTTCTGTTACACTGTTTTTCATCTCTGACATTTCTTTTCGGTCCTTGCGTAGGATGTACATCTCTCTGCTTACACTGCCCATTCGTTTTTGCATGTAGTCTGTTTTATCTACTAGAGCCATTAGCATATTAATCATAGCTTTTTAAAAATTCCCAATCTGATAATTCCAACAATCCTGCCTTGTATGGTTCTGATACTTGCTCTTTGTTTTCTTTTTTCTTTTTTTTTTTTTTAGTTTTGGTATGCCTTGTAATTTTTTTCTTCATAGCCAGATATGATGTACTGGGTAAAAGGAACTGCTGTAAATTGACCTTTTGTAATGTGGTGGTGAGATGGGAAGGGAATGTTCTGTAGTCCTGTGATTAGATCTCAGTGTTTTACGGAGCCTGTGCCTCTGAACTATGAACTTCTGGAGAGTTTCTCATTTGTTTTTGTCCCTTCTTGGGGGCCAGGGCACATCGAGGGAACTGGAGTTGGGTGTTTCCCTTCCTCCAGGTCGGTTAGGCTGTGATAATACCCCAGCAGGATAGGTTCTGGTTAACTAGTTTCCACCAAAGACAGGCTTTGTTGAGAAAAACAGAGTGTTCTGAAGTATTTTCTTTCCAAATGATTTGTTTTCCCTTCCCCCTGCCAGAAGCATCAGGACGTTTTTCTCCAATATTTACTGTGGGAACCTAGTTGAGTTTCTGAGGGAAATCTCACAGTATTGTAGCCCCCCCCCCAAACATTGTATGCCCCTGGAGTTTTTAACTGTTGGAGTGGTCGGCTCTGAGCCTTCAGCAATTTGGCATTTACAGGCCAGGTTTTTCTACCCTGGCGATGGTTCCTGAGGCAGTTTCTACTCGTGGCTCTCTTGTAAGCCCTAACTTCCTGGATTTGCCTGCCTGTCTCTCCAGTTTTGCGCTATGTCCTCCCTCTCTTAGGGATCCAAAAAGAGTTGTTGATTTTTCAGTTTGCTCAGCCTTTTTTTTTTTACCTGTTGTTAACTGTGGAGTGGCAACTTTCAACCTCCTTACATGCACAACCAGAAACCATAAGTTTCAAATGTATTTTTAACTTTAGCGTCTGTAATAGTCTTTTCCTATTTGCATATAAGGAGACAGATTGAGTCAGTACCTTCAAGGACACGTTAGTGGTCCAGTTTCGATTCCCAGCCAGAGCACATGCCTGGGTTGCTGGCCACGTTCCCCAGTAGGGGGCGTGCGAGAGGCAACCGATAGATGTAGCTCTCACACATCTGTGTTTCTCTCTTTCTCCCTTCTCTCTAAAAATAAATAAATAAAATCTTTAAAATATATATAAGTAAATAAAATCTTTTTAAAAATGTTGAAGGTATGGGAGATTTTCCATTCTAAAGGAGTGAAATACTGTTTTTTTAGCTACAATTTTTTATTTGGTCAGTAAAGTGCGCTAATTAAGGTCACAGGCAGCCTTGGATTGAATCCTGGCTCCACCATTTACCACTTTAATTAGGCAAATCACTGAACCCACGTAAGCCTGGGCTTCCTCACCTTTATAAAATGCCTAATTGTCAAGGTAATATTTACTGTTAAGAATTTTTTCTCGGTAACTTATATTTTCATGGACTACTTTTTATTCAGCTAAACATGAACTCAGCTCCAACTTTCATCAACTTTCCTGCAAAAGGGAAACCCAAAAGGGGTGATACATATGAGTTGCAGGTGCGTGGCTTTTCAGCTGAGCAGATTGCCCGGTGGATTGCCGACAGAACTGATGTCACTGTAAGTTTCCCTCCTCTGCAGAAAGTCACTTTGCCATTATCCACTTGGAATCCTATGGGGCGGTCTTAATTGGTCTTGTCCACGTATCGCTGAGGTGGTAATAGTTGGGCAGTCCCTTCATAAGTAGCATTTAACAGAATCATCTTGATGAAAGAGTGAAATTACAGAACACCCTCTATTATTGAATTCAGCATGGAAACCACTCTTGACCTTAAGGCCGTGGACTATCCAGTTGTACGTGGCAAATACTTCTTAATCTAAAGGATGTTATGTTGCAGTTAAACACACTATTGTACCTATCCCATCCCATTTCAAGATACACTATAGATTCTTGATTAGGATGAAAAGAAAGAAATGTAATTTTTCCAGAAAGTAACCACAGTGATTTTGATTGCTCTCATTTCAAATTACTTTGACCTACATAACCAGTGAATCTCATACTTTAAAATGTTTTTCTCTCCTTCCCATTAGATTAGAGTAATAAGACCTCCAAATTATGCTGGTCCCCTTATGTTGGGATTGCTCTTAGCTGTAATTGGTGGACTTGTGTATCTTCGAAGAAGCAATATGGAATTCCTCTTTAATAAAACTGGATGGGCTTTTGCAGCTTTGGTGAGTAAGTTTTAGAAGAACATTGTATGAATAAAACTAATACTGCATTGTTAGGTAGCTTTTTGTTTATTTCTTACCTTTGGAAAGGATTTTATGTTATTACTTTGTGCCTTAAGTTCAGTTTGCTTCCTCCGCTGTCTCGTTAGGATGGCCAAAGCCTGGAAGAGCTGATTGGACCTCCAGTGTTTGTTCAACCTAAATGATAGACTGTCATCTCTGGAAAATCTGCAGTTCTTTTGGAAATAGTCTTCTAAAAGGCTTTTCAATTCAATTTTAAGCTTCTATCCGCTTATGTATAATTTTCAAATGGTGTTTTTCTTTCAAAGTAAATATTTATCCTCGTGATTGTTGTGGTGAAATATAAACCTTAATTAAGACAGCATATATCTGAGAGAAGTGTCCTTCATGTACTACTCGAGCAGAGGCACTTTTCCTATACCTATGGATTTATTCAAGGTGGGAACAACTGCACCGTGTTATGTGAGTATTACATTATTTCTTGTTTCCTAGTGCTTTGTGCTTGCTATGACATCTGGTCAGATGTGGAATCATATAAGAGGACCACCGTATGCTCATAAGAATCCCCACACAGGACACGTGGTAAGGGAAGCCAGGATTTCTTTCCATTGTATATTGAAGTTAACCTTAATGCTTATTAGGCTGTGAGACCAGTGCCAGCGTATGAGGGAACTAGATTTTTATTTTGGATTTTCAACGAGTTTCAGTTGCTGAGAAGAAGATACAGTACTCTTTAAAAGTGGGAAGTTTCCTACTGCAGCTGATGAGTCCTTTTGCATAACCTAGCTAAGAATGAAAGTCAGCCTTCAGCTAAATATAATACTTGATCAAGGACTTGAGCATCATCTCCTGTTTCTGGGCACTGTGCTAGGTATTATTAGATACTGTGAAAAACAAGAAAAACATGATCCTATCTTCATGGAGCTTACATTATGTACCTCGCGGTCTTACACACTGAAAGACTAGTTTTCTCATATATTCTGTTGTTGAAAACATAGTATAAGGACAGTGGAAAGAAACTATAAATAACCCAGAAACAGTTTTTATTTTAGCCAAATTAATTTACTGATGAGTGCCTACAAACAGAAGGTGAATTAATAATTTCATAGAGTTTGAAAATAGCCCATTTTAGGATTAGGATACCAAAATTCAGAGTATATTTAAACATTTAATTTTGTCTTTTTTTCCCCCCCAGAATTATATCCATGGAAGCAGCCAAGCCCAGTTTGTAGCTGAAACACATATTGTTCTTCTGTTTAGTATCCTCTTTATAAGTCCTTGGTGCTGTGTTTTAATTTGCCTTTTTTTCTCATACTATAGTATTCTCTCCATAGAATCTGGTGGAGGCCACTCTCTTATTAATGCAGGTAATATCTTCGGAATTATACTACTGTGTCATCTGTCCTAGCTTAATCAACTGAAGACCGTCAGGGACAAACCTGAGTCTCACAAAGCCAGTTTTACTGGGTCTTGCTACAAGGCAGATTGCATATCAGGGGAAGGAAGGGACATCTTACCAAAAGAGAGTTAGTTCTAGGATTGAGGGAGGGGGAGTGCTTAAGTGAAATGTAAATGAAGCAATGCTTTGTTGTGCCCAGAGCAAAACCAGGAGAAGCATAAAGGGGATCAGCATCAGGTCTGGACTGTGAAGTGGACAGGGTTCTCTTTCCTGGAAACTACAAAGTTTAGATAAATGGGGGGGTTTTGCCTTCAGAAACTCCTTGTTTGAAGCTCTGTGCTTTGGTTGTAAACTGTGGCAACTTAGAAATTGTACTTGTAAATTGAGTGACTTTGATCCTCTAGGCAAGAATGGAATGTTTCATTTGAATCAGTCTGTGATTTTAGAGAACAGTCTTCTTCATTGAGTTAGAAAACAGTATTAAGAATAAAGGAAGAGCCCCGGCCTGTGTGGCTCAGTGGATTGAGTGCTGGCCTGTGAACCAGGGGGTCGCCGGTTTGGTTTCCGGTTGGGGCGCATGTCTGGGTTGTGGGCCAGGTCCCCAGTTGGGGGTGTACAAGAGGTGGCCGGTTGGTGTATCTCTGGTGCATCAGATGTTTCCCTCCCTCTCTTCTCCTCTCTCTAAAAAATAAATAAAATCTTTAAAAAAAAAAGAATAAAGGAAGAAATCAAAACCCTTGGAAATACCACCCTTAGTAAATATTTGTGTTCAAGCATGAGCAAAAGTAGATTTACAGCTGTGAGTATACAAAACCATTTATTCTTGTATTATTTATTTATTGTATTATTTATTATGAACAACTGAAAACCTACGTATGCTCACCCCTGCATATCTTTCCCCATTTTATTTTAGTACGTCAGTGATTTAATGGAGATATTTTAAGAGAAGCATTCTGGGAAAAAAAAATCAAGCTTTTGGTTTTAATTGAGGGGCACCATTTGAGAAAATGACATTTTCTTAAAGCAATAATTTTATATGGAAAAATAAATTTACTGCTTAAAATTCAACCTGGCCCTGACTGGTGTGGCTCAGTAGTCAGGGTGTCATCTCTCAAACCAAAAGGTTGTCAGTTTGATTCCTCGTCAGGGCACAGGCCTGGGTTGCAGGCCAGGTCCCCAGTAGGGGGCCTGAGAGGGGCGGCCTGTCTATGTTCATCTCCCTCTTTTTCTCCTTCCCTTCCCCTCTCTCTAAAAGTAAATAAATAAAATCTTTTAAAAAAACTCAGCCTGGAGTCAGGGGATTTAATCTTTTTAGCCATGGGCTGGTGAGCTGAAAAGATTAGTAGGTAACTCGTCCCTATGCTGAGAAAGAAGATTGAAAGAAAAATATTAACCTATGTTTTTTTTCCAAATTTTAAAATTTACTTATTTTTATTTAATTTATTTAAAGTAAAAAACAAAACACAGTTCATCTATTTCTCCTACTTCCCACCACTTGCTTTGGGCAAGTGCCAATCCGTTCTCTGTATCTGAAAGCTTGGTTATATATTGGTTAGATATATATTTAGATTCCACAATTAGAGAGATCATATGGCAGTTGTTGTCTTTCTGTGTCTGACTTTTTAAAAATTATGTCATAATTTAAGTTGAAAATGGTTATGGTTTGGTGGATTGACCAATTATTATACCTGGGAAATTTTTCAGTATCTGAAAGTAATCTCAATTAATTGTACTTTGAAATTGAACAATGGAGCAGAAGGGCAGCTAAAATTGTAACATGTTATTTAATTGATTTTCAGTCTGTTGGTTTTTAAGCTTTGTCCTAAATTTTTTTAATATATTATGTAAGTTTAAGAAATTGGAATTTTCTTACTTTTTCTTTCTGCCTAAAGGTTAAACATCTTAAGGTCTCACGTACATTTGGAACAAGATTGTAAGCCTGTTGGAATATAGAGTTTCTTATAAACTTGGTTAATAGGATACAAAATAGGATTTTTTTTCATGGTGATATTTTTTTTCTCTAATTTGGTTTTGCATTAGTTGTAGTGGTTGATGGAGAAGGTTATGTTTCCTGGGCAATTATTTTGCTAGACACTGTGAATGCATGGTCTGTCTGAGGAGCTTGTAGTACTGGGGACGCACAAATGTATGCAGATTACAAGACAGCAAGCGCCTTTAGTAGTGTATGAGGCATAATGGTGAGATAGTTAATACAGCTATTTAATTTTCTTAACGGTAGGGAACTTTGTAGAAGACTTAAACCCTGCCTTTTATTTACTGGACACAAAGCCTAAAGACTCAAAACTCAAAAGTTTGATTAACAATTTTTTAATGTTGATAAGAATTAATATAATGGGACTACTACTAAGTAATAATGATTTTGGGAAATATCCACATGCTCATCATGTTTAATATTTTACAATGTACTGCATGATTAATAAAGCAAATTATATGAGTTGCCTGCTCTACTGAGCAAGTTTTAAAATTTTATTTCAAACTTTTTAATATGAAGGATTATATTCATACAGAAAAGTTTAGAGTTCATAAGCGTGCAGTTTGATGAAATTTCATGAAACGAACACAACTATAACTAGCACCAGATGAAGAAATAAAACTTTGCTCACATCCCAGAGCATCCCTCCACGTGAGTTTGACCAATTTTCAAACTTTACATAAATGGAATCATACATTAAATATATTTAAATCTAAAAAATAAAGTAGGTGCTATCCTAAATAATTGATAAAGTCCGTGTAACTACAAATTGATTTTAAACTCAGAAATGATTTTTTAGATTGTTTTTACCTGTCTGATAAGGATATTAATCATAATAATAGTTATACTTGGAAAAAAATAAAAAATAAACTAGCAATGTAGAAATTTTTTACCTATAGTCTAAAACACTAGTATTAAACTATATTCTTTTTTTTTTGCATACCTTCCTGCATTCTTTGTTCATATGTACATTTGGGATTAGGCAAGGGAGGAGTTCCCTTTTTTGTATTTAAAGACATACTTTGCCTGTAGTTCAGTTTCTTAATGTAATAGCATTTTCTGTATCGAATTGTATGACCTTCAGAGTTATAAAGGTGCATGAGAGCCATGGCTGCTGTGGCTCAGTGGATTGAGTGCCAGCCTGCAAACCAAAGGCTCACCAGTTCAATTCCCAGTCAGGGCACATGCCTGGGTTGCAGGCCAGGTCCCCAGTAGGGGGCGCGTGAGAGGCAACTGCACATTGATATTTCTCTCCCTTTCTCCTTCCCCTCTCCTCTCTTTAAAAATAAATAAAAATAAAATTAAAAAAAATAAAAGTGGAGGAGAATTACAGAGAAATAAGAAAGTAAGGCAAGGAAAAGGAAAAAAATAGTTATTCTCAATGTTTGTATAATGGATATATCATAATTCAGTTATTCTCTTGTTGAATATTGCAAAGAATGTTTTCTTAGATATAAAAATAATTTGGCATATCTCCAAATTTCCAGCAGTAAGATTTGAAACAGTGTGTGTGAATCTGTCTTTTGCTCCTCATGTTTTGTCCCAATTGTTTTCCAAAAGGGTTTTGCTAGAAAAGGGGAGGGAGGTTTGCTGCCAGAAATGTGTATGTGCTCTGATATCCCTGGCAAGTCGTCACCATTGTTCTGTATTCTCATTTTTGTTAACTACTAATTCAATAGGCAAAAATTTATAGGTCATTTTTAAAATCTACCTTGGACGACAATAATCAAGGTAGTTTAAACATTTTCCCACAATTTTGTAATTAGGTTTCCTTTTACGCAAATATCTTTGCCTTCATCCTGTATTCACGTACTTTGATTCTACTAGCTCTTCTAGTAGCCTAGTTTTTTTTCATAGGGTATGAAATGCCACCTCCTCTATTTCCTGTTTCGTTATCCCAGGGTAACATTTAATCGTGGTTATTTAATTATTTATTATTTCTTTCATTGTATCCCCCTACTAGAGTATAAATTTGTCCAAGGAAGGGTCTATATTCTGTCCATCTTTGTAACTCCAGCATATAGTAGGCATTGACTGCCATATAGTATGCAGTGTTAGTAAAAGTTTAAAGAATCAATAAATGAAAGGAAGCCATACACAAGGAAATACATCATAGCTCCTGGTGTAACTGAGAACAACACAGAGAGGCCTTGGCGGTATAGCAAGATGGAAAGTTCATTCAAAGAAAAAGCATGTAAACCATGATACAGAAATAAACCATTCGAAGTACAAAAGTGTCAACCTTTAATCAGAGTACTCTGTAGCCAAAGCCTATAGAAATGATCAATCTTTACATGTGCCTGGATTTAAAGAACTCAGTAAGAAAAAAATAATTTCTGGAGAAGATGACTTGGCCAAGCAACTAAAAACATGAGGAATGGGCATCACTCCTAACACGAGGCCGTGGCAGAGAAAGTGCAATGTGGCAATGAAGGGATGACTAGCAAATTACAGAGCTAGTTCTTAATTTAGGCCTTAACTGAACACCTTTTTTTTTTCCTTTCTCCCTAATTACACCCACATGCAAAGCATACAGTGTACATGTGTGTATGTATAATTAATTTGGGCATTTTTCCTTGCCATTTGTATTAACCAGACTGCAGGGTGAATCTCTCCTTTCTGCTAGAACACATTCTGTTTGTTTTAAACTACATTTTGTTTATTTTAGCATTCAACCATACTCTGTGTTACCTATTTGCTTGATAGATCTCTTTTGTATTTATGTAGCTTCTATATTAGGCTGAATAACAGCGAGGTCATGGCATGTGGGATTTTCTTTTTTTATTAGACTAGGACAAAATTAGGTAGTGACTTGTACTTTAAAGGCTAATTGTTGAAATTCTGGAGAATTTTTGGGAAGTTATTTTTCAAGTAAAAATTAATTGCTCTTCTCTCTAAATGGTGCAGATTTCAAGTGTGTCCTTTTTTGGAGGGTGGTTGAAATATTATTCAAAATGTCTTTAATATTTTAAAAAGTGTACTGGGTTGAAGCAAAAGTTGTAAGACTGTCCAACAGTGTTATATCAAAGTACTATTTCATGAACATTCATAGTTCATTTGTAAGTTATAGTGGCACCTTTGTTTAAAATGTCAACTTTGATTTTTACAAATAAAGTAATTTTTCAACCTTGATATTTTTATCACATCCTCATAGTAAGTAATTATGCTATTTAGAGGCAAGTTTACTTATTTACAGTGCTTTGTAATTAAATGTTGTAGATTTATATATTCTAATCTTTATGAAAAGACTAGGAATATTGACGTAGAATGTCTTTTTGTGTCTATGTGAATTTTTCCTTAAACAATTTTTTTAAGATGGTGGGGTTACCTTAGGTATGGTACTTCTATGTGAAGCTGCTACATCTGACATGGATATTGGAAAGCGAAAGAGTAAGTCATATCATATGACAGTTCTGCCTTTAATAGAGAAAACACAATGTCCTCTTAATGACTTCTGTTCTTGTTTATAAGTAAGTTATTTTACTTCTTTACTATTTTAAAAGTAATATATCCTAATTATAGAAAATGGGGGGGGATAGGAATATAAAACATTTGAGGAAAGAGTTATCCTTTATTCCACCATTTAAAAAACTAATTAATGGCATAAGCTAGTTCTTTCCATTTGTAAAAACATCTTTAAACCTCTAGTATAAAATTTTGAATTTTATACTTCCCCTTTTTACCTGGAGGTAAATAATTCACTAAAATATTTTACATAATTTTAAATTTGTGCTCTATACTGTAACATATTTACTTAACCGGTCTCATTTTGTTAAGCATTCAGCTTTTTCTTTCATTATGATAAAGTCTTCTTTAGTAACTATCATGGGATAGTAAGCTTTGTCCTCCTTTCACATTAATTTCTTCAGGTAGATTCCCAGTAGTAGAATGACTGTGTGTTCCTGCATGTATTGTCAATTTTCTTGGTGTTTTACATTGATGAGGCCAAATTCTTTCCCCAAATGGTATCTTTAATCATTCAGATTCCTACTAGTGATATTTATGAATGCTTTCACTGTAACTTTATCAGCATTAGCTAACCTTGTTAGCAAAGTGTGTGTACATGTGTGTTAATTGCCTGGTCAGATAAGGGGGAAATGTTATTTTATTTTGTATTTTGTTTATTGGTGCAACCTTAAATATTTTTACATTACACTAATTTTTTAAGTTACACTAAATATTTAAGTCATAAAGTTAAATGTTTTCCTAAATGTTTATTAGCTGTCGTGATTTTCCTCCTACAAAAGGTCTTTTTATCTTCTGCCATTTACCAATTAGTGTCTTAGTCCTTTTCCTATTGTTTTGCATTCACTTTTCATATATTAGAATATTCACACATTGGTATTTGTTGCAAAGAAATGTCAACAGTGTAATTTTAATTATACTTACATGACATCAGTTTCAGTCAGAGTTTTTCCTTTTATGATTAAAAAGTTAAAATTTCATCAAATTAACCTAGCTAAATAAAGTCGGTTCACTTTTTCTTCTAAAAAAAACGCCCTGGCTGGTGTGTCTCAGTGGATTAAGTGCCAGCCTATGAACCAAAGGGTTGCCGGTTGGATCCCCAGTCAGGACACAGGCCTGGGTTATGGGCCAGGTCCCCAGTAGGGGTCACGCGAGAGGCAGCCACACATTGATGTTTCACTCCCCTCTTTTCTCCCTTCCCCTCTGTCTAAAAATAAATAAAATCTTTTTTAAAAATTAAAAAAGTAAAAATTAAAAAACGATAACATTGGGTTTCAGATTTGGAAGATCCTTATTTTGCTACATTAAAATGAATTTTCACATTGGAAAACATAACGTATCAATTTTTTATTCAGTTAATATACATCCTTTAAGTGCCTGGGGTGTTTTTAAATTTTTTTAAGACTTTATGTATTTATTTTAGACAGAGTGAAAGGGGGGGAGCAAGAGAGGGAGAGAAACACCCATATGTGGTTGCCTCTCACACACCCCCTACTGGGGACCTGGCCTGCAACCCAGGCATGTGCCCTGACTGGGAATCGAACCGGTAACCTTTTGGTTCACAGGCCAGCGCTCAGTCCACTGCGCCACACTGGCCAGGGCTAATTGCCTGAGTTTTTAAAAATTGCCTATTTCAGTATTCATTACTGGGAGAAAAGCCATCTGGGTACTACACTCTTGGCATGAATTTAAATTGTCAAACATTTTGGAAGCATTAAAATAATCACTCTTTGATCTATTTCTAAGATTCTAACCTAATGAAATAATCATAAATAATAATAGAAATTTCTTTAGCACTTACTGTGTACCCAGAACTGATATATGAAAAAAAGGAGAATAAAAACATATACAGAGTGATAACTGTGTGTGAGTGCGCGCGCGCGCGCATTTAATTAGGGGGGAGAAAGACTTCTACAATGAGCCTGCATCATTACTCAGGAAAGGATGTTTAACTTTTACATTTTAGCCACTAATCACGTTTGAAAATTAAAAAAGGAAAAAAAATTGTTCCCTCAATGTAAGAAAACTAAAATTTGTTTTTTGCATTGGCCAATAAATATATTTCCCGAGAGCTTGCATTGCTGTAGCACACATGCTTCTCACATCCCTACCTTTATGTTTCTTAGCCAGTCTTATCTGGGGGCTCAGAGTCTCCATGTATATATGGGAGTCATACTTGAGCATTGTGGGGTCAGTATCTAGAGTTAAGGTTATTAACTGCTGTGCTAAACCAGAGCATATGAGATTAATGGAGAGAGCTAGGAATTAGGGGCAAGAAATCAGGGGTTTTCCCCCTCATTTAAAACGAGGTCTTCACGTTGAATGAGTTCCTCACACAGGCCGGGTAGCTACCTGTGCGTGGATAAAGGACTTTCAGGGGAGACTCACATTATTAGATGTCTCTAAGTGAATATTTATCAATAATGCAATAAGGCCACTTTTAAGGGTTTAAAAGGAGTTTAATAAGTGGTTTTTCTTGACAGTGGTAAAATGTTTTAACACAATTCTCAACTGTCTTTAAAGAAATTCATTAGTTCATACAATTAAATTGCACAGCTATGTAAATGAAGCTACTCTGTCATAATAGAACATGCTAAAGGGGAAGGCAGAATCGAGCAGATTAAAGAATGGGGGTGGAAAGTGTTAAGAAGTTGAAGTTAACACATAAGTTATAGCTCTTGTTTTTCACTCTGCGCTGTAGGCTGAAATTTATGCTCTGGTTCTTCATAACACTGAACATGCTCATTTTATTCTGCTTTTGTTTTTCTGCAGTAATGTGTGTGGCTGGTATTGGACTTGTTGTATTATTCTTCAGTTGGTTGCTCTCTATTTTCAGATCTAAATATCATGGATATCCATATAGGTATGATTACTGTTCATTTATATAGCGATTACCTATACTTACAAAGATTAGAGTTTATGTTGCTTTATAATATTTTCGGTTTTTTTCCTTCTACTTTACCTCCAGACTATTCTAACTTCTAAAACAGATAGTCTTTAATTTAATTTAGGTATGTTGCTTTAAAAAATTAATTTAAGATATTTATGATATCTTAAATCACAGACAGTAGTTTGTGATTTCTCCTCAGGAACATCTTTCAGGGTTATTCTAACATCAGCTGACTTAAGCTAGAAATGTATAAAACAATGTATAGAACATCTTATACCATATCTACCCAACGCAGTTCCTTGTCTGCATGCTATACTACCTCTTGAGGAGAAAATTATTTTTAAAATGGTTTTGAAGACTTCTCACTTCTACTTTTCAGGGCATTTTAGATACCATAAACAGAACATTTAATTAAAACCCATTTTGTAGAGAACTTACGAAAGAGTGTTTAAGAACACCTTGAAACATCATAGAAATCTCTAAGCCTCAGGGAAGAAATTACTCTCCTGGTAGTGAATTCTTGATTTTACTTTGTTAATATCTAAGAGACATGTACCTACATAGGACTGGGGACCCAAAAAAAAACCCTCAGAAGTATTCTCTGGAGGGTGGGTCCCTTGTACTACAGGCTTCCCCACGGGGTGAGTCTCATCTGTATCCGTGGACCAGCTGGTGGTGGTGTGAGAGGCTGCTTTCAGCTTCAGTGAATTTTCTTGAAGACTCTCAGTGCCTTTGCCCATTTCATCATGGGTGATTCACCAGCACACCTGCCCACACCGTGCTGAGCGTTCGGCAGTTTTTGACCAAAGAAACCACATAGCTCCTATGCCCTCCCCTCCCTATTCACCCGATTGCCCCAAGTGACTTTTCGTTTTTGGTTCCCCCATGAAGAAAACCCTCAAAGGGAAATGTTTTGACCATGTGGAAGAGATGAAACAAAAAACAGCAGTAGCACTAAAAGGCATCAAAATTAAAGAGTTCAGAAACTATTTTTGAGCAATGGGAAAAAGTCTCAGTAGGTGTATTGCATTAAATGGAGAGGACTTTGAAGGTGACTGAAGTTTAAACATGTAAGAATAAATACACAATTTTTTATAAATAATCCCCGGGCTTTTTGGGAGGATTCCCCCCTCATAATTGGGATTATTGTGATTAAGTTTAGTTGTATAACCTGAGTACCAAGTACTATAATTTCTATTCTTTTAATACACCATTGTTGTGTTGTATAAAGGATTATGAACACCAAAGGTAAAGTAAATTAAGTGATATTTTTTAAACATAAATTCATTCTTCATGTTTTAGTAGATAATTTTGAACAACTTCCTGGTTGGTCATTACATTGTGACACTCCTAGATGCCTTTTGATCAGTGAACAACATAATCTTGCATTTTTTCTTGCAAACTTATTTAAGACTAAAACCTACTAATACTTTGATTTTTTTACTTACAAATGTTGTATATACTCTTAGTGTTCTTTGTAAGTATATTTTAAAATACTTTAACCTCTGTAGAACATTAACCGGGATGCATGGTAAATTTTGCTGGGACTTCTGTTACTTATTTGATCATTACGGTTAATTCAGTTATTAATTGTTGTCTACTTTCAGGAGATATTTTAACTTGACATTTTGTCTGTTTCCTTTTCTCCTAAGACTATCTCAGTATGTCAGGGTTTCTCACTTTTTGTCATCAATACTCAAAGTTCGTTATATTGGGTTGGCCCAAAAGTCCATTCAGATTTTTTTCTGTAAAATAAAAGACACATGTTTCATTTTCACCATAATTTTATTGATTTGGATATTTTGAGTATGTCAGCTATCTCCTGCTTGGTATAATGTTGATTGTTCTCAGTTAATATCTGTAATTGATTGCTATCAAGTTCAAAGGGTCTTCCCCCGACCGTGAAGCATCGTCCGGGGAGAAATCTCCAGCACAATCTCCAGCACGAAACTACACAAACCACTTTCCACACAGTCAGTCAGTCATAGCACTTTGCCTTTACTCTGCAAAAATCTTTTTTTGCATCTCAGTTGCATTTTTACCTTTCTTGAAGTAATAAAGTATAATACACCGAAAATGTGTATTTTCTTCCTTTTTCAATATTAAAATGGCTACACAAAAATTCACCAATTTTGGTGTTTTTTTTTTAATGCACTGGTACAACAGCTGTCACAATACAAACTAACAGAACTATTTCAAATGAAGTTAAAGACTTACTAAGTGCTACTAGAGCCATCTTACAGAAAAAAACAAACAAACAAGCTTTTTGACCAACCCAATACATGCACTGAAACACTCTTTACTCTGTCAAAGTCAAGGTATTTATTAAAAATAAAGCCTACCTTTTTTCAAAGACTAATAGCTTGGTATATATTTTCGTTTCAGCTTTCTGATGAGCTAAAAAGGATCCCAGCGATATGCAGACACTGGAGTACTGGAAATTGAAAAATGAAAAAAGGGCGTGTGTGAAAAGAAGAACGCAATTTGTGTATTTTGTATTACCTCTTTTTTTCAAGTGATTTAAATAGTTAATCATTTAACCAAAGAAGATGTGTAGTGCCTTAACAGCAATTTCCTGTCAAAATCATGAAGTATTTGGATACAATTTTTTTCTTTACCTTCCCTTCCCAGTAAACACTATGGAACATTTAATTCAGTAGTATTAAGAACAACATAAAAATTTTTAAACTACTACTCCATTTTAATGAGAACAAGGTTCAAAACTGCTTCAGTTAACTTTTGGCCATATGATTTTATTTTATCCAAAGGTGGGTACGGGGTGGGGTGGGGGGGAGTCCTAACCAGGTGTTCCTGCATATACCTACACCTGTTACAGATAAGTACTACATCAGGAATCCATTCTTAGCTTTTCCATTTTTGCATGGATGTGTATACTTTTGCACATTCTTCCTTTTGGGAAATCATATACGCTTTGTGGTCTTCTGAGAATAGAACACCATTCTTCAGAGAACGTGTCTAGCCTTTAGACAAAAAAAGACTAGCGTGTCCTCCTCCTCCATCTTTCCTACTGAAATACAGCGCTGGCTCTCTATGCTTCTTGGTAGCTGTAGATGTTAAAAAGCATCTCTCAATACAGGATTATGATTTCTGCATGAATATGGAAGTAACGACGTTGTATTTGGAAAGATGTCAGGTGCGTTCTGTCTCCATGGTTTTATTTAAGGCAGGACACTCTATAATCAAAATGTAGTTTAGTGCTAAAAATCAGTGTGACTTAAAAATGGTCTAAAATGTTTCTGCAAATTAGAGATAGTCACTTCTTTCATTTGTACCTAAGAGGAGAAAAATAGGTTCATCTGGTTAATTTGGTCTCTGTATTGCAGTTAAACATATTTCAATAATCCTTGCGTTTAGGAAAAGTACTCCCCAAGATGAGGAAAAGGAAGTCGTGGAATATTGAATGGTTGCCTGTGAATAGGAAGTCAGTGTTTTTTGAAAGCTGTTCTTTGCTTGCTATTATTTTAGCCTTTATTCTCCACTTTAAGTGGTGATACAAACTAAACATTTAAAGATCTATTGTTTTGAATTCTGTCTCTCTTTGTGTCAGTGGAAATAACCATATATGCTAACCTAATTTCTGTGAAGAATGAAACATGATGGTTATCATTAGATCTAGCTATAACCTCCCCATAGTGATGAAGAGTATACCGAAATGCCACTATTATGGAAATACAAGAATTATGATCATGAAAAAAAATTAAATCTTAGAAGTATTGAATTAAAATAATACTGTGACTGTCTGCTACTATTTACTATCTAATAAATCTTCCATGTGATCTAGAAGTCCTATACAATAGAGTTTGCAGAAAAAGATGGATATAAGTGTCAAAAAGAAATGTTTTAAAAGTTTTTTTGATGTGTTTTTTGTTAGTAGATTTGGTGGGTGGAGGGATATAGTCTAACTTTTACTCTTTAGTGGAGCCACTTTTTGTTAATTACTCCCCTGTGAATTGTGTGATTCTGGATTCCTTATCTGCTGTTCTTGTACTTGTCTCAGGCCAAATAAACATGCTGTGATTCTTATGAGACTTGTATGAAGATGCCCTGATTTGTGCAGACTGACCAGGGGCATACTACTGCCATGTAATCTGTATTAGCTCCAGACAATTTGCCATGAGCATTGAAAGAATGACCATTTTTTACATTTGTTTTATCTCCCGTAAGAGCACAGTCTTTTTCTGTAATGAGAAAAGTTGCATTCTGGCTAAGATCTGTAGAAGGCAGATTTACTACACTTAGAATCGTGTTAGCATTGCCTTTGTGAAAATTTTGAAATTCGCTTTCATCTGAAGTGCCTTAAGTAGACTCTTACTTTACTTTTCTAGTAATGGTTTAAATATTATTTGTTATGCATTGTTAAAATACTATTAAAAATGACACATTGTAGTGGCAAAGATAACCAAATGTCTGGCCGTTTGTTTGCTTTTTGACCATATCAATAAACTTTTACAATCTAAATGCTGAGTTTTTTAATTAATGTCTAAAGAGGGGTGAATTTAAAAACACTAAACTAGTATTTGTAACGTTAGCATATTCCATTGTGAAATTGCAGTTAAATTTCTTACTATCCTAATGACAGTGAATTTGGTAAGCCAGTTTCCTTCCGTATTTCTGAGGTGAGATGCATTCTTCCAGGATTCCATACATCATCTTTCATGAGTGTTGTCATCCATTAGATTAGCCAAAACAGCCAAGCAGATGTATCGGTTGAACTCGCTTTTGTCCCAGTCAGTGAACACCATGAGTAGATAATTCCCTTTTGGTACTAAATAATTGATTTGAAACAGCCAGACAGATTATCAAGTTATATGAGACTGGACAACAATACATTTGCAAACACGGAGTAGAAACACTGGATAGCAAGTAAAGACATCTGGCTTTTATATCGCTTTTAGTCCTTACTCTGTTTCTGTGTAGGTATGTGACCATAGGTAAGTCCCATGAACCTCTCTGGACCTACTTTATTCTAATAGGAGTGCAGGGGACTAAATCATCTATCACCTCAGTCAGTGTTCCTTCTGCCACTACTGCTTTATGATGCAAAATAGGAAAGGTATTTAAATTTTGAATAGATATAATTTGTGATTTTCAGGTTTGGTGTTCAGTCGATTGAAATGTAGGATGTTTCCTAATCAGATTCATGAGGAAATTGTGAAAAGCTTGTGGAGACAAACTGCAAATTGTTTAATATGTATTGAAATGTTTGAGAAAGGATACACTCGAAACCAATGTTACTATCACATCTTGATTTAAGTGGGTTCCGCCCAATTGTAAGCAAGGATGAGATCAACACCTCTAATAGTATGCTAATACCATGAACAGTTGAAGCCAAAAGGACCTTGACACCCTTTAATCAGCCCCTTCATTTGACTGCTAAAGAAAACATGCCCGGGAGAGGGAAACGATTTACTGAAAGTTATTCCAAGGAAATGCCTACAGGTTTCCCATTTACTGCAAATTCCCTCTGGATTGGGTTTCTTTTGGAGATGTAAATTAATACTCCCTGGAGACATGAAAACCATTGTTAATCGACCTTGGTTTCTTCCTGACCTATAGATTTCTGGGAGGAGGGTCCTAAGGAGAGAGGCTTTTCCCACAGGGGCTGATGCAGGTTTCCGAAGAAGGGAGGAGTTCCTGGTATGGCTTCCCAGAAAGGCTTTTATTCAGAACGGAGGCGAGAACAATAGCCAAGAGACTACTCTTCAGAATCTTGTGTCTTACATCTGTTTCACTCTGTGTTCTCAACTTTTCCTGGGTGTAGTTAGGGGGAAAAATACCACTGACTGTCAGTCATAAAAGAGAAATGCAAATCAAAACCACGAGATAGCACCTCACACCCGTTTAGGATGGCTACTATCAAGAAAAATTAAACCATAAAATAAGTGCTGGTAAGAACGCAGAGAAATTGGAACCCTTTTGCACTGTTGGGTGAGGGGAATCTAAAATGGTGCAGCCACTATGGAAAACAGTATGGAAGTTCCTCAAATTAAAAAGAAGTACCGTATGATCCAACAATCCCATTTCTGGATACATATCCAAAAAGATTAAAAGCAGAATCTCAATGAGGTATTTGTACACCTACGTTTATAGCACCATTATTCCCAATAGCCAAAAAGTAGAAGCAGCCACATGTTCATGGATGGGTGAGTAGGAAAATAAAAGATGTATACATACAATAGAATATTATTCAGCCTTAAAAAGCATGGACATTCTGACACAATACAGGTAAACCTTGTTAGAGCATTATGCTAAGTTAAGTAAGGCAGTCACAAAAAATACTGTGTGATGCCACTTACATTAGGTACCTACAGTACTCGAATGCATAGAGACAGAAAATACTGTAGAGTGGTGGCTGCCAGGGGTTTGGGGGAAGGGGTAATAGTTATTGTTTAATGGATATAAAGTTTAAGTTTTGCAAGGTGACAAGAATTTTGGAGGTTTGTTGCACAACACTGTGAATGACCTTAATGCTACTTACATGTACATTTACAAAATTGTTGCCCTGGCTGGTGTGGCTCAGTGGATTGAGTGCCAGCCTGCAAACCAAAGGGTTGCCAGTTTGATTCCCAGTCAGGGCACATGCCTGGGTTGTGGGCTGAGTCCCCAGTAGTGGACATGTGAGAGGCAACCACACATCGATGTTTCCCTCTCTTTCTCCCTCCCTTCCCCTCTCTCTAAAAATAAAATATTTTAAAAATTGTAAAGTTTATAAATTTCATGTATATTTTACTACAACTCAAAATTAAAACAAATGCTAATACCTCAGCTCCAAACCTATATTGGCATATCCTCACTGTCATTTTGCGTTCGATCATTGCCCTGAAAAATGTGAGTACAGCTGGATAGAATATGACTTATGGCGGAAACATTGAAACATGGTCTTCATGCTTTTATGGGAGACAGTTTAATGACATTAGGATAAACCCTGCTTGCAGAATTAGTGCTGATCAGTATGTCCCAATGAGTGCTTTGTAAATAATGACTTCCAGCTGGGAACAAAACTCGTTAAGATGTGTTGGCTCCACCCAATAACCAGACTTAGCAATGATCCATTTTGTCTGGGCCTTGCAGTTTATAATGCCTGGCCCTGTCTGTGTGGCCAGCAGTTGAAGCTAGAGAACTTTGGGTCTTAAGTTCTTTTTATGATATTCAGATAAAATAAACGAAATGTTTTCTCACTGTCTTATTTCTGGGAAGCTTTCCTGAACTCCCAGTTCGGGTTCTATAGCCTCCATGTCTTTGGTGCCTGCTGATCTGTTATTCTAATTGCCCTGTCCCTCCCCTCCAGTAGAAGCTCCTTGGAAACAAGGATATGTCTTACTCATTTCTGTGTGGTCATTTTCTAAAAAGCCTGCGTAGTACATGCTCAGTAAAACTTGACTAAATAAAGAAAAAGGTCTTTCCTCTCAAGTGGCTTACTGTGTTGTGGTGGAAACAAACATGTAAACAAATGCAATTCTTCCCACTAGTGGGAAAAAAATACATTGTGGGCACAGACAAGGGTCTAATCACTTATTTGGATTGGGGTGGAAGGAAAAGGGAGAGGCTTTCATGACAGGAATTGAAATTTGAAAGGGTAGTTCACAAGTTAGGTTTTTTTGTAAGTACTGAAATGCCAAAATATTATTATAATATCATTTCATTACTTTAAACAAAAATCTGAAGTCATAGTCATTTACATCCTGACTCATCACCAAAGAGTTACATGGTGCTTAAAAATTTCTAAATGAACAAAAAAGCACTACTTTAAAAACATTCTCACCACTCTTTTCTCTCTTCTTGTTTTTAAATTCTTCCAAGGCATCTCGTTTTGATTACCAATTCCCAAGTTTCAATGTTTCCGCCATAAGTCACATTCTATCCAGCTGTACTCACATTTTCAGGGCAATGATCGAATGCAAAATGACAGTGAGGATATGCCATATATAGGGTTGGAGCTGAGGCATTAGCATTTGTTTTAATTTTGAGTTGTAGTAAAATATACATGAAATTTACAAACATCTGAACATTTTAAATTTATCAGGCATTTGTATTTGCCTTAGAATCAACTTGGGACTCCATCTAATTCCAAAGGTCTCCTATAAGTATCTCCTTAGAATTGAGGTGGAGAAACCTTAGGGAAACAGGAGAGCATAGTAGAAAAATTAGAGAAGAAAAGGAAAAAACAGGAGGCAAGTTTCTAGGACCAATTCCAGGACCCCTGAAAACCCAACTACTATTCTTCTTCCATGTTAGAGTTCCTCCTCTTTCCTTTCTTTTTCCCCTTTGAATGTCAAATTTGTTCTCACAATCCTGATTTGCTTCCTTAATCACTCTGTTTGGAAAGATTCAAGCCAGAATTACAAAAAACCCCTTAATCCTGGTTCCTGGCTCTTTTTCTTGTGTAAAAACATCTGAAGATAACATGTAGGTAACTATGACTATTCTCATACATTTATGAAATACCAGTGTTTTGGTAATATACAAAATAAATACAAAAATACCAGCATTCCCATTTTGCAGCAGTATTATACATATTATACTGAAGTTCCAACAGTTTATCAGGAGAAAGGAAAATGGATTTTTCTGATGGTGACCAGCTAAGTAGTTCTGTCAAAATTTAATTCAGATAAAGATAGTATTAGGAATAAATGTAACAGGAGATGCACAAGACATACACTGAAAACTACAAAAGGTGTATCCTAAATTTAAGGATACAGCCCTGGCTTGTGTGGCTCAGTGCGTTGAGGGTCGCCGGCTGGATTCCCAGTCAGGGCACATGCCTGGGTTTCAGGCCAGGTCCCCAGTAGGGGGTGCGCGTGAGACAACCACGCATTGATGTTTCTTTCCCTCTCTCCCTGCCTTCCCTTTTCTCTAAAAATGAACAAATAACATCTTTTAAAAAAATAAAATTTACATAGAAATGTGAAGAGCCAAAAATAGCCAAGACAGAAAATGGCAGAGTAAACAGCTTGGAAGGCCCATTCCTCGACAGAAACACTGAAAAAATGAAAACTTTCAGAATCAGCTTTGTTGTAACTCTGGAAAACAGTCAAAACTTTAAAGCAACCAAATGAATGCTGAATCAAGAAAAAAGAAACATAAGCATGGTAGGAGAGCTTTGTGCTGTTTTAGCTTTGCCCCTCGCTGCACGTTGGTGTGTTAGAGGGTTTTTTAAATTGATCCGAGAGAGAGAATAGAGAGAAACAGCGATTTGTTGTACCATTCATCCATGCACTCACCATTTAACTCCTGCATGCTCTCTGACCGAGGATTGAACCTGCAAACCTGGCACGTCTAGACGATGATGGAACAAACTGAACTACCCAGCTAGGGCATGTGGCGGGATTTCAAGGTCAGCAGTCCGTGTTCCCAGGGTGGATAGCTGGTCACAGAAAGAGCGGAGCAGATCTTTGTATTTTTTTGGGAACAAATTGTTTCTCTGTATTTCTCTGTGTTTGACCCCATCCTTGGGTTCCCTGAAGGAATGACACAAGAGGCTTGCCTTAGTTTTACCTAACTCAGAAATCTATCAGGTCAGAAAAGCACCTGTGTATGGAATGTTCTCGAAAATACTGAACGACACGTGAGCTACCCACTGCTCCTTGGGGCAAAACATTGCAGTTGTGGCAAACAATAGATGTGCCAAAGTCTGGGAGGAATAGCTGAGAAAAGACTTGACTTTGGAAAACCAAGGACTTAGGTACACAGAACAGGATACATGCTCAGAAAACACTTCAGTTCTCTAAGCTTTCACCTCCAGCTGATACTTATGCTCAGTGGGAGCAGGAAGTGAAGGCTAAAGCAGGGTTGACTGGCTAAGTGTTGCGGGACTGTACCAATACCCGACCAATGTACAAATATTGAGAGAGTATTTTCTTTTTTTGCATCTAGGTGTCTAAGGAAATCACTCTCAGACCATTAGATGACCACTAAGGTAGTGAAACAGAGACTTCAATGTGCACACATGACAAAGAATACAGTCTTTACAAAAATAGTTTAGCCCTGGCTGGTGTGGCTCAGCGGACTGAGTGCCAGCCTGTGAACCAAAGTGTCGCTGGTTCAATTCCCAGTCAGGGCACATGCCTGGGTTGCGGGCCAGGTCCCCAGAAGGGGGTGCGCAAGAGGCAACCACACATCGGTGTTTCCCTCTCTTTCTCTTTCCCTGCTCTAAAAGTAAATAAATAAAACCGTTTAAAAAAATAAAGTGCTAGAAGAAAAAAAGTCAATCCAGGACTTAGGCTGGGGGCGGGAGTGAGGAGATTGAACAAAAAAGAAAAAAAGAGAAAGAACTCATGGACACGGACAACAGTGTGGTGATTGCCGGGGTGGAGGTGGGTGGAGGTAGAAGGGGGTCTGGGGGGGAGGATAAATGGTGGTAGAAAAAAATAAGTGAAGAGAGTTCTGTATCTGGCATAATGATTCTTCAAAAGTGAAGGAAAGCCCTGGCCCGGTTCGAGTAGCTCACTTGCTTAGAGCACTGTCCTGATTCGCCAAGATTGTGGGAGGTTGATCCCTGGGCACCGCTCATGCGAGAAGACAACGAACAAAGACATAAATAAGTGGAACAACAAATCAATGTCTTTTTCTCTCTCTTCTCTCTCTCTCTCATCAATAAATACACTTTTTTTTTAATGAAGGAAAAATTAGCCCTGACTGGCGTGGCTCAGAGGATTGAATGCTGACCTGCGAACCAAAGGGTCGTTGATTCGATTCCCCGTCAGGGCACAGGCCTGGGTTGCACGCCAGGCCCCCAGCAGGGGGCGCGCGAGATGTAAACACACATAGATGTCTCTCCTTTCTCCCTCTCTTCCCTTCTCCAAAAATAAATAAATAAAATCTTTAAAAAAATAAATGAAGGAAAAATTTCAGTGTGCTCCGCGGTCCT
This sequence comes from Pteronotus mesoamericanus, assembly GCF_021234165.1. Classification (NCBI taxonomy): domain Eukaryota; kingdom Metazoa; phylum Chordata; class Mammalia; order Chiroptera; family Mormoopidae; genus Pteronotus; species Pteronotus mesoamericanus. Next base: position 6,667,201 of record NW_026555073.1, read on the forward strand.
GGGATCTGTCTCTCGCTTCAACAGTGTTTGGACAAAAGAGGCCCGGGACGCCCCTCCTTCTAGGCTCCGACTACCCTCCAACCTCTTTTTCCAGTCACCACCTTTGGAACCATCTCAGCCATCCTCAGCCTCCAAGACCAACCAACACCCTTTTCTTAACCTTTATTCTTCGTTGCTGAACAACCACGAGCTCCAAAATTCGTCAGAATCATTCCACCGAGGTGGAGGCTGCCGTCAACAGCCCGCCCTACCAGCATCTGTGGGCCTCCTACACGTTCCTCCCTCTGGGCTTTTGTTTCAGCTCTGACGTTGTTGCTGTGCAGGGCGTGGGTCACTCCTTGCGAGAGTCGGCCGAGGAGAAGCGTGAGGGCTCTGAACTGTCTCTTAAAGCTGCAAAGCCAGCGCGGTGGCCACGTTCTTCTCCAGGACGTGCTGAAGTGTTCCCAAGATGGGTGACGGTGACACTCAGGATGCCATGGGAGCCACTTTGGCCTTGTAGAAGACCCTGAACCAGATCCTTTGGACCGGCAGGCCCTGGGTTCTGCCCACAGGAGCCCTCAGCTCTGTGACTTCCCGGATGAGGAGGATCAAGAAGATGGGCGACAGCCTGACTAACATCCACAGGCTGGTGATCCGCAGCCTGCGACTGCGGAGTATCTCTTCAAAAGGCTTACCCACGAGCATAGCTAGGAGCCTTCGGAGCCCAGAGGCTTTTGAGGGCCCCTCTGCATTTCCCTGGCCTCTGGCTTTTGCTGAGTCTCTCCCTGCAACCACTACACACCTTTTTAATCACCCTGGAGCTGTCTCCCTTTCATTGGACCAAATGCAAACAATAAAACTTTTTGCAGCAAAAAGAAAAAAGGAAAGAAAGAAAGAAAATTAAGATATTCCCAGATAAACAAAAGCTGAGACTTTACTCCTACTAGAGCTGCCCAATGAGAAATGCTAAAGAAAGCCTTTCAGGCTAAAATTAAAGTACATGACTAGACAACTCAAAACCTTATGAAGAAATAAAGAGCACTGGTAAATATAGGTAACTTTAAAAGACAGTATTATTGCAGTTTTGGTTCACAACTCCACTATTTTCCTATATGATTTGAAAGAATAGGCATAAAAGAAAAATTATAAATCTGTGTCCATGAGCACACAATGTATAAAGATATAACTTTGATGATAACAACATAAAAGGGGAGGGATGTAGACGTATATCTTCAAATTTTTTACATACGGAAAGAAAATGAGAAAGGAATCAAAATCATACTCCAAAATTCAATTAAACACAAAAGTGAGCAGTAATGGAGGAAATGAAGAATAAAGTATATATAAGATACAGAAAACAAATAACAAAGTCCTTCCTTTTCCCTAACTACTTAAATCTGAATGGATTAAACTCTCCAATTAAAAGGCATAGATGGTAAAATGGATTTTAAAAAACTCCACAGTCTAACTATAGGATGTCTATAAGAGACTCATTTCAGATGCAAAGAAAGAGGTCGCAAACGAAATGATAGCCCTGGCTGTTGGCTCAGTTCGTTGGAGCATCATCCTGTGTCCTGTGCACCAGGGAGTTGAGGATTTGATTTGATTCCCAGTCGGGGCACATGCCTGTGTTGCAGGTTCAATCCCTGGTCAGGGTGCCTCATCAATTTCTACCCCCCCTCTTCTATCCATGAGCATGTCTTTGGGTGAGGATTAAAATAAAAATAAAAGGACAGAAAAAGATATTCCATGTAAATAGTAACCAAAGAGTGATGGACTAATATCAGACAAAAGTGACTTTAAGTTAAAAATTGTTACAAGACAAAGGGTAAATTCATCAATACAATATAATAATTATAGACAGCTTTGCACATAATAATATTGTCCTAAATATATGATGCAAATATTGATAGAATTGAAGTGAGAAATACATAGTTCTACAATAGTAGTTAATGATTTCAGTACTCCAATTACAATAATGGATAGAACAACGAGAAAGAAGCTCCTTAAGCAAATAGAGTGCTTGAACTAGCAAATGGGGGGCTTGACAAGCTTACACAGAATATTCCACCCAACAAGAGAAGAATTCACATATTTTGCCATATGCACATGGAACATTTTCCAGGTTAAACCATATATTAGGCCATAAGTTAGACAATAACTTTTAAAAATAGTAAAATCATATTAAATATATCCTCTGACTACAAAGGAACAAAACCAAAAATCAGTAACAAAAGGAAATTTGGAAAATTCATAAATATGTAGAAATTAAAGTGTGTTGTGAAATAATCAATGGGTCAAAGAAGAAATCAAAAGGGGAATTAGAAAATACTTTGAGGTAAATGAAAACAGGATCATAACAAACAGAAGCATGGGATGCAGCAAAAGCATTACTCTGACGGAAAATTATATATGTCTATATTGAAAAAGAAGAATAAAAGAAGATTTCAAATCAATAACTTAACTTTATAGCTTAAGTAACTTGAAAAGGAGAAGCTATAGATATAGAATTAACGAGATAAAGAAGATCTATAAATGAAGAAATTATACCCAAAGATGAGAGAAAGAAGGAAATACTAAACATTAGAGTGGAGATACACAACATAGAGAATGGAAAAACAATAGAGAAAATCAACAAAACCGAATGTTTTTTTTTTTATTGTTGTTCAAGTATAGTTGTATCCATTTTCCCACCACCACTTTCCCCACCCCTACCTCCCATTCTCAATACTACCTGCCTTCGGTTTTGACCTGGCAATTCCGCTGCTGGGATTATACGCTAAGAATCCTGAAAGACCTATTCAAAAGAACCTATGCACCCCAATGTTCATAGCAGCACAATTTACAATAGCCAAGCGCTGGAAGCAACCAAAGTGCCATCAGTAAATGAGTGGATCAAAAAACTGTGGTACATTTACACAATGGAATACTATGCAGCAGAAAGAAAGAAGGAGCGCTTACCCTTCATGACAGCATGGATGGAACCAGAGAGCATTATGCTAAGTGAAGTAAGCCAGGGGATGAAAGACAAATACCATGTGATCTCACCTGTAAGTGGAACCTAATCAACAAAACAAACAAGCAAGCAAAATAGAACCAGAGACATTGAAATAAAGAACAAACTGATGGGTTTTTTTGTTGTTGTTGTTGTTGTTTTTTTAAAGATCGACAACTCAGTTCACAGCTGGAGTGGCTCAGTTGGTTGGAGCATCATCCCATGCACTAGAGGGTTGTGGGTTCAGTTCCAGTCAGAGCACATGCCAGGGTTTTGTGTTCTATCCCTGGTGGGGTTTGTGCGGGAGGCGATCCTTTGACGTTTCTCTCTCTCTCTCTCTCTCCCCCCTCCCCCCACCCCTCTTTCCTCTTTCTCTAAAAACAATGAAAAAATGTCCTTGGGCGAGGATAAAAAACATACAATTTTCTTCACGTTCCTGCAAACTTGACAATTTGGGTTGTTTTGGCTTAGTTATCTTCCTAAAATTCAGTATCTCTTGCTATTTTTTTTCTTCAGTCCATTGAGGTTTTTACTTCACTCTATTTATAATTATGATCTTTATTTCGTTCATTTGTAAAAAAATTATTTATTTGATTTGCGAGAGAAAGAGAAGAGAGGAGAGGAGAAAAGAAGGGGAGAGGAGGTGTGAGGAGAGAAGAGCTGAGGAGAGAGGAGAGGGAAGAGAGAAAAGAAACGTTGATTTTTTTGTTCTACTTATTGATGCATTCATTAGTCGATTCTTGTCGGGAATGGAACCCACTGCCTTGGGGAATCGGGATGATGTTCTAACCAGCTGAGCTCTATTTGGCTCTATTTGGTTCATTTTCAAATACACCGGCTTTTTTCTTATTTTCCTTTTAGTAACTCTTTTTGAAATATCAAAAGATTTGGAAAGTGTGGTTAAAAACCTGATTAAATTGACTTAGGGTTGGGCTCATAAAAATGTCGCATAATTTATTGAACTCCCAGTGGTTTATTAGTAGGTATTGGTTTGGAACTATAAGAATATGCTCCTTTCGTTTACTTTTTTGAAGTATAATTAACAAAACATATTAGTTTCAAGTGGACCACGTAATGATACTATTAGTAAAAACCATTTTTATTGAGAGATAATTCATATATAACATTAGTTTCAGATGTACAACGTAGTAACTCGACATTTGTGTACATTGAGAAATGATCACAGTAAGTCTAGTTAACATCTATTACCATACAGTTACATTTTTTTCTTGTGATGAGAACTTTTAAAATGGACTGTCTTAACGACTTTCAAATGTGCAATGCAGTATTATAAATTATAATTGCTATGCTGTATGTTACATCCTCATGATTTATTTATTTTATAACTGGAAGTTTGTACCTGATTTACTTTTTAAAAAAGAATTTAACTAAGTTGCCCACGGACTTTATTTTTTTATTGTATTTTTTGCATTACCATGTAGTCCCCTTATACCCTGCTCCTCCCTTGCAATGTCCAAACTCTTGTCCCCATCCAAAAGTCCTTTATCCTTTTTGTTCGCTCCTTAAGCCCTCCATAGCTGTAAGCTTGCTCTCTCTCTATGAATCTGTCTCTACTTTGCTTGTCAGTTTATTTTGTTCGTCAGATTCCACATATGAGTGAAATCATATGGTATTTGTCTTTCTCTGATTGGCTTATTTCACTTAGCATAATGTTCTCCAGATCCATCCATACTGTCACAAAGGGTAAGAGTCCTTTTTTCTTTTTAACAGCGAAGTAGAATTCCATTGTGTAAATGTCCCATAGTTGTTTTATCTGCTCATCTACTGATAGACATTTAGGCTGCTTCCATATCTTGGCAATTTTAAATAATGCTGCAATGAACATAGGGGTGTTTATGTTCTTCAAATTAGTGTTTTGGGTTTCACCGAATATATTCCCAGAAGTGAGACTGATTTACTTTTAACAATTCTGTTCTCCCCTATATTTTTCATAATTTAAGTGGGCAGGTGGTTTTAATTTCTTCTATGTCAAAAACCTAGATGAAGTTAAGAGAAAAAAATGAATTGCTACTATATGACTTTAATTATATTCATTTTTTAGTATATTCATACTTTTTTGAGTCATTTTAGGTTTACAGAAAAATTGAGCTGAGAGTACTGAGCATTTTTGTATATCCCCTTAGCTATCCCATTTCTCTATTTTACTTTTGTTGCCTGTGCTTTTGGTGTCATGTCAGAAAAAACCCCCACAACATTGCCAAGTCCAATGTCCTGAAGCTTTTCTCCTGTGCTATGTATTCTCCTAGGAATATTACAGGTTTAGTTCATCCTGGATTCACATCACCCTGACTTTACACCATCCTGGCTCTGTGGTCGAAGGTCAGCAAATCTCTCAGAGCTCAGAGGCCTGAAGGTTAGAGAATGTATATTTTGAAGTGAGTTCCTCGGATTTGTATATAAATAAGCTGCTCATCTACAAGCTACATATTAGTCAGAGTTCTCACTTACAAAAATAATGTCAAAAGAATCGTGGGGTGGGTTACGATCACTCACTGTTACAATTTTCCATTTTTACAGGGATTGACTAATTTATTTAACCAGTACCCAACTGAGGAACATCTATGTCACTTTGATGTGACAAATAATGCTGCAGAGAATAGTCTTGCAGACATCTCATTTTTCACATGTAGAGTGTATCTGTTGGAGAAATTGCAGTTAGTTAAATTTCTGAGTTAAAGATATATACATTTTAACATTTCATTGATAGTTCCATACCATTGTGATTTTGTCATAAAATAGAATTTGTGATGGTGTTTATCTAAAAATTATGAGAGTATGAGCCCTGGCTGAATAGATCAGTTGCTTAGAGCATCATTGCAATACACCAAGGTTGCAGGTTTGATCCCTGGTCAGGGCATACAGCAATCCACTGATGAATGCATAAATAAATGGGACAACAAATTGATGTTTCTCTCTCTTTTTTCCTTCCTCTTTCTCTCTAAAATCAACAAATAAAAAAAAACCCTAAGACCTAAAATGTTCTGAGAGTAGTTCAACTTGCTCTCTTAAAGGTAATTTACCTTGTCTTCTTTCCAAAGCAAATAAGCAAATTCACAAATTGTACACTTATAGTCAAGAATCCAAGAAAGAGTTCTATGTTGATTTCTGTGACAATTTAATAAAAAAAATGTTAAAGAGATGTGTACCATTGAATTTTTCTAAAATACAGCTAAATGAATCTCACTGACAGTTATCTATCGAAAGTGATATATCTATATCAGTAAAACTTTGTTAGTTTTCCTTTAATAGCATAGCTATGCTCTTTCTTCTAATAGACAAATATAGTGAGTTATTGTATATTTTTAAACTTCTGTGATTATAATTTTGTTGTTTCTCTATTTGTGGAACTTGTCATTTAGAGCTGCTTAATGTTAAGAAGTCTTGTCCCAGGAGCTATTTTAGAAGTTGTGTGCAGCCTTGTAATGAAGTGAATCTCCTCTAAATTTATTTGCATTTAGCAGGGAGGAAAATAAAAACTCTGTAAATTGTATATTTAAGTGATATTTAATGTATGGAAGAAAAGAAGAAGAGCAGTATTCCAGATATGGAAGGCTGGTTTTTACAGATGGCAATGGTACCTAAATATTTGAAAGATGACTTGAAATGTGTACAGGCTTCTCTTGATTAAAAAATTGCCTGAATTCATTGAGTTTTCAAAGTATTTCATTGAAAAAAGGCTCATCACTTTGTATTCCAGTAGAAAGCAGCAACCCTGTCGCCTAAATACAACAGGTGTTCTTGCAAATTTCAAGAAAAACTAATTGCACTAAAACATGTATGCAGAATACACTTGGAAAATTTTTTGAAACAATTCAATTTTAGAGATCTGATTTGTGACTTGTAGAGATTACCAATGGACCATTAAATTATAGAATACGAAAGCAGAAATCATCCAGCCACACTTCTGTAATGAGGAAACAGACCTAGATTGGTTGGTTTGTGAGCTAAACATCACATCAAATTGGGGAAATGGTCCGTTTCTGTATGTATGCGCGTGCGCACGGATGCGCGTTTCAAGCAGCCGTTTACAGCGTATTCAGTATTGAAAGAATTATATGCAGATCTCAAGTTGGTCTTATGACATATATATGCACATATATATGCATGTACATGTACATATATATACGGCTGAATATTGTATATAAAACACCTAGGAAAGCTGGTGTGCTGAATATTATACACAAAACATCCAAGGACAGCAATGCACTTGATGCTAACGTGGAATATTAGAAAGAAAATATTCAGGATCAGGTTTAGTGATTAAGAGTGTGGTGTCTCGTCTGAGTCTAATTACTGTGGGATTTTGTGTCTTGGTTTCCTCATCTGGAAAATGTAGGTAACGAGCGTGTGTCTGCCTCAAAGGACATAAGGATTACATGAAGTCATCCGGATAAAGATTTAGTGTAGTGCTGGGCATATAGAAAACTCTACGTAATGTAAGTTGCTGTTATTGTTTTGTCAATATGTGAAGGAAAGAGGATGTATCAAAATGCATTTTCCGAATAAAGTCAAAATAGTCACTAGCACTTTCAGGTCAATGGGACTAAATTGGAACCCCTAGGAAAAGGTGGAGAGGATCAAATGACTTAGACCGCCTTAGCAACAGGCCCCCAAAGAATGTGAATTTCCGTAGCCAATAGGAATTCGTGGTGCGGAGGAGGTAGCCAATGGATGATGGAAAGAGGAAGAGGGAGGACGCGCCAATTCTCCTGCCTGAGCCTCGGCCCAACAAAATGGCGGCGGCGGCGGCGTCGCTTTGTTTCCGCGGCTCCTGCAGCGGTGGCAGCGGTAGCGGCCTTTGAGCTGTAGGGAGGTTCCAGCCCTAACTGTAGTGACGACTAAAAATCCAGTGCATTTGTGTCATAACCGGACGCCGGGGAGCGCGGAGCGGCGCCCTGCGGTCTCTGAAGCCCACAAGGCTTTGAAGCGAAAACATGACTGCTGAGCCCATGAGGTAAAGCACAACCCGGTCTCACGGGTCTTAGCGTTCTTGGCCTACGCGCCTTCTGAGTTGGGTGTTTGGCAAAGCTTTGCCTTGGTGGCTCAAGCCTGTCTGTTGCTTAGTTGAAAAGAGGCGTCGTTTGCTCCGTAGGTGAGAAGCCTTTAGGGGTTTGGCAGTAGGTTCCAGCCTCGGGTGGGGGTGGAGGTGGTGGAGGTGGCGGTGGAGGTGGCGGTGGGGGGGCGCGGCCTGGTATCGGGCGCTTCGTTAAACCTCCCCTAACCGGTGAAGCTTACTTAGACTCCCCGGTCTATTCTTTAATGCACGTGGCATTGAGACCCCCGAAGTCGGAGACGGTTTTTGCTGTCCTCGTCATTCTTCCTAATCTTTGGGCCTAGAAACTGCGTGGGGAAGAAGCAGCTCGAGGCGGGGGGAGTGGGAAGAGGGGGAGGGGCGGGCGGGCGGGATGATGTGAGATCCTGGGAAGACTTAGTGGCATTTAGGCTGCTGGAGACGGGAAGTACCCCAGCCTTGCAGAATCGTTTTTTTCTGCGGCTCCTGGGAACAAGCCCTTTTTTGGGAGTGAATGGATGAGTCTTGCCAGGTATTTGCATCCCTTGGCTCCTCCGGATCGCGAAGGGTATCCTTGGGTTTACCTCTAGGCAAGGGGATACTAAGGTGGGATTTTGCTTCCAGGTGGCCCCAGTATACTACTTTTTTGTGAAGTCCAGCTTTAACGAACGGTAGAGCAGATCTCGAGTGTTTCTCCACTTTCTGAGCAAATGTCGATCAGAAGTAGTTAGATCCTATTTTGTTTATTTATTTATTCATGGGGGAAGGGGAGCAGGTAAGCCTAGGTTGATGGGAAGTAAGATTTGTTCCAAGGGAAGCTGTGCCTAGCATGATGTCTCTTACCAGTGAAGCACGTTTAGTAGGATGAGGCTGGTTTTTTTCTTGTGCTTCTGATTTACCTCTTGATAGTGTCTGAAAATACGGGTTAATTTGAAATGTATACCACTTTTACACAGGTGACTGGCTTGCTTTTCATGGAGGCATTTGACTTTTCATCCCTTGTTAATGAAGTAATTTTTCTACTCGGAGATAGATCCTTTGCAAAATAAAATAACAGGGAGCATGAATCAGAATTGCATTCGTAGTTGCCAGAATGTGTCTTTGAGTAACTATTAGGATGGTATATTTTTATAGGGCTCTTGAGCTAGTATGTAAAAATCCGGAATGAACCTGTGATACTTATGCCTATTTTTCTTCATTAACAATCAGTAGATAGATGTTTTCCTTCCCTTGAGGAAAAAAAATGCACTTTAGTTCTTAGATTATAGATTCCTAGTTGTGTAAAGACTGTGGCCTTGGTTTCTGTGGCCTTTGAATTTATGTTTATTGACTCAAGTATAGTAAACCTTTATATATGAGGTATTAGGCACATAGAGGTACCCAGTACAACTTGTTGGCTGGTTATTAGCAGGTGCTCACGTTCAGCTACATAAAGGGTGTACCTACGGTTAAATATGACCTCTAGATTTTAACTGCATCTCACAAAATCTGCATTTAAAACTATAGGATTTTCTGAATTTGGATTTCTCCTTTTCTTTAGGGTGAACAAATTAACTGTGTATAGACTTTAGGAATAGAATTATTCATTTTATGCCAGGGTTAAATTTTCCTTATGTGTCTTCAATTTTTGTAGATCCTGGTGGTAAGAGTAAGAACTGTAACAAAATTGAGTGCTTACTGTTGACCCTGTGTAATATTAATTCCCAAAACAACCACATTGGGTAGGTCCTTAGTATCTCCCATTTTACAGATGAGGAGGAAACTGAGGCACAAGTCCTTTGAGGTCAAAGAACTTGACCAGAGTTATACAGCTTGTAATTGGTGCAGCTGGAATTGAACCTAGTCTTCACTCCAGAGCTTATGTTCCTTTTTTAAAAAAGATTTTTATTTTTAGAGAGAGGGGAAGGGAGGAAGAGAGGGAGAGAAACATCAATGTGTCTGGTTGCCTCTGGAGTGCCCCCCATGGGGGGCCTGACCAGCAACCCAGGCATGTGCCCTGAGTGGGAATCGAACTGGCAAACGTTTGGTTCTCAGTCTGGCACTCAGACCACTGAGTCATACCAGCCAGGGCCGAAACTTATGTTCTTATCCACAAGGAATTAATGCCTCCTTGACTTGCCAGATATAATGTGATTATGACCACTTTAAATTAGGCCAAGTATTATGACGGAAGGAGTTCATGGTAGCTACTGTTGTGGTCATTTGTTGTGGCTTTGAATTTGTAGCTGTTAAAATATTTTGCCTCTTGCATCCAGATGAGATAGTGAGATAACTGAAACATAAATTCCAGAAGTCTTTAAGCTATGTGAAAAACCCCTTGTAATGAACCATGTATATAAATGTAGAGAACTAATTGTAAAAAGCAAGATGCTCCCTGTATATTTACTATGAAAGAGCTTCAAGTGTGTATTCACTTGAAGTGAGCCTGAAGTGTCATTCATCTCAAGCCATAATCATAGTTGAGGGATGATCGGACAGGTAATGCTTGAGAGAGTAGAACCCACAAAACCAAATCACTCACAGGTACTATGAGCAATTCTATGCATTATCATTAATTTTATGTTACACAGTAGTCCCAGATTTTTTTCTTTGTCAGATGTTCTGTTGAGCGCTTGATTGCTTCTGATTTTTACTTGTGTTTATAAAAAGTTTGCTACGATACTATGGTGAAAAAAATAGCCAAAAGGCAAGAGGGAAGAAAATAAACTGATGACCTGGCTAAATCATACATTGAAAAATCAGTGGCTGTCTTTAAACGTTTTGTGGTTATTTTTAAAGGGTTTTATTACTTGTTTTGTTTGAAATATGATTGACTTGGTTTTTCAAATTTTTACCATTATGGAAGGTTAGCTTCTGACTGACAGACGAACTTTATGTTCTTAAAAAGATCTTGGAGATTTGATGTGACATGTCATTGTAATCCAGATTATTTGAAAAGCTGACAGAAGGATAATTTGTTATTGGTCTTAAATTTTAAAAGGCAGAAGCCTAGGTTGAGAGATGTTGGGAAAATGTCTTAAAAAACTCGCTGAATGTTATGTTAATAGTTCTTAATCACTTGCATACTCACCCGACTTTTGAAAAATGTTACCTGTGAAATACTTGCATTCCCACTATGTGAAAAGCATTAAGCAGGCCTGTGGAAGGGGAATAGATGCAAATTTTATAATGGGTTTCGAAAGCATTTAAATAGGAGCTGTTTGATTATGTTATTATAAGTGAGGCAAAAAGAAAGGCATTTCTGAATTTAATTTTGATCAGGCCAGTTCTTATTATTGCCAGCCCTTGGTGTAGTTGGTCATGAGCTTTAAGTTACATATTGTATTTCTCAATATAAGAAAAATGTAGTACTTAAAGGAATTTCTATATAGACATGGGTGTGTGAACTGTATTTTTTCCATAAGAAAGTGTGTATATTTAATATTTATGTGGCTATTTTAACTTTTGGAGTCTGAATGAATTCATGGTTACAGGTAGTTCTTGGGTTTACATGAAGCCTTTTTCCCCAGACCTTGAATATCCTCTTGGACATTGGCTGAAGCTGTTCAAATGATTTAAGCTATTGGAAAATGACATATATAGATTTTCCTTCTAGTAGTGTTGAGTATAGCAGGGCAGTAAAAGGAGTGTCTAAGTAAGATATCTCTATATCTGTATCCTAACACTTGTGTTATGATTGCCTTGATGGCTGACATGCAAGACCTTTAACCTCCATCTGTAAAATGGGGGTAAGTTTAACAGATACTGATAAAGTCTGCAGTTGTTCTGGAGAAGGTAGCATGGCTATAGCAGCAGTTCTTAAAAGACAGTAAACTAAAGCTTTTTGAGCTCGTTGTTAATTTTTAAGTGTTTTAAGAGCTTAAAGAAGTCCTAGGTACATTTACACAGTGGAATACTACGCAGCAGAAAGAAAGAAGGTGCTCCTACCCTTTGGGACAGCGTGGATGGAACTGGAGAGCATTATGCTAAGTGAAATAAGCCAGGGGGCGAAAGACAATACCATATGATCTCACCTATAAGTGGAACCTAATCAATGAAGCAAATAAGCAAGCAAAATAGAACCAGAGACATTGAAATAAAGAACAAACTGAGAGTCAGGCAACATGTATAAAGGACCCATAGACACAGCCAGAGAGGGATAGGATTGAGGGTGGGAGGTGGAGGTCAGTACCATGGGGTAGAGGGGTGGGGGGAAAATGGAGACAAATGTACTTGAACTACAATAAAAAAAAGTCCTAGCACTAAAAGTTTGAGAACTGCTGGTGTGAGGGAATGAACACTGAACAGTCAGCCAAATCAGGGTTTTCTAGTTAACAGCTCTCTTGCTTAACTGATTGTATGGCCTTGGACAAATCTCTTATCTTTTCTATGGCTCTGCTTTGTCACTTGTAGAATGAATTTGTACTAGATGTTATACAAAGTTATTTAAAAATGATCCTGCTTATGTGAGTATAAATCATTTACAAATTTTATTTGCCTTTTGGGGGATAGAAAAGCATAGTAGTGGTGAGAAGTCTCTTTATTCATTGTATGCACATCTTTTTTTTTTTTTTTTGCCTTAAAACTTATATGGTTAGGATACAGGTGTTTTGTTGCTAATATAATCTGTCCTAATATCATGTGTGCATACTTGTGCAAACACTTATTGGAAAAGAAAAAGTTTTTGCTGTGAAGTTTGTTAATAATTATTGTGACTGAGGACATGTATTTGGAAGATTACTGTATCATTGTATTATATGTGTACCCTTTTATGATTGCAGACGAGACTTTTGAAAAGACCTATTTTTTAAAAAAAATACTTATTTTTAGAGAGAGAGGAAGGGAGGGAGAAAGAGAAGGATCATTGTGAGGGAGAAACACGAATGGGTTGCCTCCCTTCTGCTCCTGGACGTGGGATTGTACCCGCCCGAAGGGGGATCCTACGGGCTCCAGACCGGGGATCACCTGCAGCCTGGGTATGTGCCCTGACCTCGAGGTGAACCCACAGCCCTTCGGTTACCTTTGACTGGTCAACCCACTGAACCACACTGAGCCACACCGGCCAGGGCAGGGAGAGTGCTTTATTCGTTGATTAAATACCTGAGTATTAACTAGGGGCTAGGCACTGTGGGTATGCAAAAGGCTAAAAAGGCAGAGCCTTCTGTGAGTCCCTGCCATCCTCCACTCAATACCCCTCCCTCCACCAACTGGCTCAGCGCAATGCTCCCATCCCCAGTGGGACCTCTTCCATGGTGCTGTCACCGCAGCCCCTCAGTCCCCATCCTAACCTTGTTTTTATGCCTTAACTGATTTTGAAACACAATGAAACTGCAATACTTGTATGTCCTAATTCTCACCGGGATTTCCACGTGCTCAGCCGCAGGTCTGGTATGGTAAAACCCAGAGCCTCCTGTGGGTGCCCACCGCTGTCCCTGATAACACTCAGTATGCAGCTCCGGCCCCGTTCCCGTCTTCCCTCCCCCTTTTTTATGTTGAAGGCATCTGTCTAATAAGTTGGGTAATTTTTTGGGGGGGGGGCTTTTAATTTAAGCTGTAGCTCTGGTCTCCCAAAGGACATTTCCCCACCTCAAGGGGCTTGTAAGGGAAAAAAAGGGGAAAGCCAGTGTAAGAAGAATTAAGTATTTGTGTTTAAAAAGGCACTTCCCTGAAGTGGAACATTCATTTAGGGGTTTTTTTTTGTTGTTGTTGTTGTTTTTTTTTTAAACTTAACTGCAGCTCAGCTCCAGCCTGGCGACAAAAGTAGTTTACCTCCCTGGGATAGTAGTTGCTTTTTAATATTGCCACCTTGCCTACTTTTAGGTTGAGTGGCTTTTAAGTCGAGTGTTTGTTAAGTTAAACATCACCAAAGGGAAAGATGGCTGAAAGAATTTTCCTTGGTCTCTGTCTTCACAAAATTTATGCCTCCTTAAGGCATTGTTCATCTAGCGAGGGAGTTAGCAAGGAAATTAGCAGTTACAAAGCAGTTCTAAAATGGAGGTACATTGGTTGTGCTAGGGACCAGAAATGAAGGAAAGCCTAATTTGGGAACTGTCTAGAAGTTTTGCAGAGGTGATGGTATCTGTATTAGGTCTGGAAGATGAGTTAGCAGTTCTGGGTTGGCTCTGAAAAAGGGCAGTCCAGGCAATGGGATTGGTATGGTTAAAAGTATTATTTCCCACATAGCAGAGGAAATAAGCCATATACACACATAATTTTGCAGCAGTATATGAAGTGATAAATGCTGCATTAGGTAAAAACTGAAGTTGCTGTAGGAGTTCAGAGTAGGAACACATTTCTGAAGAGGTCCAGGGAAGGCTTGATAGAGAGAGAGCATTTGAGTCTGGCCCTTGGAGAGTGGATAGCTTTCACAAAGAAGACTGGGCTGGGGGAGGATTCCCTATGTGAGGGATAGCAGCTTCAGTAAACGAATGTTATATATATTTGTGTTTCCTAGTCTGAAAAAGGTTAACTTAGAATTTTTATCTCAACTCCTGGACAAATATTGTGTAACCACTGGGCACCTAGTATGTTTTTTCCAGCTTTCCCTTGAGATGTAATGGACATCTAACATTGGAAAAGTTTAAGGTGTACAGTGTGATCATATAATATGTTTATATTTAAAAACAATTACCACAATAAAGTTAGTTAACACATAATTACCTTGTTTTGGCTTTTATGGTTTTAAATTATATATTGAAATATTGTTAACTATAGTCACCATGATGCACATTAGATATCCAGAACTTACTCATCTTATAGTTCAGTTTCTGGGTTAACTTTTGTGGCTTGATGATTTTGTAAAAGTTGGCCCTTGTGAGTGAGCCTGATGATTTCAGTTAGGAATCATCAAAAGTATTACCTGCTTTTCTTAAAGATTGTGTAGAATTTAATGCACAGATCTTGAATGACTACACTTGTTTAAAACCTATCCTTAGTTTTCTTTATTATGGTCATCTGAAGTAGGCCATTGACTTTTGATGTAGGAAATCGAAAATAAAAAAATAATTTATTTTCAAGTCATACTGGATTTGTTATTTATTTGAATTATGTTAGCACCTTTGTGGTGTATTTGATAGCATTTTAAACTTAATTCCGATATAATGCTTTTTTTTGAAAATGTGAATTTGTTCCTGCAAGGGAACAGTTTGAGCATAAGACAGTTTTCATTTGTTTATGTAGTATTTTGTCTCCAAGGTCAGAGGATCAGCAAACTATAGTGCAAGGTCAGGGGGTCAGCAAACTATGGCCACCAGCCAGTGTCCCATTTTTGTAAATAAAGTTCTGTTGGAACAGACCCAGGCCCATTTGTTTACATTGTCAGTGGCTGCTTTTGTACTATAATCTCAGAGTTGAATAGTTGCGAAAGAGAACTAATGGCCCACAAAACCTATCTGGCCTGTTATAGAAAGCGTTCCGTAGGAAATTGCACCAAGCTTAACTGAGCTGCGTTAAAAATTCTCATATATGCATGCACACACCTCAGGCATCTACCAGCTACCTCGGTTCACCCTTTATGTTATGAGCTACACCCATCTACATCTGTTACAATTTTTCACCCCATTTCAGATAACCCCCCTTCCATCACTTCACAATAATTCATGAGCTGCAGCTCTTCAGATGCCCGCTTCCACAAGCAAACTGAAGGTCTTTTTCAAGATAAAGTGCCACATTCATCATTACATTTGTGTATTTCCTAAGCACTTGATACGTGTAAACTGTGTAAAATCATGCTAGCATTTTTATTTTATTTTTAAAAAGATTTTATTTATTTTTTAGAGACAAGAAGGAAGGGAGAATGAGAGGAACATTGATAGGTTGCCTCTTGCACGCGCCTGGGTACCTGGCTCCCAAACCAGGCATGTGCTCTGACCCGAACTCCAATCAGGTACCTTTCAGTTTGTGGGACTTCACCCAACCCACTGAGCCACACCAGTCAGGGTTATGCTACCATTTTTATTAGGCTTTTGTCTTTTTAAAAAATGTGTCACTGGTGATTTTTTTTTCAGTGTTGTGCTTCTAACCCCGTTTTTCCTGAGTCCTATGGTGTTCCTTGGACAATTGTGTATAGCCTGGTGGTTTTTTAAGGAACTCCTGTTACATGATTGCAGAACTGACTGTAATTGCCATCCTGCAAAAAAGTACTAATCCATTCACCAACTATTTCATGGGCTGTATGAGAATTAAATGAGTTAATGGACACAAAGCACTTAGATAAGTGTTTGGGACATAATACTTACTCAAATATTAGTTATTACTGGTACTGTTACCATGTGTCAGGAACTGTTAGAAGTATTGCTTATGTGAAGAAGACAAATTAAGGCCCTGTCCTCATGAAGCTTACACTATACTTTTAAAAATCTGTGTTAATAAACATTTTGGCTAGTAACTCGGTCCCCTCCCCCATAAAAAGATGTTTTGGTGTCTTTATAAGTGATGCTTTAGAAATGTCTATCCACAGATCAAAGGGATTTACTCAAAATAACTTTGTAGTCAATGTCTCACTGATCTCATGTAATATTTTATTGAATCAGTTATTTGAGTTTTTAAAATAACTAACCTCAGAACATGAATCTGATTTATTTTCAAGGCAATACAGAATAATCATCTCCTTATTACTATATTTAAAAATTAAAAGTTAAATATTATTTCAGACTTAAAGAAAATTTGCAAAAATAATATTAAGATTCTCATGTCTTTCACCCAGGTTTAGCAAATGGTAATATTTTACCACATTTACTTTATTATTTTCTCTATTATTATTTTTCTGAATCATTTGAGAGTGAACTTGCAGATACGATGCTCCTTTACTCCCAAATACTTCAATATGTATTTCCCCCAAATAGAAATATTCTCTTATGTAACCTCAGTATAGTTAGCAAAATTAGAAGTTAACATCAATGCCATACTATCTCTAATCTACAGATCTTCACATTTTATCAATTGCTTCATAATGTCCTTTATAAGTGAAAGAAAAAAATTGTTTTTCTGGCTCAGGATTCAATTCTGGAACATGCGTTACATTTCATTGTCATGTCTCTTTAATCTTCTTTAAGCTGGAACAGTTCACATTGCTATTTTATTTCCTTCCAGTTTTCGAAGAACATAGGCCAGTTAATTTGGGTTTGTATGACGTTTCCTTGTGATTTATGTATTTTTCTAGGAATACTAGGAAGTGTTGTGTCTTTCTCAGTGCATTTTATCAGGACGTACATGGTATCTTTGCTTTCATTATATTTTAAAATGTTTTTGCTTTTAATGCAAGATTATTAATTAGCTCATTCTCTCTAATTTAAAGATTTGAAACTAGGCTTGGTTAATTTTTTTAAAATTTATTTATTTACTTTTAGGTTGTGTAACTATGTTAGAGGGATATTTCTGACTATCTTGATTTCTTTTTTTAAAAAAGATTTTATCTATTTTTAGAGAGGGGAAGAGGGGGAGAAAGACAAACATTGGTTGCCTCTCACACACCCCGAACCAGGGACCTGGCTTGTTTAATTTTTATAGAGTTGGGAAGAACTTTCCCACATATAATTTTTCTTCCCTTTCCCCATTCTACTTTCCTCAGCTACCCCCACAATTCAAAATCAAAACATTCTATTTATGAATCTTGTATATTCTGAGTATCTACCAAAAGAACTAAGAGTGAATGTTTCATACTAAAGTGATTGGACCTGTTACTTAAGTATATGGAATAATACATTTCTTTCAAAAGCTGACTATAGTGCACCCAACACAGCTTACTGAACATATTGCTTTAGAGACAAAAGGGAAAATATTTAGAGGTCCTAAATGACTTCGGGTTTTTTAAAAAATTTGTAATAAGTCACCATTCTTTTTAGGAATTCCTGTGCAGGCATTATCTTCATTTTAATAAACATTTATTTTTAACTGTACAGGGCAATTTGCTATTTCCCACATGGAAAAACAGACCACTTTCCTCTTTTGAGGAGCTTACACTCCAGTAGAGAGTACTTTGAGTTTTCAATAAAGAACTAGAAACAATGCGTTACCTATGTATAAGAGAAGTAAAAGAAAACTTAGTGGAAGAAGAGGGAGGGGAAGAAAACTTGCTTTGAACTGAGTTGTCATAAAGTAGTATTGGAAGGTCATGTGTAAATTATCTTGCTGAGCTTTGAATGCTACGCTTATGAGTTTGTGCCTTCTCCTTGTTTATAAACATGGGAAGCTTTTGAAAATTTTAAGTGTGGCAGTGGCAGGTATATGAGTCTATACTCAATTATGCTGCTTATTGGAAATAGTGAGAAGGTGAACTAGCCCTCCAGTCAAGTCTTTTAGACAGGAATATATTTAAAAGAATACAGGTATATACCCCCAACTCCCTTTCCCCATGAAAGAAGTAGCACATTCTAACTACCAGTTGAGTGCTACAGACATACATGGTATAATAACATACCAGTTTAGTACTTTTATCAGGCGTAGAGTAAATTTGGGTAAAAGATGGTATTTCAAAGCAGGTGAAAATGACTTTTGGGTACATCTTGCTTCTTCCCTCCACATTCCAAATATAGAATTACTGCGAGCCACTTACTGCTGATTTCCATGATTTGTCTCTGACATCTGAATTCTAAACGTTTATCTGATTGTTCTGCATGGGAGCTAGGGTTCCCTCCGTGACTTGAAGGATGAATTATGGAAACAGGTGCCATTTTCTGCCTCTAAAATCTAAACTACATAAAATTGTAGGGTTTTTTTTTTCTGCAGAGAAATGGAACCTCATTTTCCTATATAGTTTTTAAAATTTTTTGGCTATTGTGAATCATGGTGCTGTAAACATTGGTGCATAAATGTCTGTTCAGGTTCCTGCTTTCTGTTCTTTTAGCTGTGCAGTAGTTTCTCCATACATGTGGTTTTGCTTTCTGTGGTTTTAGTTACTCGTGATCAACCATGGTCCAAAAGTATTAAATGAAAAATTCTAGAAATAAACAATTCATAAGCTTTAAATAGAGTGCCATTCTGTTCTAAGTAGCATGATGAAATCTCGCTGTCCTGACCCTGTGTGAGCCATCCCTGTGCCCAGCCTGTTACTCAAGTTAGTAGCTATCTGGGTTATCATACTGACCACCAGTGCTTGTGTTCAAGTAACTATATTTTAATTAATAATGTCACATTCATAAAACTTGTATTAGAGTATATTGTTATATATCAATCGGTTGCCTCTCACATGCCCCCAACTGGGGGCCCTACACTATATTATAATTGTTCTGTCTTCTTGTTGTTAATCTTTTACTGTGCATAATTTATAAACTTCATAATACTATGTTTAGGATAAAACATACTATATATAAGTTTCAGTACTAGCCTAGGTTTCAAGCATCCACTGGTGGTCTTGGACTACATCCCCCTCAGATACAGGGAAATGACTGTATACCTAGAAGTAGGAATCTATCTTTACTATCTTGAGGAACCACCAAACTATTTTTTTTAAGTCCCCACCTGAGGACGTTTTGTCCATTGTTTTTAGAGAGAGAGAAACATCAGTGGGAGAGAGAAGCAGATTCAGTTGCCTCCTGTGCACACCTGGACTGGGGAATCATATGTGCCCAGACCAGGGAAAGTACCCGCAACCCAGGTATATGCCCTGACCAAGAATTGAACCAGCGACCCTTTGGTTATGGGATGATGCTCCAGCCACTGAGCCATACTGGCCAGGGCACCACCAAACTGTTTTTCACAGCAGCTGCCTATTTTTTTTTTAAATCCTCACCTGAGGATATATTTTATTGATTTTAGAGAGGGGGGAGAGAGCAGGAGAAAGGAAGAGGGAGAGGGAGGGAGGGGGGGAGAGAGAGAGAGAGAGAGAGAGAAACAGGGCTGTGAAAAAGACACATTGATGGGTTGCCTCCCATATGCACCCTCACCAGGGATTGAACCTGCAACTTAGGTATGTGCCCTGACAGGGAATCAAACCCGCAACCTTCAGGTGTACAGGATGACACTCCAAGCAACTGAGCCACCCAGCAAGAGCAGTAGCTGCCCTATTTTAAACATCCCCACCTGCAATGTATGAGAGTTCCAATTTCTGCACATTCTTGCTGACCTTGTTTTTTATGGACTCTTTTTTTTTTCATAATGGTCATCCAAATGGGTGTAAAGTGTTATCTCATCGTGGTTTTAACTTGCCTTTCCCTAATGACTTGATTTAGAGCATGCTTTCATGTACTTGTTGGCCATTTGTATGTCTTTGGGTTGCAAATGTCTATTGAAGTTCTTTGCCCAGTTTTAAATTATTTTTCTTTTTTTGAAATTACTTCTATTGTGAAAGGGTGTTGAATTTTGTCGTGCTTTTTCTGTGCCAATTTAGCTGACTATGTAAGTTTTCCCCTTTGTTCTATTTATGTGTTATATGACATTGATTTATTTTTGTGTCACTCTGCATTCCTAGGGTAAATCCCACTTGGTCATGATGTTGTAATTCTTTAAATGTGTCCTTGAATTCTGTTTGCTGCTATTTTGTTTAGGATTTTTGCATCAGTAACTCATAAGGAATGTTGGTCTTTAGTTTTCTTTTTTTGTGATGCGTCTTTGTCTGACTGTGGTATCAGGGTAATGCTGGCTTCCTAGAATGAGTTAGGAAATGTTCTCTCTTCTTTAATTATTTTTGGAAGAATTTGAGAGGGAGTAGTGACAAGGAATTGTTCACGCCCAGACTGGGGAATAAACCTGCAACTCAGGAATGTGCCCTGAGCGGAAATTGAACCAGTGACCTGTGGCTTTGAGCCACTCTGGTCAGGGCAAAGATAAGCCTTTTACTAAAAAGTTTTATTGCTGGGGTGTGACTACCCACCACCACAGGAAGAGCCTCAGGCAGGTCCAGGAGGAGATAATCTAGAAGAAGGCATTGTTATCACAGGAGATACAGGAGATGATAGCTCAGAGCATGTTGTTATTCTCTTTAAAGACCTTCCAGTGGGTCAAGATGTGGTTATACTCATGATACTGATCTTTTGCAGGCCTAGGCTAATGTGTGTGATTGTATCTTAGTTTTAAAAAAATGTTTAAAAAAAAAACTTACCGAAAAGGTTATGAAGAAAAAAATAGTTTTGTACAGCTGTGCAGTGTGTTTGTGTTTTAAGATAAGAGTTACTACGAGTCAAAGTTAAAATTTGAAAAGTTCATAAAGTAAAAAAAATACAGTAAGCTAAGGTTAACTTGTTGAAAAAAGTTGCTTTAAAGTAACTTCAGTGAGGCCACAGTGGACAGTGTTTACAAAGCCTGCAGTAGTGCCCAGTATGCCCAAGGCCTTCACATGCACTCACCACTCGCTCACTGACTCAGCCAGAGCTTCTTCCCGTCCTGCAGGCTCCAGTCGTGGTAAGTGCCCTACGCAGGTGTGCCTTTTTTATCTCTCATACTGTATTTTACCCGTACCTTTTCTATGTTTAGCTACATAAATACTTACCATTGTGTTACCATTACTTATAGTATTCAGCACAGAAACATGCTATACATGTTTGTAGCCTAGGCGCAATAGGCTATCTCATATAGCCTAGGTGTACAGTGGATTCTACCATCTAGGTATACCCCAATGACAAAATTGCCTAAGGATGCATTTCTCAGAGCATATTCTCATTGTTAAGTAAGGCACGTCTGTATTTAATGTAGTAACCCTGGAAAAATTTCTTTCTCCTCCCCAGGGTTTGTTGTCTGCTGCTTGTTTTGGGTTGTAGTTTTTGCTTAATGAACTTCCTGCCCTATTTTCATAAAGACTGTATTCTTTGTTGTGTACAGAAACTGAAGTGTTTGTTCTGGTAGCCTATTTGTCATTTAGTGGTTCGACAGAACTTTCCTTAAATGCCTAGAAGCAAACATAAGACAACTCTGGATTTTTGCAGATTGGATCAGTTATGGGATACATATCAGTGCTTAGGCAGTTCATTTATAACTCTTCCCGAGCCCCCCCTTCCTTTGCATGGAGGCTAAAAGTCAGCAAGAGGTGAAAGCTTATGGCTTTCTAATGTCTCTCTTGAGCATGTGTCCAGCTCTGGGTATATGGGGGGCCTTCCAAATTCCCTGGTTTATGCAGGAGCTTTTTAGAGCTTTTATTTCCTCATGTATTTCTTTCTCCACCTTCTTCCTATGCTTTTATCTCTGTCTGGTGCCTGATACATTTGTTATTCCTTGTCCCAGGTGGCTGTGGATAGTATATTTGCCTTTAAATATTTTGGATAAACCCCACTCATCTTAAAGTTCTGAAGTAGGTAAAAGAAAGGCAGACCCCTGACACAATTCAACAGATAATGACTGAGCAGGTCAAAATGCACAACCACAGTTCTTTAAGACTAAGGTCCATATTGCTTCCTTTGGCACCTGCAAGTTGCATTAGGAATGTGGGCCCTGTCTTCATGGCTGCCACCTACCCTGGGGAGTGGGGCATGGTAGGTGTATAAGTTAAAACATCAGGGTTGTCCTGGCCCTGTGGCTTTGGTGGTTGGAGCATTGTCCTGTGCACAAAAGGTTGAGCACTTGATCCCCTGTTGGGGCATGTACTGGAGGCAACTTACTGGTGGGTGGGGGTGGGTGGGGGTGTGTGTGTCTGTCTCTCTTTCATTAATGTTTCCACCTCTCTTCCACCTTCCTCTGTCTTTTCCCCCCTTCCTCTCTCTCCCCACCCCTCTAAAATCAAGAAGTATATTTTTGGGTGAGGAGTAAAAAAACAAACAAACATCAGAGTGCTGTCAAAATGAATTTCAGCAGCTTGTTCTCTCAAGCGTTCCCCTGTTGCTTAAAAGTTTTGATTAGATTCTGTAGTTTGAAAAAGTTGAATCTGACCATTTTTATCAGCATGATTGTCGCCTTAATGGAGGGACACGATTTTGGAGTGCCTGCTCCACTATTGTACATGACGTCATTCCTGGTGTGTTTGTTTTAATCCCTCTGCCAGTGCTGCATTTTCGTAATAACTATAGCTTATTATGAAGTCTTGGTATCTGCTAGGGCATGAATGCCCACATTGTTCTTTGTACTGTCTTGGCTGTTCTTGAGCCAGTACTGTTCTGTATTATATATCCCTTTTTATGTATCTAAATTCTTTGATAAATATTTTCTTCTCTTTTGATAAACCTTTAAGGCCTAATGTGAGCTAAGCATTGTTTTAGATCAACATTTCTTAACTTTGCATTATACAGACATTTTGTTCCAAATAACCCTTTGTTGTAGGAGGCTCTCTGTGTATGCGTTGTACCTCTGGCTTCTATCCAGTAGATAGGAACCAGTAACGCTTTTCTCTTGTTTGTGACAGCCAAAAATGTTTAAATACATTGTCAATTGTCCCTGTGGGTGGTGGGGGAGTAGGGGTGGCACAATTCTCGTACGTGAGAACCGCTAACCTAGATGATAGGGATTCACGTATAATTAATACTGAGCTAAGTGGAGGCGTAACTGGCTGAAGTACACTGTAATGGGGTTAAGTACAGTTACAGAGATATGAACCAAGAAATATGGAAGAACAGCAAAAAATTGCCTTGTAGAGTTGGTGGCACATATTCTCCAAAAAACGGGTAAGGTGGTTTTGAGTTGGGTCTTAAGGCAAGTTGGCGGAGTTGATTAGGAGGGGAAGGTTCTAGGTAGTGCAAAGGGCAAGTCTAGAGACTTGGTTAAAAAGGGCCCTTCTGTGTCTTGAGAACACCAAGACATTAAGAGTGATTGGAGAGGATATGGGAGGTAGAGTTGAAGAAAGGGGAGGTAGTTGGAGTCAGATTTGAAAAGGCTTTTTAATGCTATGCCAAGATGTTTTGTTTTTTGCCTTTTCATTATAGAAAACCAACAAATACTTTAAATGTCTTCAGAGTGATATGATCAGCTTTTTCTAAAGAACAATAATGATATAGTGAAATGATAAAAATATATGATTAATAGTTGAATTCAAGAAGATAACTATAGCCTATAAACCAGGAAAATAAGGAAAGGGGATGGAGATTTATAGAAAACGAAAATTAGATGTCAGAGATTGCTCTTAAATCACATTACTCTGCAGACTTTTTTCATCTTATATTTGTCAAAATTCTTTTTTAAAAGATTTATTTACTTTTAGAGAGAGGGAGAGGGAGAGAAAGAGAAACATCAACGTATGAGAGATACATATAATTGGTTGCCTCTCACACACCCCCAGCTGGGGACCCAGCCCGCAACCCAGCATGTGCTCTGACTGGGAATCGAACTAGTGACCTTTTGGTTCACAGGGCTGACATTCAATACACTGAGCCACACCAGCCAGAGCAAAAATTCTCTTGTATTATGAACGCTAATGACAATTTTTGGTATTTAAAGGAGGAGTGAAGTGGACAAATGTACAAAGTTTTTATGTTTTTTCCAAGCAAATTATCAGTGATATTACACACACACACACACACACACACATTTATTTAAAGATTTTATTTATTTATTTTTAAAGAGAGGGGATGGGATGAAGAAAGAGACAGAAACATCTGATGTGCAAGAGACATACCGATCAGTTGGTTCTTGCATGCCCCCAACCTGGGACCTGGTCTACAACCCAGGCATGTGCTCTGACTGGGAATCAAACTAGCGACTTTTTGGTTCACAGACTGGCGCTTAATCCACTGAGGCACACCACCCAGGGCTCGGTGTGTTATTTGCTTTCTTGGATTGGACATGTAGTCAGATTAAGCGAAACTGGACTCAATAGTTCTGTGTCCTAAGGAAAGGAAGATACTTGAATAATAGTTAAAATGCTGCAGATTTTTTTGTAATTTTAATTTTGATATTATTTCAAACTTATAGAAGAGTTACATGACTAGTAAAAGAAGTACTCACCCTTTAGAGTTATCATTGTTAATATTTTGTCCCCAGTACTTTATCATTTGCATTTTCTCTGGTTATATTCATTTTTGTTCCTGAACTGTTTTAAGTTGTAGACATCATGCCATGTACCCTTTCCCCTAAAAGCGTCAGTATTTCCAAAATACAAGGGAATTTTTTCACACAATTGCAGGGCAGTTATCAAAGGAAAAATTCATATATGCAGTATTCTTATCCAAAATCCATATTCAGATTTTCCAATTGCCTAATAATGTCCTTTGATTTGGAAGTTCTGCTTCTCATTGTCTTTCCTGACCTTGACATCTTTGAGGAGTGCAGGCCAGTTATTTTGAATGTACTTTAATTTCAGTGTGTATGAAGCTTCCTATGATTAGATTAAGATTATGGGTTTTTTGCAGCAATATTCTTTTGAGTGCATCTTAACAGGAGGCACATAATGTCAGTTGGTCTAATTACTGGTGATAATTTTGATCACTTGGTTTTAAGTGGTATCCATCAGATTTTTCTATGTGAAGTTAATTTTCCCCATTTTTAACCAGTAAATATTTTGTGGGGCTATCCTTTGAGATTGTGCAAATGATCTTGTTTCTCAGACTTTCACTTACTGGTATTAGCATTCATTTATACTATGATTTAAAAAAAATTGGTGATTATCTAATTTCATTTCAACACTTATTGGCATTTACAAAGATGTGTTTGAACTTTTTTTTGAAGTTACATTATCATGTAGAAATGATGATATAAAACAGTAATTGGTCTCAAATTTAAAAATTCCTATAATGAAACATGAGAGTGAGAAGTAATAAAATATAATAGAAAATAATAAACACGATATGAATAGGCCTATGGGAATTGTGTTAAAGCCTGCCAATCCTAGATTGTTTGTTATACTTCATTAAGGAGCAGTTTGCAGGAAAACAGTACTTGTGTGACAGTTCTCTGCTTTCCCCCTTTTTCCCCCCTTTGGTTCCCCCCCATTCTCTTTGCAGTAAAAATTATGGATTGTGTTTGAGGGTTTGTTAGGGAAAAAAAACCAGCCCCAAACTCTGACCCTTTAATGCATTTTTATTTACCATGCAGTCATTAAACATAATATAGATACATTTAAATAAGAAAAAACTCTCCAAACATTACTACTTTAGGGCAGAATTTCTCAGCAGAGTCACTGTTGACATTTTGGATCAGATAATTCTTTGTCATGGGCGGACTCTTGTGTGCATTGTAGAATGTTTAGCAGTATCCTTCACCCTTGACCCACTAGATACCAGTGGAAAACCCATCCACTGTTCTGACGACCAAAATTGTCTCCTGACTTAGTCACACGTACCCTGGGGGCGAAGTTGCTCCGTTGGAGAGCTGCCTTCACAGCGGTGTGGCAGCTCCCCTTCCCCCATTGTTCCTTTAATTCCTTGGGCATGTGTGTATGTAATGTTCACATAGGGATAAAGAGTTTGGATTAGATTGGGGAATTTTCTTCACTTAGTGTCCTGAATGTCCTTTTCAGTTATTTTTTAATTGTTTTGTTTGTGGTAAAATAAACATTGCATAAAATTTAAATTTTAAACATTTTTTTCAATTAAAATTTATATTCAGTTTTCTCTGTATTTCAGGTGTACAGCATAGTGGTTAGATGATCATATACTTTATTCTTTTTTACTGAAGTTTGTTTTTAGTTGTATTTTATCCATTACCATTTATCCCATTAACTATATCCACTTATCCCCTTAAACTATATCCATTTAACAGTAATTCCCCATTTCTTCCTTTCCCCAGTTCCTGCTAACTTCTGTTCTGCTTTGCTTCTTTTGTAGTTATTTTGCTTCACTTAGTTTTACTATTATTTACCCAACTATTATCTTAACCATTAAAGTTTTAATTTAGTTTTTATAATGTGACAACAACTTCGTGCTTATAATGTTTTTTAAAAGATATTTTTTAAAGTTCATGTTTCTAAGAGGATTAATGAATCAAAGGTTTTGAAGGTTTATGGTTGTTTGATCATTTATCAGTTACTTTCTAAAGTGTTTACAATTATTTACTGTGTTATCTTAGTCTATGAGCATGCCCACTACATTGTACCTTCATTGGGGATTGTTGCTATTTCAGTTTTGTGTGTAAAACCGGTACTTGCTATAAAGAGGTTTAAGGTAATTTTACACATTTCACTAATTGCATATTTTATGAGAATTGTTTTTCTTTTTTGTTCATACTAATATAAAGACAGGATTTTCAGATGTGTTTGATATTTTAATAAAATACAGACGTTATTTTTTCATCCTATTTACTGAAGAGTTTTTCCGTGGTTTATTTTCCTTTTTATTTAAATTATTATGCTCTTGAAACGTCATTGTAACTTGACTGGCTTGAATGTTTCAACATAAAAGAAAGATTATAATGGGCGGAGATGGAGAATGGCATTCAATGGAAAACAGAAGTAGGTTTTTTAAAAAAAAGATTTTATTTATTTTTAGAGAGGGGAAGGGAGGGAGAAAGAGGGAGAGAAACATCCTTGTGTGGTTACATCTCACACGCCCCCTGCTGGGGACCTGGCCTGCAACTCAGGCATGTGCCCTATGGGGGACTTCGTACCACGGAAGTCCCCAGATTCACTGCGGATGGAAGAATCGTTCCAGGCACCATTTATTTGCCTGTCAAGGAAAGGGGATGGCAGTTCCCTCTAGTGAGGAATGCCCTGAGCTCCCATGCTCAGTGGTTTTATTGAGAGGGTTACCAGTGAGGGATAGGTAGCCGGAATGTATAGGTAATCTAATTACATCATATCTTAAGTTTACAGAGAGTAGGTAATGTTTGAAGAAGACCAATGGCAGGAACACACTGATTTGCATGGGTCGGAGATGAGTAAACATAAGAGCGCCAAATGGGATTTGGGTCAGGGTCCAGGAAATATGTAAATTTTCTTCTCAGCAGGAGCTGGTTATCTGGTGTAAGATTAACAGAGCTTGAGGGAGAAAAAAGCACGCTTCAAGGAGTCTAATTTACTTCTAGGCCTTATTTCCCCTGGGGGCCCTTGGAGATATTATCGCGTCCTGCCTTATCAACCTCATTACCAGTCTTCCGGCCTAGACTTCGGCCAAGACTTCGGTAGTCTCTCCCAGGCCCAGCTTGTGTGTGGACTGCAGCCCCGACATCACTCAGAGCGGCCCCTAACAGTGCTCCACACTGGGAATCGACCCTGCAGCCCTTGGGTTCGCAGGCTGGCTCTCAGTCCACTGAGCCACGCCAGCCAGGGCCACAAATAGTTTTTTACGAGAAGTAAAAGGATCATAAATGTTCTTTTAACATGTTCATAGACATGTCTAAGATTATACTGTTTGTACTCTTTATCTTTAATAATTTGAACAGATTTTTCTAAGTTTTGTTTCATAGCTGGAATTATATTTAAATTTGTTATTCTTTTCTCTAAAACCTGGCTCTGAAAGTTTTTATGTGGTAAGGCTTTCAGAAGTGAGATTTTCATGGCTTTAAGTGTTATTAAATGGTATGAATAGTATTTCGCCTTTTAAGAAATGGCTAAGGCCATATCTTCTATAGCTACATTTATTTTAATTCCTTTCTTATTTACTATATTTCTGTTTTTCAAGAAAATTGCCTTAAAACAGAATTTTTCCTGTATGTGAATACTATTCATGTTTAATGATATCCTCCTAAGGAAACATGAGTGTGATTCAGGTTACCTTAGTTTTGAGTAGTGTGGCCTAGTTGTGATCCAGTTTTAAGACTGAGGAGTTCAAAACTTTTCCTTTTATTCATCAGTTTGCTTTTTTAAAGTTATTGCTAAAACCAACAATTATTTGTGTAATGATAGATAATAAATTTTGGTTATTTGTTACATGCACTTCTGTAAAAATTAAGAAGCATGTCAGGGGGCAGAAGTTTGCCCTTATTCTTAGGGCAGATCTCTGTGAGGATTGTTGAGTGTTCTGCTTTTGACAGTATGGTAAGTGAGCAAAGATGTAGAGGGTAATGATGGACAAAGTAGATATATTATATGATGTGTTTCTCATTCAAGGATGATTATTTGCTTGATTTCTGCTTGCACTTAAATAGTTGGAGATGGAATGAAAACACTTGGAAACTTTGAGTAATATAAAATAAGTCAAGACCTGGCCAGTGTGGCTTGGCTGGAGTGTTGTCCCATCAACCAAAAGGTCATGGGTTTCATTCCAGGTCAGGGCACATGCCTGGGTTTTGGGGTTGGTCTTGGTTGGGACACTTACAAGAAGCAACTGATCAATGTTTCTCTCTCACATCTATGTTTCTCCCCCCCTCTCTTTACCTGCTTTTTCCCTTTCTCTAAAATCAATAAGCATGTCCTCGGGTGAGGATAAAAAAATAAGTAAAGGTATTTTTGAGTCATGGGACATAGTGTTATTAATAGAATGAAATATTGAAAAAACACTGGACTAAGACCATGCTTTTGTAACTCTTAGTTCTGGGTCTTCTAATAATGGTGTGACCATAGGCCTCATATTTCCTTTTTATCTAGTCTAGTCCCTCATTTTAAACTGCTTTTTAGCTCTAAAATTCTATGCCTATGACCTGATAGGTTATATAACAGTCTTGTGACATACTTAGACAAAAAGAGGAAGGCAGTAGCATTTCAGAAATAGAGTTTGGGGTTGGGTCTCCTTAAATGAGCTAGACATTTCCTTTATTCCAATGATGGGATGAATTAAAATGTAGGAATGTTGGGATCAATGCATTGCAGAGAAAAAGGGAACTACTAATTTTTGGATATTATTTCCAGGAGTGGACATGCACCTGATGTACTCTTAAAATCAGATTGGATTGATGATCTCTTTGAGAAGCAAATTTAATAGCTGGAAGATGTCCATAACAGTTACCTAGTACAGTTCTCTTACTTTATAAGTGAGAAAACTGAAGTTGCAGTTTGCTTAAGGTTGGAGATGTGACTATCAGAAATCGAGCTAAGTGGAAGACCTAAAAGTACAGAATTAAAGAAGAAACCACATCAAGGCTGGTAGGAGGGGTGGATAAAAATCAGGAAGAATATCTCAGGAGTGAAGGATCCCAGCCTCATACTAGGCCCTACAGTCCAGGGTTACAGTGCCAGGAAGTTAAGTCCTGATAACTTCTGGCTGTAACAACCAGCAGGGACTGATGCTGTTGAAGACAGATACTTCTGGAGTCCCAGGCACAGAATTAACTTTGACTCACTCCCTCTGAGCTCCAGCATGGTGCAGCAGTTTGAAAGGTATCAGGGTCATACAGGGAGGAACTGAAGTGTCTGGCACTAGGGTGACTGCTTGGGGGGCAGCCTCTCATAGACAGAAATGCTGGAAGAGGCCCCTTCTCCCACAGAGCTACAGACCCAGCAAGAGGGTGTCATATATCTGAGTCTCAATCCACTTGGCTCACACTGTTTGCCCTACCCTGCTGATCCCTGAGGCCCTGCCCCTCCCAACTTTTGGCCCACCCAAGCTGTTTGCAGTGATTTTGCCATATGAATGGCTTGTCTTGGCACATGCTTCAGATTTTCCTAAATTGTTTCAAACAGCATCTGGCTTCAGCAAGCCCCCCCTACCTCTCTAAGTTGCCCCAGGCATGGCACTAGCAGCAGTTGGCCTTGTTTCAAAACTTGGTCCCCCCTAGTTCCATCAAGCCCAGCACAAGTAGCAGTCATCTGCAGATCGCTTTGAAGTTAATGCTGTGTTACCCCAGACAGAACACAGGTGGTGGCTGAACTTGGATTTGTGGACAGCAGTCAAGGCAAAACCACAACAGGAGGACGTGCACAGCCCGCAAAATGGGCGCACGTCGAGTACCCAGCTTGGGTAATAGGGGAGGCTGTGCCACTAGACCCCAGAGGACACTTACTACATTAGGCCATGCTACCAAGACAGGGAATCATAGCAGCGCTACATGATATATAGAAACAAACGGGGGGGGGGCCCTGTCAAAATGAGGAGACAGAGAAACATGGCCCAAATGACAGAACAGATACAAATTCCAGAAAAAGACCTAAACAAAATGGACACAAGCAAGCTACTAGAGGCAGAGGTACAAGCACTGTTTATAAGGATGGTCAGTGAACTTAGTGAGAACCTCAGCAGAATAAAAAAGGGCATGGAATCCATAAAAGAGAACCAGTCAGGAATGAAGGGTGCACAAATTAAAATAAAGAACAATTTACAGGGAATCTACAGTAGAATGGATGAAGCTGAGAATCAGTGATTCGGAACATAAGGGTGCAAAAAACAACCAATCAGAACAGCAAGAAGAAAAAAAGAATCCAAAAATAAGGATAGTGTAAGGATCCTCTGGGACAACTTCAAGTGCACCAATATTTGCATGATAGAGGTGCCAGAAGGAGAAGAGAAAGAACAAGAAATTGGAAACCTAGTTGAAAAAATAATGACAGAAAGCTTCCCTAACTTGGTGAAGGAAGTAGACATACAAGTCCAGGAAGCACAAAGTCAGTCCCAAACAAGATGAACCCAAAGACACCTACACTAAGCTACATCATAATTAAGATTTCAAAGTTTAAAGACAAAGAGAATCTTAAAAGCAGCAAGAGAAAAGCAGTTAATTACCTGTTAGGAAGCTCCCATGAGACTGTCAGCTGCTTTCTCAAAAGAAACTTTCCAGGCTAGAAGGGACTGGCAAGAAGTATTCAAAGTGATGAAAAGCGGGGCTGTACAACCAAGATCACTCTACCCAGCAAAACTATCATTTAGAATGGAAGGGCAGATAAAGTGCTTCCCAGACAGGGTAAAACTGAAGGAGTTACTCATCACCAAGTCATTATTATATAAAGTGATAAAGGGACTTATTTAAGAAAAAGGTCAAAACCATGAACATTTAAGATAGCAATACATTCACAACTACCAACAATTGAATCTAAAAAACAAACTAAGCAAACAAGAAGAACAGAAACAGAAGCATAGGTACAGAAGTTTTGATGGTTGCCAGGTGGGAAGGGGGTCGGTGGTATGGGCAGAAAAGGTGAAGGGATTAAGTACACATTGGTTGTTACAGAGAAGTCATAGGGATGTAAAGTACAGTATAGGAAATAGAGTAGCACATATGTGTCAGCCATGGACATGGACAATCATGTGGGGATTGTATGCCTGAGGGAGCAGGCTGGGTGCAGGGGGGGACAAATGAGGAGCATTGGGACAACTGTAATAGCATAATAAAAAAATATAATGAAAATAATTTGGAGATCTAAGTGCAATTAGGACTAGAACCAAGATTACTTGACTCCTCCCAGTTTAGTACTATGTTTTTAATAGTCTATTAGGATTTTTCCTATGTGTTTCATAGTAACTCAGTCACAAAGTAAAATGTTTTTCTATGTAATGTGTCAGCACTCTTGTTCGAGAAAATTAAGTACATTCGTTATGTCTTAGTAATTTAAAAATTTAAAAAAAAATCCTCACCTGAGGATATATTTATTGATTTTAGAAAGATTGGTGTGGGGGAGATGAGGGAAGAGAGAGAGACATATAGATGCAAGAGAGAAATATTGATAGGTTGCCTCCGGTATGTACTCCAACCAGGGATCAAACCCACAGTCCAAGTATGTGTCCTGATGGGGGATTGAACCCACAGCGTTATGGTGTAACGGATGATGCTCCAACCAACCAAGCTACCTGGCTAGGGCATCCTACAGTGATTTTTACATTTTTCTGTCATTGCCACATTCTCAAGGAAGTAAATTACCCACAATTCTTATTGTTGTGACAATGGATTATTTAGAATCTTCTTGATACTTATATTCTTGTTTATATGCTTCAGAGTTGTTTCCTTACTGTTTAAATTAAGATGAGATAATTATTTACTGAAATCACTACAATATAGCTCAGAGAGGCTAAGGGAGCTTTCCAAGAGTGTGCAATTAGTGAGATAGTTGTTTTGAACAAAAATTTCTTTTTCTCATCTCAAAGTAATTTGTATATGTTCTTTATTGCAATGTGGTGCAACATTCTACTTTGGATTTGCATAGTCCAGAATTTTGACCCTGTTTCCATTTAATACCCAATTTAACAGTATGACCATTACAGGTCAGAGTAAATTCCATTTACTAGGAAGAGTAGTCGTTTTTTTCCTTAAATAAAAAAAATATATAATATTTAAAGATTTTATTTATTTTTTTTTAGAGAGAGGAAGAGAGGAAAAAAGAGAGGGAGAGAAACATCACTGTGTTGTTGAATTTCATGCGCCCCCTGCTAGGGGTATGGTCTGCAACCCAGGCATGTGCCCTACACTGGGAATCGAACTGGCAACCCTCTTGTTTGCAGGCAGGCGCTCAATCTACTGAGCCACACCAGCTAGGGCTAACTGTATATATGTTTAAAGATTTTATTTATTTATTTTTAGAGAGAGGGGAAGACAGGGAGAGAGAGGGAGAGAAACATCCATGTGTGGTTGCCTCTCACACACCTCTTACTGGGGATTTGGCCCGCAACCCAGGTATGTGCCCTTACTTAGAATTGAACCAGCGATCCTTTGGCTCACAGTCCAGCGCTCAATCCACTGAGCCATACCAGCCAGGGCCAAGAGTAGTTTTGATGCCTGCTATAGCAGGAGGATATCTGGAGTGGGAGGGAAAAAATTAGAGGAGTAAAGCAATTCTGGTGTTAATCAAACTTGAGTTATTTCTATTCACTTTTCTGCTGTGAAAAATATTCCTTGTTTGACTTTTCCATTATATGTTTATGTACATTGTAATTTGGGTCTCCATTTTTATATCACCTGTAATTTTATCATGGTGAATAATGTGTGGTAAGTGAGAAGTTGGCTACAGAGCAGTTAACCTTGTCTTACATTTTTGGTCAGAGTGAGTAAAGTCAAGCAGTTTGGATCAGATTTACGGAACTCATGTCAAGTCCTGGTAACTCTTAATATTTTCCTAAATGAAGACCATAATAGTAGATCAGAGAATATGGAGGTACCCAGCAGATTTAGAACTGTCTGTCCATAAACACAAGGACCAATACTTTCCCAAAGATTATGGCTTAAGGTTCAGCAAAGATTAGTTATATGTTTAAATAAAAATTGAAATATCTTATTTTATGTGCAGATTAACAAACATCTAAGTATAGGAATAAGAGAAAAACTTAAAAAAAAAGATTTTATTTATTTCCAGAGAAAGGGAGGGAGAAAGAGAGGGAGAGAAACATCAATGTGTGGTTGCCTCTCATGTGCCCCCACCAGGGGACCTGGCCTCCAACCCAGGCATGTGCCTTGACTGGGAATTGAACCAGCGACACTTTGGTTCGCAGGCTGGGGCTCAATCCACTGAGCCACACCATCCAGGGCAGATAAAAACGTTTAATCATTCAGCTTATTCAGCAAATATGTATGAAATGGCTGTTCTGCTAGTTATTAGGGAATGCAATGGGGAAGTTGATATTATTGTGTCCCTAGAGAGCTGTTTCTTTCTCGTGTGAAAAGTATTTGTGGAAATTTTATGTAATCAAGTAGAATATGTTTAATTATAGCCACGGTTGGATTGCTGTAAATTTAGGACATAGAAATCAATTGTCTAAAGGCCCTATCCAGATCAAATGTTGCTAATTTTTTTTTCCCTGTTCTTTCCTAGCTATATTGAAAAGCAAGCTTTTACTTTTTAAGTACTTTCTAATTAAGATCTGGCTAAGATATGACTTGGGAGTTATTAGCTGGATTTAAATCTTGGTTCTAGAATTTATTTGCATTGTGACTCTGTGCAAGTTTCCTAATCTGTACTTTACCCGAGTTTTCTCATTCGTAAAATGAAGATAATTATAGTACCTACCTTACAGGGGAGTCCTGGGGGTTAAATGAGATAATGCATGTTAAGCACTTAGAACAGGACTTGGCATATAATATTTGTAGTTAAATATTATAGGTTATATTTTTATCAATGTGTGTAAATACTGCTGGTGATTGAATCTTCTGTAGGGACACCCATTGAGGGCTAAAGGCAAGGGACACTTAAGTGAGTGACTTGGACATGTATGAAATGAATTCACAAATAAGCATTAATCCATGTTTAATTGACTAGAACCAGAATTATGTGAGTCTAAACTCCAGATTTTCCTATGTAAATGCTTATCTACAACAAAGTGGAGTCCTTACTCTTTCTCTCTCTCTCATAGGATATAGGACACTGAACTAGGCATTAAAATAATATTCTGTGTATTTAAGTGTTTTTATTCTGGAAAATTAAACATACTCAAAAGGAAGAAAATAGAACCCTACAAGTATCTGTCACCAGGCTTCAACAATTATCATCTTGTAGTGAGTAGAATTTCATATATATTCACCCAAGTTCCCCATCACTGGATTATTTTGAAAGAAATTCCAGGCATCTTTGTTTATCCACTTAATCTTCTTATGGACACTTGGGCTGCTTCCAAATCTTGGCTATTGTAAATAATGCTGCAGTGAACAAGGGATGCGTATTTCCCTTTGGCAAAAAAGCGGTGGTACATTTACACAACGGAATACTTCTTGGCCGTAAAAAAGAAGGAACTCTTATCCTTTGCTACCGTGTGGATGGACCTGGAGGTTGTTACGCTAAGTGAAATAAGCCACTCAGACAGCATGGATAGAACTGAAGAGTATTATGCTAAGTGAAATAAGCCAGGCAGTGAAAGACAAATACCATATGATCTCACCTATAAGTGGTTCTATTCAACAAAACAAAAGAGCACAAAAGAACCAGAGACATGGAAATAAAGAACAAACTGACAGTAACCAGAGGGGAGGGGGGAGGGGGATAACGGGGGAAAGAAGGGGAAGGGGCAAGTCAAGGAACATGCATAAAGGACCCATGGACAAGGGCAACGGGAGGGGGGATTGTCTTTGGGAGCAGGGGATGGACCGAGCAGGGGAGAGTAATGGGGAAAAAAATGGGGACAACTTTAAATGAACAACAAAAAAAAAACCAAGCCAGTCAGAGAAAGACAATTACAATAGAATCTCACTCATATGTAGAATTTAATGAACAAACTGAACTAATAAGCAAAATAGAGATGGACTCATAGATGAAATAGGCAGACAGCTGTTCGTGAAGGGGGAGTGGAGGGGGGGCGATGGAGGGGTTGGGCAAAAAGGAAGAAAGGACAAAACTTGTGAACACGGATAACAATATGGTGATTTCCAGGGGGGTGTGGTGCAGGGTAGGGGGAGGTGGAAGAGGGTAAAGGGGAGATAAATGATGATGGACAGAGACTTGACTTGGGGGTGGTGAACACACAATACCTGTGCAGATAATGTGTTGTAAAATTGTGCAAGTGAAACCTGTGTAATGTTGATAACCAATATCACCCTATAAACTCAGTAAAAAATTCCAGACCTTGTATTATTTAGAGGTTTTTAAAATAAACTTAAAATACTAAGGGGTGTTTCCTTAAAATGAACTATTGGCAAAAATATAATTTTTTTTTCATTTGGTGCCAGTACAGAGAACAGTTTGCCTTCTTTATTTTTTTTTAAGTGACAATGGTGTGTGGGGGTCTTACCATATTTTGTGTTTTAGAAGCTATTACACTCACATTATTGAAATATATACTTTAAACATTTTATTATGAAAATTTTCAAACTTAAAGCAAACTTGAGAGAATTTTACATTTACTCATTCTATATTCTAACTTAAAGTCTGTTGAACACCTTTAACATTTTACTGTGCTTGTTTTATCACACATGTATCCATCTATCCAGTTCTTCATCAGTGCAGCAATCCATCCTAGTTTCTTACTCATTTCAAAGTAAATTGCAGAGATCAGTGTAATTGTAGTTAAATTTTTAAAGTTGCCGTTTTGATTATCAGATTTTTTGTTGTATGTAAAGTTTGTTGTTAAAAACAAGAGTTTATATCTGAAGTTGGGAGTTGTGACAACTCATATAGTCTCTATGGTTCCATTGCTTCTTATTTTGAACTTTGCTTTTATATACTGCAAACTGTTCTTAAAAAGAAATTCATATTTAGACAGTACTAAGTAGAGTGAAAAATAAGGGTTATGCAGGTGTGTTTTCACTGGTCTTTAAAAATACATAGTCTAGAAAGTCATTGTGTGTCCCAGGGTGGTACACTAAATTAATATGCTATTTTTGGAATATGTTCCAAAATTTTCCATTTAACAATGGCTCTGAGAGCCAAAAGTCATTGTTTTAGTGTTTAGCTCTTTCTTTGATCTTGGTATTCTGTGACGTACCTAAATATACTTTGATCTCCACATGACTACATAACTTGTGACAGAAAAATGTTTACTACATCAGGTGCTTCTTGAATGCTCACCATAGCCATATAGTAAATGCTTGTTGAGGTGAGGCTAATTTATCAGTTCTTACCTTAATTTTTTTTGAAGTTTTTTTTTACTTTTATTATCAAGCTTATGACATGAAGGACTGAAGGAAATATGAAGTTTATATTCTAAGTACTTTATTAGCATATTTCAGTCTTAATGTAAACAAATAAAGTATGAGAGTTCTAGAACATGTATACTCTGAATTTATTTTTATTGAATTCATTTGGGTGACATTGGTTAATAAAATTATATAGGTTTTAGTTGTACAATTCTATAACACATCATCTGTATATTATATTGTGTGTTCACCATCCCAAGTTGAGTCTTCTTCCATTCCCATTTATCCCCCTTTGACCCTCTCCTACCTCCCTGCCCTCCTGAATTTATTATTTAATTGGGAAATATTTCAGACAAAAATGTAATATACACCTCTGTGCCCACCACCTAGTTTTATGAAATCTTATGTCATATTTCCTTCAAATATCTTTTAAGGCTATTATTAAACAGCACAGATAGAGGTGAGGTCTCATGGATGTTAATATTTTCTGCATACACACAAACACACATACACACGGGTGGATGTATAGAAATGTATCCTTAGACATAAACACTATTTACTGCCTGGGCTGGATGGCTCAGTTGGTTAGAGCATTGTCCTCATACACCAGTGTTGCGCATTTGATCCCTGGTCAGGGCACATACAGGAAACAACCGATGAGTACATAAATAGAACAACAAATTTATTTATTTTACTTTTTATAAGTTAAAAGTAAGCATTTTTTTTACTTTATTCTGGGGAGTATTATATTTTTAATTTTTAGGTATATTTTATTGATTATGCTATTATACTTGTCCCATATTTTTCTCCCCCTCTACTCTGTACCCCCTCCCTTCATCATCCTTCCCCCATAGTTCATGTCCATGGGACGTACATATAAGTTCTTTGGCTTTTCTATTTCCTATATTATTATTAACCTCCCCCTATTTTGTACCTACCAATTAGGCTTCTTGATCCCTGCACCCTTCCACCTCCCTGCTGATAACCCTCCATGTGATCTCCATATCTATGATTCTCTTCCTGTTCTAGTTGTTTGCTTAGTTTCTTTTTTTTTTTTTTAGGTTCAGTTGCTGATAGTTGTGAGATTGATGTCATTTTACTGTTCATAGTGTTGATCTTCTTCTTAGATAAATCCCTTTAACATTTCACATAATAAGGGCTTGATAATGATGAACTCATTTAATTTACCTTGTCTGGGAAGCAGTTTATCAGCCCTTCCATTCTAAATGACAGCTTTGCTGGATAACCCTGGATGGAGGTCCTTACCTTTCATGACTTTGAATACTTCTTCCCAGCCCCTTCTTGCCTGTAAGGTTTCTTTGGAGAAATCAGCTGAGTGTCTTGTGGGAATGCCTTTGTAGGGAACTGTACTTGTGCTTTTTGTGTTAGATTGAATAGAATGTATACCGAATTGAGTTAGACTTGCCTTGATTGGAACAATAACTCTAAACTTTTCAAATATTTATTGCA
This sequence comes from Pteronotus mesoamericanus, assembly GCF_021234165.1. Classification (NCBI taxonomy): domain Eukaryota; kingdom Metazoa; phylum Chordata; class Mammalia; order Chiroptera; family Mormoopidae; genus Pteronotus; species Pteronotus mesoamericanus. The sequence continues at coordinate 6,705,798 of NW_026555073.1, forward strand.
TATTCCCTACCTGAGTTCCCTAATGCTTTGTATGATGAGTTACTTATTTTCAGTTTCACCTTTTTTTCTTGTTAGCACAGGAGTGAGGGCTTCCAAGCTCCTTACTTGTTGTACCTGACTGGTTAGTTTTTGTTGTTGTTTGTTTTAGAAATGGACCCCTGTGAAATGTCATAGCTGTCTGTGGTTTTCCTTTGTTTGTAGTGCCTGTGTAAGGAATGCCTTTCAGATCTCGGTCTTCCTGAGGGTCAGGTTCTAATTTCAGTTGGAAGTTTTAGGAATTGATTTTAAAATGATTCGTTTGTCTTATAGTTACGCTGCTGCAATCAAATAAGGGTAGTGTGGTAAGCACAGTGGCTTAATATTGAGCAGTAAAACTAGAGAAGTCAGGTAATTTCATGTGTTCAAAAAGTGTTTTATTTAAAAGATGAATATATAGAAAACAATGAAGATAGCAATGAACAAAGATAAAAACTTTGGAAAAGTATGCTGTGGAAACTGAAAGTAATTTTATGGACATCTTAGTTTATCCTTAGTTCTTTTAAACATTCTGAATTTTGAGAATTATGTATCAAGGTAACTACTTTTTTATTCATTAAATTATACTAGTCACTGCTTTGAGTTTCCCTAAGTGATGTAGTATACAGTAGGCTTTGCTTAGAGAGAGAATTCCTGATTCTTCACTTAGTAATTGTAAGTGTAAATGCCTTTCTGAGAATTAATTTACTCTAATAAAGTTCTCATGAGGTTTATTTTTGTTTTTTTAATTAAAAAATTTTTCAGTTACAGCTGGCATTCAACATTATATTCGTTTCAGGCATCCTCATGAGGTTTAAAATCAGGCCAGTGTGTATAAAATGCACATGCTAAAATTTGGTAATGAAACCCACGACTTGTGTACCCACTAAGAAAAAATCCACTGTTTACCCTAACAGCTGCTCTTCCAGTGGTTGATACGCAGTTGAATAGTAGAAACCTGTATGGGCCGGCATCACATTTGGAGATAAAATCAAGGCATAAAAATTTTATGGGCAATTAGACTTTATTTTATATGCTTAAATAGTTACCACCTGGCATCTTTTGAGAGGATTTCTTATAAATTTTACCTGAATAAGAACATAAATTAGGAGATTTTTAACCCTTTAGTAAACTTGTGGCAAGTAAAGGAAATATGGAAAGAATTTTGGATTAGTGAAAACTCAATTGTGAATTACTGTTTAATCTGTAAGCGAAGTAATGGATACTAACAAATAAATGAACTGTATATTTTATAGTTTATTATAAACACATTCAGTAATTTTAAAACTGCAGAAATATATGCACATATGAATAATTTCTTCATTGGAAGTGGATTGCCTTAAATATGTTAGAAAATATTTTCAACTTTTAACTTAGGATGAGTCATTCATGTCTAATCTTCATTTATGGAATATAAAAGGAAGTTAATGAATTAAAAAAATGTTACAGCATTAAAGCAATGAATTTATTCTATTATAAAAAGCTAGAAGAAAAAAATACAACCTGTAATCTTATCATCTAGATAACACCCACTATTAACATTTTTGAGTATATTTTATTGTAATATTTTAATATATTTTTAAACATAGTTGTGATCCTACTTCATGTACAATTTATAGTCTGGTATTTTTGGTTAGCATATAGCATCAACTATTTTTCATATCATAATTGAAGTTTTTTGCTTTTTTAAATATTTTTTTGTTGTTCTATTACAGTTGTCTCAATTTTTCCTCCTCTAGCCTCCTCCGCCCATCCCCCCCCCCCGCTCCCACAGTCAATTCCCACACTGTTGTTCATGTCCGTGGGTCATTCATACACGTTCTGTGTAGTCCTTTCTCCTTATTTCCTACCATTGTGCCCCTCGTCCCTCCCCTTTGGTCACTGTCAGTCTGTTCCATGTTTCCATGCCTGTGGTTCTATTTTGTTCATTAGTTTATTTTGTTCATTAGATTCCTTTTTAGGTGAGGTCATATGGTATTTTTCTTTCACTGACTAAACCCTGAGTCACCAATTCAAAAGAACTTATTCACCCCTATGTTCATGGCGGCGCTTTGACTGTTTACAATAGTCAAGTGCTGGAAACAGCCTAAGTGCCCATCAGTGAATGAGTGGATCAAAAACTGTGGTACATTTACACAATGGAATAATACACAGCAGAATGAAAGAAGGAACTCCTACCTTTTGTGACAGCATGGATGGAGCTGGAGAGGAGAGTATTAAGCGTTTTTTGATTTTTTTTTTAATGGCTGGTATGTTACCATATGACTTTTATGCATACCTGTTTACTTAGCCTTTATTGTACTTTTTAACTTATAGTTTTTCTGTTAAGTCATAGATTAATATCTTTTGTGATTAAAGTTATTTAGAATTTTTTCTTTGTATAAGTAAAAAGAGGCAGAATTATTCAAGATAAGATTGATGTAAGGCTTATTGCTGAGTTGTTTTCTGAATGCTGCCTGTATTATCAAGCAGCCCTCTGTGAATGTTTCATAGCACCCCTTGTTCCACAACAAGTAGTAATTTTTTCCCTTAAATATTTGATAGGTAAAAAAAGATGTCACAGTTGACACTTTTTATAGCATTGAATATGTTAACACAGTGTGTAGCAAAAGGTTTACACTTGTGAGTAAGCAAAACAGTTTATTCTTGTATCGTTATTTATTAATTATTGCGTTGTTTTCCATATGAACAACTGTAAACATACTTTTGCCCCACCCTGTAGTTTCATATTCTTTTCTTCATTTTTTTTTTCAGAAAGAGAAGGAGAGAAGCATCCATGTGGTTGCTTCTCGCACAGGCCCTAATGGGGACCTGGCCCACAACCCAGGCATGTGCCCTGACTGGGAATTGAACTGACGGCCCTTTGGTTTGCAGGCCGGCGCTCAACCCACTGAGCCATACCAGCCAGGGCTTTTACTGTATTTTTCATTTACTTTTTAAATGAAAATAGTCATACTTTTTTCAAAAGGTTCTGTAAGGGGGTCAGAGCAAGGTAGTGTGTTTTCCATTGCTTTATTTATTTTTTGGTTAGTACAAACACATTTATTTCTACTAACTAAAGGGGTGATCCTGATTAAGCCAAGACTTGGAAATAGTTGCATGTAAAACGTTTGTGTTAGGTATAATTGAACACATGAAAAAAAAAGAAGCAATATGAAGAGTTGCTTATCACACTCAGCTTGTTTAACAGCTAATTCTTTAAAGTGATGGTTGAATTTTTTAAAAAAGATTTTATATATTTATTTTTAGAGAGAGAGGAGGGAGGGAGAAAAAGAGGGAAACATCCCTGTGTGATTGCCTCTCGTGAGCCCCCTACTGGGGTCCTGGCTGACAGCCCAGGCCTGTGCCCTGACTGGGAGTCCAACTGGCAACTCTTTGGTTCACAGGCCAGCGCTCCATCCACTGAGCCACAGCAGGCAGGACTGATAGTTGAATTTTTATTATACTTTTGCATAGATTCTAATAAGGTAACATTGTTCATAACACACTCCATTATTAATTTCTCATCTTCTACTTGTACTTTCCTTCTCATCCAATTCCTGATATCGAACAGTGCACCATTTGTAAAGTTGAAGACAGTATGAGTTTTTCTGACAAGTGTAGTTCCTTAAACTTCTCTCCCAGTTTATAAGAGAACTGTTTTCAAAGTGCTCTCTGTTTTTATGGTCAGAGATTTGCTGTCAGAAATGATGACACAATCTGACTTGGCCATTGTGCCCATTTTTTACAGAGCCACTCGGACTCTTCTTCATATATTCATCAAAGCCATTTTTCTACTAGCTGACGAATGGCAGTGATGGTGGGCATGGGGAACAGGGTGTGGTGTGGGAAGCAGGGAACTTGGTCCTGGGTGGCGTGCTTTACTTAAGCCCTTCTTACCCCTGGGTCTGTTTCCCGGAGCCCAGAAGTGGAAACCAGTTCTACTCAGGATGCAAGGACTCCTCTGAAATCTCTGCAAGCCAGGTTGCTTTATTGTTTTATATTATACCAATTAAAAATATTTTCTTCTGATTTAAAAAATAAGTTACTAGAATATTGTTGATAAACTGAAGTCCCATTTGAATTATTTTTATATCTATATAGATTCTTGTTCATTCATATACTGCCATATAGTGTTCCCCCATAGGAATGTATTATAGAATCTAGGTCGTGAATAAATGTAAAATTCTTTCAAATTTGCTTTAAGTCAAGAAATCATTGCCAGTTCAAATGTTATTAAGATTTCTCCCTGTTTTCTTCTACAAGTTTAATAGTTTTAGCCTCTATTCTTGGGCCTTTGATAACATTTTGAGTTTATTTTTGTATGTGGTATTAGGCAAGGGCGCCAACTTCATCTTTTTGCATGTTTTATATTCAGTTTTTCTTGCTGCTTTTTTTGGAAAAGACTCTTCTTTCCTCATTGAATGATCTTGACACCACCGACTTTACTAAATTCGTTTATTAACTAAGAATTTTTTGTGATATCTCTAAGGTTTTCTGTTTATAAGATATCATCTGTGAACAGAGATATTTTACTCTTCCAGTTTGAATTATAATAGGCATTTTAAACAATCATGAAGTGGACAAAAGTTTTAAATTAACTACCATTGATAGTTCTATAAAAAACATTTTGGTCAATATACCCATGATGATACAGCCAAATTTCAGACTTTAGTGTGGTTCATTGCTGTGTCATAAAGATAGCAGTCCATCTATGGCAGCAGATAGATGGGTAAGTGACAATGACAAATAGTTTTGCAAGATGTTAACATTATAAAAAATGGAGTAACAGATACACAAGATATTTTTGCAACTGCCTGTGAATCTGCAATTATCTCAAAATGAAAACTTAAAAAAAAACTAGTTCCTCAATGCATATAATTCTCTAAAATAATGGTGCAAAACAGTTGTAGTACTAATGATTTTTGGAACTCCACAATTCCTCATGGAAAAAAAAAATAAAGCAGTAAAGCATTCCAGAGAAACAACATGGCCCATAAGTTAAGATCATTGACATTAGTACTCAAAACTTGTCCAAAATCCAGTTTTGTGATATAGTTGTGCTTGCTCGCTCCACTTACCAGATAGATTGCATCTCACAGGTCATCTGCATCAACATCATGTTTTTGTTTTTGTTTTTGTTTTCTTTTAAATTCTCACCCAAGGACATTTTTTCATTGCTTTTTAGAGAGCAAGGAAGGTGGGGGAAAGAGAAGGTGTGAGAAACATGGATGTGAAAGAGAAACATTGATTGGCAGCTTCTCATACATGTCTTCACTGGGGATCAAACCTGCAACCTGGGTATGTTCCCTGACCGGGAATCGAACCAGGGACTTTTGATCTACGGGGCCATACTCCAACCAGCTGAGCCACACAGGCCAGGCCAAAGCCCATATTTTAATTGTGTGGCTGGGATTTGCAGGACAACGCCCAATACACTGAGCCCCGCTGGCCAGGGAAATTGTGCGGCTGCAGGCGTGAATGCTGAATATGTTCTTTAAATTTTTTAAGAAATTTATTGACTTTAGAGGAAGAGAGAGACACACTGATTTGTTGTTTCACTTACTTCATTGATTGATTCTTGTGTATACCCTGACCAGGGATGGAACCAGCAACCTTGGTGTATTGGGACTACACTTTAACCAACGGAACTACCAGGCCTGGGCCTGAACACATTCTTCTCCAGTGGAGATTTTTAACCAGTTTTCAAGGATCATTTTAAGAACCTTTATTTAGAACCTAGAATTAAGTCATGTATAGTAGTGGTTGAGTCAGCTTCACATTTTGGTCGAGGGAGGAAGAGTGACCACCATGTCTTGATTAAAAAAAATAACTTCTAACCGTTCACAGTTGTCAAACCGTTAAGTTAATGTGTGCAGTTTGGCCTGAGGAAAAGCTTCAGTTTACAGAAGGATTAATAAATGCTGCTTTTTATACAGTTGGTTTGGTGTGTTTAAAATACCATTTTCAGTAAGACTTAACTTCTAAGGACCTCCTCTAATGCTTGGGTCTAGACATGAGGCAGATTTTTAACTGAAATCAAAGCTTTTATATGCAAAAGAGTATGTCCCTTCTAAGGAGCCGCCCTAGGAGGCCCTGCTGATCGCGATGATGATGTCATTTCTGAGGACATAACGAGAACTCTCTCTTTGTATCCAATTTAGAAATCATGCAAGAAAATAAATTTTCAGGAATATTTTGGATTTTGGCAAAACCTGATTTACCTAACTTGATAATCTTTTATTATTCATCATGTTTCACTTTACAAGACATTTGGATATTTCCAAAAGTCACATCTATCTTCAGATTTTTCAAATGAATGAGCCAAATTTTTTAAGCATCAAAAAAAACCTTTTTACCACTTTTATCTGGTCTCATAATTTATAATATATGCACTTTTATAATTTATAATCACACTTTTATGCATAAAAGTGCTATTCTTCGCCGAAGAGAGAAGTTCTACTGATTGTATTGTTTTTATTTGTGTGTGTGTGGTGGTGCTAGTAATGGGCTGCACTGATTTATCCATTGCCCTGACCGTGGCGAGCTACAGCAGGGATTCATGTGATAGCTAAACTGCCTTTGTAGTTGGACTGCTGTGAGTTCGAGGAATGAGTGGGACGGTCATCATTTTGTTGGTTTTTTGTACTCCTTTACTTTCTAGTGAGCAACTTTTTGCTCTTTATTGATGGGGCAAGACATAGATGATGACATTGTGCTGTGGGTTGACATGTTGCATATTTTCTGCTGGTTTCTATTTTCTAATTTAAGATTAAGGGCACCCAGTGACTCGATAATTTTTTTTCTTGTACATACTAACTCTTTTCCAAAGGAAGACTATAGCAAAAAATAGAAATTCTGCCCCTTTGAACCTTTAAAATTTTAGAGCCAAATTAGTTTCAAAATTTTGTAAAACAACCAAAATCCTGCGCAGGATCTTTAGGTGCAGTATGGCTCTTCACTTTTTTAAAAAAAAAATGATTTTGTTTATTTTTAGAGAGAGGGAGAGGGAAGGAGAAAGAGAGGGAGAGAAACATAAATGCGTGGTTGCCTCTCTACCGCCCCCTACTGGGGACCTGGTCCAGAACCCAGGCCTGTGCCTGGACTGGGAATCAAAATTGGCGACACTTTGGTCGGCAGGTCGGCGCTCAGTCCTCTGAACCACACCAGCCACGGCTCATATTTTCATTTCTTCAGGGAAATAAGAAAATTCATTTCCCTTTAGTTTTAATATGCATTTTTTCAGACCGCTTATGGTATAGATATAGTTTCAGTTTGTTAGAACTTTACATTTAATTAAATGCATGGCAGGCTAAGGAAATTCTTTAAATTTTGTTTTGATAGTGAAAGCAAGTTGAATACATTGGTGCAGAAGCTTCATGACTTTCTGGCACATTCATCAGAAGAATCCGAAGAAACAAGCTCTCCTCCAAGACTAATGATGAACCAAAGCACAGGTAAACTGAAAAAGAATGTGCAGTATCTTCTAGACTATATTCCATTTATTTATTTTTTTAAAGGAATTTATTTTTTATCGTTTATTGATTTTAGAGAGAGGAAGGGAGAGACAGAAAGAGACAGACAGACAGACATCAGTTTGTTTTTTCACTTATTTATACATTCATTGGTAGCTGCTGATATGCGCCCTGATGGGGGGATTGATCAAACCTGCAACCTTGGCATTTTGGGGACAACACTCTAAGCAACTGAGCTGCCCAGCCAGGGCTTTCATTTATATTTGGGCGGAGCAGCTATTAAAGGCTTTAATAGCTTCTGTGTATCTTGTATTTAACTAATATCATATTGGAGATTTGATATTAGAGAACTCTAACCCTAAACCTAATATTGTTACTTTTTTTTTTTCTAATATTGTTACTGACACTAGACCTAGCCTTAGCCCTAAAGCAATTCCTAAACCTGTGTCTAGCCCTGGTCCTGGTCCTGGTCCTGGCCCTAATCCTAAACCTACCCCTACCCCTAGCTCTAGCCCTAGCCCTAACTGAAAACTTAACCCCATCCCTTACCCAAATCCTAACCATAATCCTAGCCCTTAGGCTTAACCCTACCCCTAAGCCTATACCCAGGTGGATTCCTAACCCTAACTCTAACTTTAGCTCAAACCCTGAAACTATCCCCATTCCCAGCACTAACTTAAACCTAAGCCTATCCCTAATCCTAATCATGGCCCTAGCCCTAGCCCTAATCCTAATCCTAATCCTAGTTTAAATGCTTAAACATAGCCCCATGCTTCGCCCTAACAAAAAATTAAAATAAAAAACAAAAGGCATCCAACCAAATGGGAGATGACATTTACAAAAGCAGCTCCTACAAGGGGTAAAGATCCAAAATATATCAAGAAACCGTACAACTCCACACCAAACAAATAATCCAGTTAAAAAATGGGCAGAAGACTCTAACACTTCTCCTAAGAAAGCAAACAAATAACAAACAGATATATGGAATGATGCTAACTATACTTTCTCTTTTTCAAAAGTATCCTGTGTCTTGTGATTACCATCATTTGTTCTCAGGGTTTTAAGGATAGCTACGTATATGAGAGCTGAATGGACACATAAGTACCTGTGTGTGCGCGCACACACAAACACAATATATACAGAAAGTGAAATATGGGTAGATCACAGTGAAAAATACAACTGTATGTATAGTTAGAGTTCCAGAAAGGGGAGATAGAATGGGTCAGAAGAATGAATGTGAAGAGAGATTGGCTGAGCATTTTCTGAAAGTGATGAAAGACATCAAGCCATAGATTCATGAAACTCTGAATACCAAGCAAGAAAAATATAAAGAAATCTACAACTAGGTATACCATAATCAAACTCCTAAAGAAAAAAAAAAAACAAGAAAAAAATCTTACAAGCAGCAAGAGGGAAAAAACCGTTAATTTAAAAGGAACAACAACAACAACACTGAAAGCTCATTTGACAACAGGAACAACAGAAAGCTAGATAACGTGGAAATGATTTCTTTAATGTGCCAAGTGAAAATAACTGCCAAGCCCTGGCCGGGTAGCTCAGTGGGGTAGAGCATCACCCCAATAGGCCAAGGTTGTGGGTTTGATGCCTGGTCAGGGCACATACAGGGATGAACCAATGAATGCATAAACTGTACAACAAATTAATGATTCTCTCCCCATCCCTGTCTCTGAAATTAATACATAGAAAATATTAAATAAGACCTGGCTGGTGTGGCTCAGTGGACTGAGTGCCGGCCTGTGAACCAAAGGGTTGCTGGTTTGATTCCCAAGCGGCACATGCCTGGGTTGCAGGCCAGGTCCCTAGTAGGGGTCATGCAAGACGCAACCACACATGGATGTTTCTCTCCCTCTCTTTCTCCCTCCCTTCCCCTCTATCTAAAAATAAATAAGTAAAATCTTTAAAATAAATATAAACTAAAATAATTGCCAACATAGAACTCCATGTTCAGTGAAAATGTCTTTCAAAAGTGAAGGTGGAATAAAGACAAAAAGCAAGAACTTGATGTCAGCAGAACTACAGTAGAGGAAATACTAACGGGTTCTCTTAAATCAGAAGGAAAAAATTTTGAAATGTTAATACCAAAATACAGGAAGTAAGTAATATGTAACAATGGGGAGAGTAAATAGGTGGTAAAACTAAATATGTACTGTTATCTAGCCGTTGTTTTTATTTTTAGTTCACAAATTGTGCCAACAATGTTTTTATAGGTAAGCCCACTCGCTCTAAGTCCAGGATTCAATTGAAGATTACACATTGATATAGTTGTCTTGGCTTTTTAGTCTTCAAAAATCTGAAAGAATTGTTCTGTCAGAACCATGACATTTGGTGCTTGTCCCCTCAATGTGGATTTGTCTGATTAGTTGTAATTACAATAGATTAGGGTAATTTATTTTTGGCATTGTTACTATATAAGGGGTGTTATGTTCTTGTCAGTACATCATTTCACAAGGCACATGATGCAATTTCTCTCTTTACTGGTGATGTTAACTTAGGTTACTTGATTATTTAAACTGTAATTGAAATACAATATTTAACCTGTATTCAGGAAAAAAGAAGTCAATAGAAACTCTTGAGTGTGCCCAGTGTCTTGTGGTTGTTCACATACTAATCTTGCACATATTTTATTAGATATTTACCTAAGTACTTCTGTTTTGGGGTACTACTTTAAATTCTCTTGCTTTTACAATTTCAGACAGAAAAGTCAAGAATTAAATGATTTCACTCAAAGGTGGGATATAAAACTGAAAGCAACCAATGAACAAATAAGACAAACAAACAAAAAAACCCTTGTAGACACAGACAACAGTGTGGTGGTTACCAGAAGGAAAGGGGGTTAGGGAGGTATGAAGGGTAAAAGAGACCAAATAAATGGCGATGGGAGACGATTTGACTTTGGGTGGTGGGCGCACGTTGCAGTGTGCAGAGGATGTATCATAGAAGTGTACACCTGAAACTTAGGGCCTTATTAACCAATGTCACCCCAATAAAATTTAATTAAAAACGCAAAAAACCCTCTCACATTCCAGTTGTTCATTGCTGTTATATAGGAATTCAGTTTTCTTTTTTCAGTTGACCTTGTAGCCTGTGAACTTGCTCGTGGAAGCTTTTATTTCACTTTACTGATTTATTTGGATTTTGTACTTAATTTTGTCATCTGCGAATAGGATGAGGTTTTTTTTTTCCATCCTTTCCATCTGTGTGCCATTTAATTTCTTTTTTGGTCTTATTATGCTGGGCAGGAATTTCTGAATTTTCCATTATTATGTTGTGGAAGAACGGTCATAGCAGACATCCTCTTGGTGATTTTGATCTTAGTGGGAACACATTTAGTCTTTCACCATTAAGTGTGGTGGTTTCTGTATATGTATTTTGAAAATATTTATCAAATTGAGGAAGTTCTCTATTCCTAGTTTAAGAGTTTTTTAAATTGACATTTTTTATTGAGATACTTGTAAGTTAGCATGCAGTTGTAACAACTAATACAGAGCTCTTGTACATTTGTGGGGTTTTTTACAGTGGTAACATTTCATCGTAACCAGGTTATTGATGGTTACCAATCCGATTAAGTTTTCCTCAGTTATATTTGTACTTGTGCGTGTTTACTAAGCTCTGTACAATTTTATTACCTTGGTTGATTCATGTATCCACCACCAAAGTCAAGATTAGTCATCTTGCCCTTTCATAATCATGCTTATCTCCAGACCTAACTCTGCCTGGCAATCACTAATTTGTCCTCTATTTCTAAAATTTATAAAAAATTTTCATCTCCAGCTGAAACTCTGTTTCTGTTAAACACTAGCTTCCCTCTCCCTTATGCCCCAGCCCCTGGCAACCACCATTCTATATTTCATCTTTATGAATTTGACTACTTTAGGAAACTCATATAAGTAGAATCATACAATATTTGCCCTTTTGTGTCTAGTTTATTTCACTTAGCATAATGCCTTCAAGGTTCATCATTGTTACAGCATTTATTAAAATTTCCTTCCTGTTTTAGGCTTACTAGGACTCCCTTGTTATGTGTACACTATATTTAGTTTGTCATTTTTCTGTAAGTGGGCATTTTGGTCAGATACATGATTTGCAAATATTTTTCCCCATTCTGTTGGTTGCCTTTCTTTTCCTCCCTCCCTCCCTCCCTCCCTCCCTCCCTCCCTCCCACCCTTCCTTCCTTCCTTCCTTCCTTCCGTCCGTCTCTTTCTTTCTTTCTTTCTTTCTTTCTTTCTTTCTTTCTTTCTTTCTTTCTTTCTTTCTTTCTTTTCTTTCTTTTCTTTCTTTTCTTTTCTTTCTTTTCTTTCTTTCATTTATTTTTCAAATACATTTGTCTCCGGCCTTTACTTTTCTTGATGATGTCCTTTGAAGCACAAAATATTTTAATTTTGATGAAGTACAGTATATCTAATTTTTCCTTTGTTGACTGTGCTTTTGGTGTCATACCTAGGAATCCATTACTAAGTCCAAGGTCGTGAAGATTTACTACTATATTTTATTCTAAGAGTTTTATAGTTTTAGCTCTTCAGTCTTTGATGCATTTGGAGTTAATTTTTGTATGTGGCATGATGCAGGCCTTCAACTTCATTTTTTTGCATGTGGATTCACGGATGTGTCAGCACCATTTGTTGAAAAGACTGTTTTTTCCACATTCAGTGTTTTGGCATCCTTGTTGAAAATCAGTTAATTTATGGATTTAATTCTGGCCTTTGAATTCTGTTTTTATAGTATTAATGTATTTTAATAGCAAACTTACAAGAAGAGCACAGAAGACATACATTAAAAACATGGACTTGCATGTAGGGCAACTCAGAAAAGTACAGCAAATGGATGGAATCTACTGTGATAAAAATGCTATGAGCACCATTTAGTTGCCATCAATAAGAAGCTTACTTGTTTTTAAAAAATCCAAATGCTGGCATTATCCAGAAAAACTTAAACAGGTTTATTTATATAGTTATGAAGTTGAGCTGCTGAAAATTGTTCACTGAAAGGAAACATCTTGAGTTGCATTAAGGCGTTATATCCCCACACTTGCATGTTAAAAAAATGCACACACAAGTGAAAATGGAAAAACTGCCAATACTTGATTTCAAGCCCCTATTTTCCACTTGCAATCATATACTTAGATACCTTTTTATCCCATGGGAAAAATATATCTAACATTCAGAACCACCAGTAAAAGGAAGAAGAGAACTTTTTTAAAGAACGAAATGTTTCCCATCATAGTGGATTCTTAAGCACGTTCTCCACCTGTGCAGTGTGCCAGCTGGGTGTCTTGTGGCATAATTGGTTACACATTTGGCACAGGTAGCACACAGGTTGGGCTCTTCAAAAGGCCAAGCAGATAGGCCTCACTGGCCTGCTGCAAACCACCAGTAGCTGCACTGTGGAAGCACAGATCTGTTTTGAAGTCCTGAGCAACTTCTTGCACCAGATTCTGAAAAGGAAGTTTGTGAATCAGAAATTCAGTGGACTTCTGATTACGTCTAATTTTTACGGAGTGCCACAGTACAAGGCCTGTAACGATGAGGTTCCTTCGCCTCTCCAGTCGAGGGCGCACTCTCAGAAGTGGCTTTGTTAGCCAGTTGCTTCCTTGGTGCTTTACCACCGATTGATTTGTGGGCAGTCTGCTTTGTAGGAGCCATGGTACAGAGACCTCTTTACTTACACCCCTTTTCCTTCAGCTGGAGCTCGGCTGGAGCTTCGCGAGCTGGAGGAGGCTGTGGCTTTAGTAGAGGGCCACAGTGGCTGCAAATACACCTCAATTCTTTTGACTGATGCATAATTCTTTTGCTAGTACTACACTGTTTTACAGTAAATTTTGAAATCAGGATGTGTGAGTCTTCCTACTTTTTCTTTTTAGAGGTTGTTTCAACTATTCTGGGTCCCTTTTAATTCTCTGTGGATTGTAGAATGACTCAGTTTCTACAAAGAAGCAAGCTGAGATTCTGACAGGGATTTTATTGTGTCTGTAGATCAATTTGGGGAGTGTTACTATCATAACGACGTTAAGTCTTCCAATTCATGAACAAGTGGTGTTTTACCATTGATTCAGATCTTTAATTTGTTTCAGTGATGTTTTATAATTTTCAGAGAATAAATGTTGTAGTTTTGTTAAATTTGTTTCTAAATATTTTATTTTTGATGCTATTTTATAAATATTGTTTTCTTAATTTTCCTTTCAGATCATACTTTGCGAATGTGTAGAAATACAATTATTTTTTTGTATATTGTTCTTGTATTCTTTAACATTTTTTGAAGTTGATTATTAGTTCTAATATTTTTTTGTGGATTCCTTAAGGTTTTCTATATACATAATAATGTTATCTTCAAAAGGAGATCCAGTTGACTCTTGAACAACACTGGGGTTAGGGGCTCTGATCCCCCAACCACACTGTAAATCCATGTATAACTCTTGACTCTCCAAAATGTTAAATACAGTTGTCCCTCAGTATTTACAGCGGGATTTGTTACAGGACCACCTGTGGATACTAAAATATGCAAATGTTCAAGTCTCTCCATATCTGGGATCAAAAATACAGTCTTTCATCTGCTGTTGGTTGGATCCAAGGATGTGGAAACCCATGAATATGGAGGACTGACTGTATATTTATTGAAAAAAATTCACATATAAGTGGGTCTGTGTACTTCAAACCCTTATTGTTCAAGGGTTAGTTGTTATTTTTACTTCCTCTTTTTCAATTTGGATGCCTTTTCTTTCTTTCTATTGCCTACATGGTCTGGCTAGAATCTCCATTACATTATATTTACTTCTAATCTTGTATAGAAGTTACAAGAGTAGATTTTTTTTGTCTTGTTCTTGATCTTAGAGAGGAAAAGAAAACATTCAGTCTTTCACTGTTAAGTATGATACCTGTGGGTATTTTGTAAATAGTTGAGGAAGCTCCCTTTTGTTGAGAGTTTTTAAAAATAGATTTTATATTTCAGAGCAGTTTCAGGTTCTCAGAAAAATTGAGTGGAAAATACAGAGATTCCTTGGATATTCCTCTTACGCATGCACAGCCTCCCCAATTGTCATCATCCTGCATCACAGCCATACATTTGTTACAATAGGTGAACCTTCGTTGACATGTCATTATCACCCACAACCCATTGTTTTCATTAGATTTCCTTCTTGGTGTTGTATATATTCTAGGGATTTTCACAAATGTATAATGTCATGTATCTACCATTATAGTATCATGGAGGTTAGTTTCACTGTACTAAAAATCCTCTGCTTGTCTCTCTGTCTTCCCTTCTCCCCGACCTCCTGGCAAACACTGATCTTTTTATTGTCTCCGTAGTTTTGCCTTTTCCGGAATGTCATATAGTTGGAATCATACAGTATGTAGCCTTTTCAGGTTAGTTTCTTTCAGTTAGTAATAATGAGTTCAAAGTTCCTCCATCTCTTTTCATGGTTTGATATCTCATTTCTTTTTTGTTCTAAATAATATTTTATTGTCTGCATGTACCACAGTTTATCCATTCATGTTCTAAAGGATATCAGGTTGTGTCCACATTTTGACAGTTATGAATAAAGCTACTTACGAAGATGTTTATATAAATAAAGATGTTTATAAAAATCTGTGTGCAGTTTTTAATAACAAAACATAGTTATGTTTTATTGTTGACACTATTACATCACAGACCTAACTACATAGTAGACATCACCCCCTCCCCCATTTACTCCCATGTACCCAGGCGCCATCCCCTGGCCTTCACCACATTGTTCTCTGTGTCCATGGACATAGTTTTGAACTTCATTGGGTAAATATCAAGGAGTGTGATTGTGATTGCTGGATCATTTAGTAAGAGTATGGTTAAAATGTAAGAAACTGCCAAACTGGCTTCCAAAGTGACAGAACCATTTTGCACTCCCACTGGCAGTGAATGAGAGTTCCTGTTGCCCCACACCCTCCCTAGCATTTGGTGTTGACAGCACTCTAGTTTTTGCACATTCTATTAGGTGCGTAGAGGTATCTTGTTTTAATTTCCAGTTCCCTAGTGACATATAATGTGGCGCATCTTTTTATATGCTTATTTGCCATTTGCATATCTTCTTTGGTAAGATGTCTTCAGATCTTTTGCCTATTTTAAATCATGTTGTTTATTTTATTGTTGAGTATTAAGACTTCTTTGTATCTTTTAGATAAGTCTTTTATCAGATAACGTCTTTTGCAAGTATTTTCTCCCAGTCTGTGGGAGAAAGATTTGTTTTTTATTCTCTTGAAGATTGCTACTGTTTTTTGAACTTTTGCATCTATACTCATAAGTGACATTGGTCTGCAAATTTATAAGTGATATTGGTCTGCAAATTTATAAGTGATATTGGTCTGTAGGTTTCTTTTTGTGCTTTTGGTATGATACTGGTCTCATAAAATTGGGAACTGTTCCCTCCTTTTTTATTGGAAGAATTTGTGAAGAATTGGTAGTAATTCTGTTTTTTAAAGGTGTTTTGGTATAATTCAGTGGTTAAGCCATCTGGATCTTTGCTTTTCTTTGTGGGTTGTTTTTTTTTTTTTTAATTTCTAATTCAGTCTCTTCAGTTACAGGTCTATTCAC
Source organism: Pteronotus mesoamericanus (assembly GCF_021234165.1). Classification (NCBI taxonomy): domain Eukaryota; kingdom Metazoa; phylum Chordata; class Mammalia; order Chiroptera; family Mormoopidae; genus Pteronotus; species Pteronotus mesoamericanus. The sequence goes on from NW_026555073.1 coordinate 6,721,844, forward strand.
ATTGTTCTCTTTAAAAAATGTTTATTGATTTTTTAGAGAGAGAGGAAGGTGGAGGGAGATAGGGAGAGAGAAACAAACATTGAGAAGTTGCCTCCCTTATGTGTCCCAACTAGGGATTGAACCCACAACATAAGTATGTGCCCTGACCAGGAATCAAATCCCTAACCTTTTGGTATACAGGGCGATGAACCAACCAATTGAGCCACACTGACAAGGGCACATTGTCGTTCTTGAGTCAGTTTCACTAATTTGTGTGTATTTATGAATTTGTCCATTTTAAACTTGTGTGTGTTTAAGAATTTGTCTGTTTTATTTAGGTTATCTCATATTTTCGTGTACAATTGTTCGTTATTTTTTTTATGTTTTTTTTTAAATGTAGCTAGTGACACCCTCTTTCTAATTTCTGATTCTAGCAATTTAGGTCTTGTCTCTTTTTCTTGGCTAATCTAGTCTAAACTTTGTCAATTTTGTTCACCTTTCACGGAACTACAGTTGGCTGTGCGTATATGTGGGTTCTACTTCTATGGATTCAAACCAAACATGGATGGAAAAATTTTGGGAAAAGGATGTCATGTGGTTGGTGATGTGTACTATGTAGTTAGGCCTGTGATGGTTTCGTCCGTACTGAATATGTACAGATTTTTACCCTGCCATCATTTCCTCAACAATATGGTGTAACAACTATTTATGTAGCATTTACATTGTACGAGGTACTATAAGTAATTTAGAGATGACTTAAAGTATATGGGAGGATGTATGTACCGTATTCTGTGATGTATAATGCGCACTCCCCCCCCAGATTTTTGAGGGAGAAATAAGGATGCACATTATACATTGGTATAATGATTACACACCATGGGTACAATAATGAGCATAATAATCCTGTTTAACGCGCACAAAAATATGGGTGCACGTTACACATGGGGCCACATTATACACGGCAAAAATATGGTATATGTTATATGCAAATACTGTGTCATTTTCTATAAGGGACTTGAGCCCCCGAGGATTTGGGTTATCCACAGGGATGGTTTGAAACCAATCCCCCACAGATACCAAGGGATGACTATAGCTTTTGGTTTCATTGATATTTCTCTGTTGTTTTTCTATTTCCTGTTTTATTAATTTTCCCTCTAATATTTATGTCCTTCTCTGTGCTTTCTTTTTTTATATTTGAGATTTTTATTTTAGGCTGCAAAATAAGCAAACAAGTAAACAACAACAAAAAGAACTTGAAATGAACTTGTCCAATGATGAAAATTCTTCCTTTCCAGGGAAGCAGGAGGTAGACCAGTGCAGGTTATCCTCAAAGGCGTCGTACACCCCGCTTCACTGCCGCTCGCACTCTGCTGCGGTTTGATCCTTCTTTGAGCCATAGTCTGGATCATTTTCCCCATCTTTTTCTTCACCTTCTTCATCATAACCATCATCGTCATCTTCAGTAGCTTCTCCAGTAAAGCGCGACGCTGATCTCAGGATTATACGCTCATATAAAAAGTGACCAGTTTCAAAGTCTGCAGCAAGGATAGCTTCAGCATCACCACCCAGACCTCCCCTCTCAGGAACTTCAGGAGGGGCAAACAATAATCATTGAAACAGTTTTGGTTACAGTGTGAACTGTCCCACATCTCTTGTGTTTCTGCTGCTTTTTAGTGGTTTTCAAAGTGACATTCTTCCCTTTTTTCCAGTCTATCTGGCACTCTATACAACCCATAATTTCTGGTCCATTAAAAGAAAAGGAATCAGAATCATCTGGTTCTGACCTCATCTTATGTGTTTGTCAACACTTCATTTGTGAAATATTCATTGAGTTCAAAGTGAAATTCTAAAACAAAACTCATAGGCTGGCTGGCATCTGAGAACTTCACTTTAACAAATCTTTCAAGTGCTTCAGAATAAGTTCATCATGTTCCTGAACCACATTACTGGGCAAGTCAGCATTCTTAAAAACAGTCAACCAATATTCAAGAATTCCCTTGTGGTCTTGTTTTTTCTTAATTTTTTTCTCATTTTCAATCTTGGCCTTTTCTTTCAGCCTCTCTGAAATTTCATCTTCCTCATCTGGTTTCCATTCACATTCTTCTTTCATAGGTTCATAAATTGTATTAATGATCTCGAATTGCTTATCAAATAAAGACTGGTAGAGAACAGTATACTTTCTTTTAAGATTATGAACTTCCTCATAGAACTTGGCTTCTCTCTGTGTACATTTAACTGAAAGGTTTTTGAGAGCATTTACTTGCCTTTTAACTACCTTAGGCAAGCTTTCAGCGTATCCTGTTGTTTGTACCAGACCATCTAGTGTTTCTTGGAGGACTGCAGGAATCAGAACTTTTCATCATCTGAACGGTCAGCTGATGTGCTTTGATTTTTGTTTCTTCATCAGTTTCTACTTCTTTGACATCACCCAAATCTTGATCAAGGTCAGCTTGTTCTTTGTTGTCAATGTCTGCCATGTTTTAAGAACTACAAATACCGATGGCTAGCGCGGGGGTGGGGGGTGAGGGGGTGGGGGGGCGTGTGTGGGGGCGGGGGGGGGAGGGGCCAGGTGGCCAGAGCTGTGCAGTTAGTGACTCAGGGCAGGAAGGGGAAGAGCAGGACGCAGTGCCCTGAGCAGGTGACGTTATAAAAGCTCTCAGTGCTTTCATTAGGTTTAGTTCGTTGTTATTTTTCCAGTATCTTTTGTTGAAGGGAAATACAATTTATTAATAGTATGGTTTTATTTTTAGTAGAGGATGAAGCTTAAAATTTCTTTCAAGAGAATAAACCATAGACAGTTATAGTAGGAAATCTTCTGATACCAAACAACTCTTTTTTAAATTTAATGCTGTTTTAGTGTGTCAGAAGAGAGTGATTTTAGTCAGAAAATTCTTCTAGGAAAATTTAAATGTGAGTAATGTATTATGAATACTATCATGCTTCATAGATTGAAAAATGGGTTTGTAGAGTTATAAGTATTGGTGTTCTGTTTGATATAATGCATTGAAGAGATAAATAATGCTTTTATTTGTTTTCTTTTAAGATAAAACCAGTGGTTCTGGAAATAACTCTGATATGATGGAAAACAGCAAGGAAGAGGTAAGAATAATTTGAAACATTTAAAAGAATTGCCAGTAATAACTAGAGTACATGTCATCAGACTGCTTCTATTTTTTTTCATAAATCATGTTTATTCTATTACAGTTGTCTCTATTTTTCCCCTTCATTCCCCTCCTATCAGATTGCTTCTGTTTAATACATGCATGTGTTTACATTCACTGTTGTACCTAAGTATTATGATATTTCATTCTGGGTTTTTGTCCACTTTTAGAAGGTATTTAGTGATTTTGTTATAATTGTGGTTTCCTTCAGCAGTATACCAGCAGTCAGACAATTGGAGGCTTACTAACAGATAGATATTTGAACGTTACTAGATTGGTACAGTGGTGCTCAAGGTGGTTGTTATGAGCAAGACTCCATGGCTCTGAGATTTTTCAAAACTGGATATTACTTCACGTGATACCCAGGCCTACACTATGGTTTTGAGATTCTTTCCATCTAATGTGAAATGTTTAATCCAATAAAAAATACTTAGTATACTGGCAAAATGAGGGTGAATTTAGTATCTCAAAGCAGACTGTAGACGGTAATCTGTGCTATAATTAGGATAGAGAACATGACAAGATTTTAGATCCTTAAAACTCTACTTCTGTTGGGATCTGATTGCTTGTACACCTTTGTCTTTGTTGACTTGGGCCAAGATCATGATATAGAAATATATCCTCTCCCACCCCCCAAAATTGAACAGTAACAATTTAATGAAAACTCAGAAAATTACCTTAAATCTAGGAAACCTGAGAATAAATGAGAATTAGTTTTGGAAGTGCCTTTTAGAAAAATAATTTACGCATATATGTAATGTCTCATTGTATCACTGTACCAGAGGTCTTGGCATAGGGAACTAGTTTATTGTTGGGATGTTTCTTTGGAAGTTTTCCTCACCTCTGTGTTTATTTCTCACATATAGGGAACTAGCTCTTCAGAAAAATCCAAATCGTCAGGATCATCACGATCAAAGAGGTTGGTTGATGTTGAAGGGAAAAAAGTTATTTTCTTTTTCAGGTTGTTTTACTTTTTTCTAAGAATAAAAACTTTTTTCCAAACTTACTTCAAGCACTCTTGTTCTAAGTAAACTATTTTATTAAAACATACATATTAAAATGGACAGTGTAGTATAATGAATCTTCTATCACTTGGCTTCAGTAATTATGAATTCATTTTGACTTTGAATTGTAATTGAATTTTCTAGGGAGAATTTATTACTTACTAGTGACCCTTGCAATCTCTAGATCACTTCTTTTATATCATATATGTGCTTTGAAAAAGGAGGAAAAGTGAAATGAAAATTTGAATGCCTGATGAGGCAGTATGGGTTTTGTAGGGTTATGTGAAATTGTCTATGATGGGGAGTGGTAACCATTATAGTTGTGAGAAGGTTACAAGAAGATGAAGAGTGGTAAAAGTGATTCTCTGTGTAAAATTGTCAGTGAATTGTACATAATGACTGAAACTACTTCCAGGCATACTGTAATGCATAATCTACTGTGTAGTACAGTTTTTATTAGAAGTTTGCAATTTATTCTATTGGAGTTTTGTTGTTGCTAACCAGTGGGAATGTCTCTTAATAAACACAGCTTGCCTATTATTAACTTATTCTCTAAAGTAGTGACTCTTAACCAGGAGTTCCTTTCATGATTCCTTGGTAGCTTTTTTGAATACACATGTCCACGTCCTACCTGCTGAATTGTAATCTTCAGTAATTTGAATACAAATGTATGCTTCCCTAGGTGATTTTGACATGTATCCCTGCTTAAGAGTCACTGCTCAATCTAAGCATGTTATTTATATTCTTTGGTGGGTGTTCGAATTGTTGGAAGTGTCCATAATTCTATGGACATAATTCTTTCATAGGAAACCTTCAATTGTAACAAAGTATGTAGAATCCGATGATGAAAAACCTTTGGATGAGACTGTAAATGAAGATGCTTCTAATGACAATTCAGAAAATGATATTACTATGCAAAGCTTGCCAAAAGGTAATGTGTATTAGTTTTTCATATGAACTTAAAGTTGAAATGTGTTTTTAAATATCATTATTATAAAATTGGGACTTGATTACTGTTAACTGTGTGTAAAGGACCAACCTGACACTTTAATAGTGATGGTCGGGAAAAGTATTAGTGTGGTAATGGTAATGTGCTTTACTGAGGTTACAAATTTAGAATACTCAGTTAGCTTTGAAAGAACAAAATTCATTCTCTCTTTCGATTGGGTTCTAGAAAAGGGATTTTAATTTTCATTATAGTTGATTGTGGAAGTAGGTTTAAAAGTTTAATATATTAAGTTTTGGTTCAGTAAATTTTAATGTGCTTGCTTTATAGAAAAACGTAAATATCCTGAAGACTTCTTAACGAAAACATTTAAAGTCGAGTTTAGTCTTACTGCATTCTTAAATTCCCTAAGACTCAAAGCGAAGTTAACTATTAAAGAGAGATTTAGGTATATTTCTTGTAATTGTCCCTTTAAAAGCTTTGTCACATACTTCTCAACTGTTGCAGTTCTAACCTTAAAACCTCATGAATTAGTTTGGGACAACTAAAAAAGCCAAATGAAAATCTTGGGCTTTTCATAGTCCAAGTCTGAGAGCAGAATGATTGATTACATGATGAGGGAATGACAAAGGTCTTGGTCATTTCAAGGTGTTTCTGAGTCAAAAGTTTAGATTTTTTTTCGTTGTTAAATAGTTTAAGGCTCTTAGCAGATTTTTCAAATTTATTTTGACAGCCGTGTTTACTAAATTTTGTTCTCTATCTACACTTAACGTTTTTATGACACACTTTTTGATTACAGAAATTGAAAAAATTGGTGAGTAGGAGGACAAGACATTGATTGACTAGAACAAATTAGAAGTTACAGTAGGTGAAAAATGAAGTGAGGAAAAAGGCGTAAATGAGAGAAAGAGGAGAGAGAGAAGGAAAATTGATTGGCCTGTCATTTACTTGGTTTTGCAAATCATTTATGACAATATTCGTAATGGTTTCGGTGGCCAAGAGCAGAAAAAACTAAGCTGGGAGTCTGCGTCCTATAGGCAGTGACTCAGTTTGGATTGCTACATTGTCAGTGGTTGTCACGGGGAATCCTCATGATGGCCACTGGGTGAGCTAAGAACTAGGAATTCAAATCTTTCTTTTAATCATGTTGTGGAAGAAAGTTAGTATGGGATGTTACTAACCTGAACTAAGCATAATGCTCTCCCATCAAAACAGAAATAAACTCATTCCGTAGGTTCAATTTGAGTGAGTATAATCATTGTTAATAATTCTATATTGAGTATGTATAGATACTAGACTCTTACAAAATTAACTCATTTACTCATTAAAACACTGTTGTAAGGTAGTTATTGTTTCCACTTGGAGAGATGAAGGAACAAATTCAGAGCTCAAGGACATTTTTCAGCTTTAACTTGAGAAGCGAAGGTGTGAACCCATGTCTGCCTGAATCCAAAACTCTTTCCACTCTGCTGCTTTGCTTTCATTTAGAGGAGAATCCTCGGAAAGAATTCCATTATTTTTTGTTACTTATAAATCTTTAGCTTTTTTCAAATGCTGGGGCTTCTCTGAGAGTATATATGTGAAATAGTTGTTGTGGATTAAGTTTTTTTTGTGTAGATTATGTAAATTCACCAGTTTGTAAAATCTCAATCCTTTGTTCCCTCTTTCCCCCTTTTCTCAGACACTCAGAAATTCATTTAACTAGATCGCTGCTATTCCTTGCCCGAATCTGCCGGAATAACATAGGCTTATGGTTCAAGGGAACAGCCCCCAATGGCCAGGTTTTACTTGCTTAATTGTTGCCAGTAATGCCTGATTACTAAGCCCAGCAATGTAGACAAATGTGTGACCTGGACCCTTTTTCTATATCCCTGCTTTATTTGTTCTTGAGAGATTATAATGAAAATGTAAATTAACAACCTCTGTCTTAATTCACATGTTTTATAACTAAGAAAGTACATTCTTTCTAAAATATTTCCATAGGGACTAACAATTGATGTCATTCTACAGTTTATTGTTAGAGCACTTGAGCTTAAGTATCTGAAAGCAACCTTCTGTAATAAAACTCTAAGGACTTTGCAGGGTACTGAAACTTTGACATACTAGTTGGGAAATGCCTCAGAGTAGGTACAGCAATAATAGCAGAATTAACTTCTCATATTGTCCCCCATTATTCTCCTCCAAAGCAATATAAAACAATTCTTAAAAGTCTTTTCTCACTTTGTTAGTTATATACATGTTTAACCACTGTGTTGTACACCTGAAAGTAATATAATATTGAAAGTCAACTGTAACTGAAAAAATATAAAAGAGGAAAAATAGAGAAGAAACCTCAGAAAATCTTTTTCTGAGTTTATGATTTGGATTATAAGAAGAACAGGATGTCTTTTTAAAATTTTCCCTTCTGGTCATTTATTTTATAAACTATGGAACTTAGCATGGATGTTCATATTCAACATAGCTGTTGTGATAGGCACTGTAAAAATTCAGAACTGGGCTGAGGCTTTCTGCTTTATTCACACATTTATGTTATAATTAGTTCATAATACCTCCCTCCCCCATTTTTATGAGCTATATTCCAAAAAGTAATCCGATTGTTGACACCTGGCCCTTTTACTATTTCCCTGTTTTATTTTCTCTTGAGAGGTCCTTACACAAGTATTGAAAGCTTGAAAGAAACAAAACTATGTACCAGCAATGTTGGCTTTATCTGAACTGAAGTCTTGTACTTCACTTGCACATTTAATATGTGTAATGGTTTTTTAAATGAAATCATTCTAGGTACAGTGATTGTACAACCAGAGCCAGTGCTGAATGAAGACAAAGATGATTTTAAAGGGCCTGAATTTAGAAGCAGAAGTAAAATGAAAACTGAAAATCTCAAAAAACGCGGAGGTAAATACAAGTGAAAATGAAAACATGAGTTTAAATTGCTGTTTATGACCATATTGGAAAATCTGATGTGCTTACTAAAAATACCTCCACTTTTCTGCCCATTGTTTATTAAAAGCACTACTTAAAAATAACTTTCTTTCTGAGCTCTGAAGCAGAAAAGGTTAACACCATTTATCAAAACACCTTTGCCTTCAGTGGCTTTTAAATTATTTCAAGAAGCTTAGCATTTCCTTCTTGCACATGTTAGTTCTGTATTGCCTATATGCCAGAATACTCTGTGTTCCCTCACCCTGAAAGAATTTTAGACTTGGACAAAATCTTGCCTGTGGCCTTCAGGTAACTTTATACATATCTAAAACATTGTTTCATGGAGTGATGGACATCTGCATTAGTGTTACCTGGGGTGCTTTTTAAAATTTTAAGTCCCTTGACTCCATTCTAAACAAATTAAAATTTCTGGGTATGATGTCTAAGACATGCCCCAGTTTCTTCTTAAGTACATTAAAGTTGGAGATCTAGTGACCTAAGGATAGCAATGCAGAGATGAGTAGGAAAGAGAAGGGAGCTAGAGCTAGTAACCTTCCCTCCATCTGTCTGAGCTGTCTCTCCCTTTGTCTGTCTACTCTCTCTTATTCACACTATTATATGGGCTTATCATCTGTAGAAAGTTAGTATAAGGAGGATTCATTTAGAAATTTATGACAATGGAGTGTGTATCCCGCTTGTTAGTTTTAAATAGTGCGTATATGTATTTTGGGGGCATATTAGCAGAGCCAGAATCCATGACTATAAAAGGAATATCAATAAATGATAGAACATGACACTAAATTTCTCAGTAGAAGAGTAATGGAAGTGTTTCTGTTTAATATTTAACATGCTCATTGTGAAATCATAGCATAGTTCTTACATTGGTGAAATATTCTGTAGATTTTAACTTGAGTACTATATGATTATCTTTTTTAAAAAATCCTCACCTGAGGATATGTTTATTGATTTTAGAGAGGGAGGGAAGGAGAGAGGGAGAGAGAGAGAGAGAAACATTGATGTGAGGGAGAAACATCGAGAGGTTGCCTCCTGTACATGCCCCGATGGGGGATTGAACCTGCAACCTATGTATGTGCCCTGACCAGGAATCGAACCTGCAACCTTTTGGTGTATGGGATGATGCTCCAACCAACTGAAGCAACTGAGCCACCTGGCCAGGGCTATATATGATTACCTTGAATGGAGCCAATGAAATATATCTGTATGTATAAAATACGTATTACCAGTTTTCAGATTAAATAATGTATGAGTTGTTGAAGAAAATCAAGGAAATGTTGTTTAGTTTTTTGTGTACAGTGGGGTTTTCTCCCCCTTTCAAACATAAGGAAGATTTATTGAGAATCTAGTTCATAGGAGGGTAATTACCGTTGCAGCAACAAAGGTCACCAAAGCTAACTAGTGTTCTTAAATCAAGAGAATCAGCAAGTAAAAGGTGATGGTAACAACAGTAGCAAGAGCTTCTTCGTTTCTGATCGTGGGTCCTCTAGAGAAGACAGAAATTAAGTGTACTGTATTGCGTTAATATCTAAATGGTCTTCTGGGGAAGGGCTCTGGAGCAGTCGGTGTTTGAAATGTCGGTAAGAGCTGAAAGGAGAGTACAAAAAGGAACAAAGTTGTTGGGGGGAGGGCGTTCCTAGTGCCACTTTGCTATGCTGCAGGTATTTGGTCTGAGCTGATAAGTTTCTGGAACATCTTATTGAGTGTTCTGTGTAAGAATGTTTATATTGTGCTTAAGGAAATACCTATGTTTATACCCATATAGTCACTTAAATCTTTCATGTTAATTTTTGTCTTAATGATTTGCTACATCTTTAAGCTGTCAGAAATCACATAGGAAATTTAACTGTTTATTTATATACATTTGTATGAATAAACTAGTGATCTGAGGTACTGAATTGCTAGTTAATATTCAGACTTCCAAGGAAAGCTACTTCTAAAATTGAAGCCTAGTTTAGGAAACTGTGAAGAAGGTGAACTTTATGTATAAAATATTATTATATTGATTTGAAACAAAATTGAACACAAAGATATAGCTATGTTGACCATTTTAGGAGCCACTGTTTCGACATCCTTTTCCCAGTTTAACTGTTAGAAAATATATTTTACACCTGATTTTTCCATATGGCATGATAATTTTGTTTTCTCTCAAATATAAATGCCTCTTTCATTTACATACTGTATTATAATCATTAAGACATTTTATAATTAGAAAAAATTTAAAACAGTAGAAACAAGTACATAAAGCAAAGAAACACTTCAGTATTTTACAATACGTGCTTCACATCCCAAATAAAATACTGGTTCAGTCCAACTCTCATCAGTTTCCCTTTCCTACTACCCCTCAGGGAATGATGATCAAGAAGTTTGTATGCGTGTATGTGTCATTTCCGTGCATGTTTTTATACTTTTTCTACACATACCTTTATTCGTAAAACATTTACTTTTTCATTTAAACATACACAAAATAGTTTCCTATATATATCTTTTTGCAACATTTTTCATTCATTGTTTTTTAAATATATCCATATTGGAAAATGTACATAGAGTTATTTTATTTTTCACTGCTTTGTGGAATTCTGTTGTACGAGTAAACTACTATCCATTTCCCAAATGTGAAATTATTTTCAGTTTTTTTGTTTTCAAATTTTTCTAATTTTCTAATCAGTGCCGCAGTGACTATCCTCTGTACGATTCCTTGTGCACATGTGGGAGAAAGTCTTCAAGGTATCACCTAGTTTTGTTTAATTCTTGAGTGATGTAAGTGCAAAAAGCACATAGAAGATACTTAATAAATATTTTCTAACACTGAAAGGACTTGCAGACTCTAGCTTTTATTTATCTTGTTAATTCATCTGAATGCAGTCATTCTAAATGAAAAAGCACATTGTATATTTGTTTCTGTTAAAACAGATACAGAATATATGAATACTTAAGACCAAACACTAATACAGGACAATGCGATTTAAAATACAGTATTAGTAACATATAGTAAGTCTTCAAATTCTCTGTATTTTCTGGGAAGTATGATGGTGCCCTTATACCTTGGATAAATGTTTTTAACCTCTTCAAATAAAAATATATGTGATTATGTTTGGGTCCACAGTGCTTTGGACCTTAAAAGTGAGAAAACAAAATAGAAAATTAAAAGGTGAAAAATGTGTATGTTGCTTTGGCTTTGCCCTTTCTTTAGGGATAGAAACAGAATTTGTATTTTTTTTTAGTTGTCTCCCTTTTATTTGTGAAAGCAGGCATTTTGAATCATAATCGTCATTTGAATCATAATCTGCCTTACTTGAATCAAGGTTTTGGTTGCACATCAGAGTCAGCCATAAAAGCTTAAAGAAATGTTTATGAGATTTTTATTTAGTGCTTTAGGGGTGGGGATAACTATCTCTGTTTTTCAAAAGATTCATCAGATGATTCTAATGTTCAGCTCAGATTGTGAAGCGCTGTCCTAATCAGAACTGGGGGTAAGAGTGGGACAGGCAGGAGAGGTTTCCTCTTATTCTTTGTTGCTGAGGTTATCTGCAACCTGTTTTTCTGCAGACGATGCCAAATGGGGCTGTGCCTTCCTCCCCTCCCCCAGCCATTCTGATGTTTTGCTGCCAAGATTAGATGTGCCTACAAGTTTTATTTGGAAATAGTTAGTGCCTGTATGAAGTAGACAGTGGAATAGACATAGAAAGACAGCAGCTTAATGGGGATTGTGAATAGTATTCAAGTAAATTTTAGAAACAAATTGGTGATACAGTATTATTAGGTTTTCACATACACACTGTATTGAAAGGATCTGTGCAGGCAATTTCATTTTGAGAATAAAAACTTTATAGCATACCTAATTTAAGTATGGGGTTGAAAGAGAATCTGTTCCATATATGTCACTTGCTTCTGGATAATTTCAGATCTGATACTGAACTTATTTGCAAATTAATAGGAAAATGAAAAAGAGCTCTTGATCCCTATTAGAATTTTTATGGAGTCTCTTCATGCTATATAAAGTTGTTGTGAGAAATAGAGTTTGCATTTGTAAAGGGAAACAAGTTAGGATTTTTAGCTCTGGTATTTGCCAAGGTTGTTATGTTTTTATTAAGTTCATAAAATTATTAACCTTTTTACTTGTGTCCAAATGTCATTTTTTCAAGGATTATGAGGTATTTAATTTCCAATGCGAAAGATGCAAAATTATGACTAATATAAATATCTTTCTGTGTGTGTGCATATGTGTTAATAACAGTCACTCCTTTCTCCTAGAAGATGGGCTTCATGGGATTGTGAGCTGCACAGCTTGTGGACAACAGGTCAATCATTTTCAAAAAGATTCCATTTATAGACATCCTTCACTACAAGTACTTATTTGTAAGGTATGTAATGATCTGATAATTCATTACACAAATAATTGAATGCTTATAATGTTACAGACTTGGCGTACAGTGTTAGAACTTGGTGTGTAGTGATGAAGATGGATGGAAATGGTCTCTACCCTTGGAGGGGGGGACAGATGAGCCCAATTACTGCCATGATAGGGGAGATACTGTGTATTGTGGGGACACACAGGAATCCTCTGTAATGGAGACTTGGCTAGAGGGCTCTGTAATGAAGATGATATAAAATGGTGTCTGGTCATAGCTGGGTGGCTCAGATGGTTGGAGTGTCATCCTGGAAAGGTCACAGATTCGATGCTTGTTCAGGATACACGTCTAGGTGTGGGCTTGGTCCTGGATCCAAGCGCATGCAAGAGGCGACTGATGTTTCTCTCTCACATCGATGTTTCTCCCTCCCTCCCTCCCTCCCCTTAGCTTGAAAGTCAATAAGCATGCCTTCGGTTGAGGATAAAAAAAAAAGCAAAAAAAAAGCGTTTGGCCCAGGCCGGGGGGTGGGGGTGGGGGTGGGGCTCAGTTGGTTAGAGCATCTTACTGTTCACCAAGGTTGCAGGTTTGATCCCCGGTCAGGGCCCATGTAAGAAGCAGTCAGTGACTGCATTACTGAGTGGAACAACAGATTGTTCTCATTCTCTTTTTTTTTTTCCTCTCTCTCTCTCTCTCTTAGGAATGAAATGGTATCTGAAATATAAATATAAATAGGAATAATTAGCCTGGTGAAGTGGGATTGGTTCAGCACATTCTAGGCATAGGCAACATGGTGTTCAAAGGCTGGTTGATGAGGGACAGCATAGTGTGTTTGAAACTGAAAGAGTGTATTTATGTGCACATGTGTGTTTATGACCTTTGCTCCACTTTTCATGCAAACACATTTTATTTGTTTAATTTTTTTAAATGCACATTTTTATGTAATTGAGTTCAGCTGAATATACAATTTTATATTTTGACTGTTTCTCTTATTAAATTATACACATTTTCTTATTTAATTGAATTTACTAGGGTTACACTGGTTAATAAAATTATACAAGTTTTAAGTGTGCAATTCTATAATACATCATTTGTAAATTGTATTGTGTGTTCACCACCCAAAGTCGAGTCTCCTTCCATCACCATTTATCCTCACTTTATCCTCTTCTACTTCCCCACCACCGCCTTTACCTCTGGTAATTACCATACTGCTGTCTGTGTCTGAGTTGTTTTTTTTTTTTCTTTGCTTAATCCCTTCACCTTTTCACCCAGTCCCCAAACCACCTCCCCTCTGCCAGCTGTCAGTCTGTTCTCTGTGAATCTCTTTCTGTTTTGTTTGTTTTTTGTTCATTAGATTCTATGTATGTGAGATTATATGGTGCTTGTCTTTCTCTGCTTGACATATTTCTCTGGGCGTAATATCCTCTAGGTCCATTCATGCTGTTGCAAAAGATAAGATTTCCTTCTTTTTATGGCCACGTAGTATTCCATTGTGTAGATGTATCACAGGTTTCTTATCCACTCATCTACTGATGGGCACTTGGGCGCTACTTTCAGATCTTGGCTACTGTAAATAATGCTGCAGTGAACATAGGGGTGCATATGTTCTTTTGAGTCAGTGTTTTGTGTTTCTTTGGATATATTCCTAGAAGTGGAATCAAAAGGCAGTTTCATTTTTAATTTTTTAAGGAAACTCCATACTGTTTTCCACAGTGGCTGCACTAATCTGCCTTCCTACCAACAGTGAACAAGGGTTTGCTTTTTCCACATCCTTACCCGCACTTATTTGTTGATTTATTGATGCTAGTCATTCGGACAGGTGTGAGGTGCTAACTCATTGTGGTTTTAATTTGCATTTCTCTAACAATTAGTAATGTTGAACATATTTTCATATGTCTTTTGGCCGTCCACATGTCCTTTTTGAAGAAATGTCTATTCAGGTATTCAGGTTCTTTGTCCATTTTAAAAATTTGATTATTTGCTTGGCTTTTCTTTCTGGTGGCATTTCAGTTCATTATAAATTTTGGATATTAACTCCTTTTGTCGATGGTTTCCTTTGCTGTGTAAAACCTTGTTTAGTTTGAGTGATGCAGTCCCATTTGTTTATTTATTTATTTATTTTTTGTTTCCCTTGCCTGAGGAGATACATCAGGGAAAATATTGCTACAAGTAATGTCTTGAGATTTTACTGCCTGTTTTCTTCTAGGATTTTTATGGTATTGAGATTTACATCTAAGTCTTTAATAACCCACTTTGAGTATATTCTTGTATATGGTGTGAGGAGGTGGCCTGGTTTCATTTTTTTTCACATATCTGTCCAATTTTGCTAACACCATTTATTGAATAGACTGTCTTTATCCCATGTATGCTTTTGTCTCACTTGTCAAATATTCATTGACCATAAAGGTGTTGGCTTATTTCTGGGCTCTCTGTTTGGTTCCATTGATCTATATGCCTGTTCTTATGCTAGTACTGGGCTATTTTGATTACAGTGGCCTTGTAGTATAGTTTGATGTCAGGTATTGTGATCCCTCCAACTTTGTTCTTCTTTCTGAAGATTGCTGTGGCTATTCAAGGTCTTTTGTGGTTCCCTATAAATTTTTGCAATATTTGTTATAGATCTGTAAAATATGCCATTGGTATTTTGATAGTTGTGTCGAATCTATAGATTGCTTTGGGTAGTATGGACATTTTAATGATGTTAATATTCCTGTCCATCATCATGGTATATGCTTCCACTTACCTGTATCTTTTTCGGTTACGTTCCTCAGTGTCTTACGATTTTCCAAGCGTTTATCTTTTACATCCTTGGTTACAATTTATTCCTATGTACCTTATTATTTTGATGCGATTGTAAATGGGTTTTCTTGGTTTCCCTTTCTGATCATTATTGTATAAAAATGTTACCAATTTCTGATTATTTTGTATCCGGTTACTTTACTGAATTTATTTATCTGTTCTAGTATTTTTTTAGTGGAATCTTTAGGGTTTTGGGTCTGGCAGAAGTAACTCCTGCTTGAGTGTGCTTGGTAGGATAATAATATGTGTGTAATAATTTATAGTTTTAATTTGAACATTTCACCTAAAATGTCACATGGTGTGTTTGAGTGTGATTTTGTTATGTTACAGAACTACATGCTTATGATTTTGTAATAAAAGATTTTTGTAATAAAAAAGGGGTGTTATTTGTGCCCAGCCTTGTATACAGTATCATGTCACCTGCCAATAGTGACAGTTTTACTTCCTCCTTTTCTATTGGGATGCCTTTTATCTCTTCTTCTTTTCTAATAACTGTGGCTAGGACTTCCAGTACCATGCTGAATAAGAGTGGTGAAAGCAGACATCCCTGTCTTGTTCCCGATCTTAGGGAAAGTGCTTTTAGTTTTTGCTCTTTGAGTATGGTGTTGGTTATGGGTTTGTCATACATATGCCCTCTATTATATTGAGGTATGTTGACTCTATTCCCATTTTGCTAAGAGGTTTTTTTTTTATCATAAAAGCATTTTACAAAATGCTTTTCCTGCATCTATTGATGTGATCATGTGATTTTTATCCTTCATTTTGTTTATGTGGTGCATTGATTATGTGGTGACATTTATTGATTCATGGATATTGTACTAACCTTGCATTCCTGGAATAAATCCCCCTTGATCATGGTGTATAATCTTTTTAATGTATTGCTGTATCTGGTTTGCTAATATTTGGTTGAGAATTTTTGAAGCTATGTCTTCAGGGATATTGGTCTGTATATAACCTTCCCTTTCCTGTACCCTAATTACCCAAATCTAAACCATTTGTGGAGCAGAGTTTTTATATAACGTGGAGATAGTGTAATTAAAAATGTTTGGTATGTGTTGAAGGTATTTTAACAGTTTATGTATAATTTTTTATTAGTAATACTTTGGAGCTTATTTGGTCTGTAATATCAAAGTTATAGTTTCCGCAACTCATATTACTGGTAAGATTATTCCTGTATAAGTTTGTTTTGCAATAAAATGCCTCCTTGAAATGCAGGGTCCGGCAACACTTTCCTCAGAGTTCTAGTTCTAACTAGATTGCATAAAAGATTGTTTCTTTTATGCATTTTTTGATAGATAGAAACCTACTTAAATGTAGTAAATTTTTCTTCTTTTCTTGGCAATTTGTGTCTCTTCTTTCCTTGAATTCAGTACAGCCAGGAGCCTATACTGGGTACATGTTATAGCCTCTAGTTTTAAATTTTGACATGTGAATTTCACATCGCTGGATTTCTAATGTACATTCCAATTCTCTTTTATATATGCGATTGATTATTCTCCCAAGGGCCAGTCTGTTGAGCCTAGCCCATTTCAGTAATAGTTTTCACGACTGGATATGGGACCTTCTCTTTATTCAATCCCAGTAAAAGGAATTTAGTGTCAATCAGACTTGGATTTGAATACTGTCTTTACCTCTTACTAGTGGTATCATTTTAGCACATTTAGTTACATATTGATGAACCTTAGCTTTTATTCTCAAATCGGGCGTAATACCTTCTATCTTGCATGATAGATATTTTGAGACTGAAAGATAATGTATGTTAATGTAGACTAACGTTGCTAAGCTGTACCCATAGTAGCTGTTTATATAAATGATGACTGTTAAATTTATTATGTAGTAACAATGTGTAATACATTTTTTCCTGATAGATTTTATTATTTTTTTAATTAACTTTATTGGGCTGACATTGGTTAATAAAATTATGTAGGTTTCAAGTGTGCAATTCTGTGTACATATCTGTATATTGCATTGTATACCAGCCACCCAAAACCAAATCTTTTTCCTTTACCATGTACCTTTACTCTTTATTACCCTCACTTACCTTCCCTCTAGTAACCACCATATGTTGTCTGTGTCTGTGAGTTTTTATTTGTTTTCTTGTTTGTTCATTTGTTGCTTTCAATTTTATGTCCCACATGAGTGAAATCATATGGTTCTTGACTTTTTCCATCTGACTTCGCTTACCATGATATTCTCAAGATGCATCCATGTTGTTGCAAATGTCAGTATTTCATCTTATGGCTGAGTAGTATTCCATTGTATATATGTACCACATCTTCTTTATCCAGTCTATTAAAACTACAACTGAAAACTCTAAATCAGAACTGCAGATCAAAACTGCAGTGAGATACCACCTCACACCTGTTAGAATGTCTAGTCTCAACAAGACAATTAATCACAAGTGTTGGGAGAGATTGTGGAGTAAAAGGAACCCTCATTCAGTGCTGGTGGGAATGTAAACTGGTATAACTACAATGGAAAACAGTATGAAGTTTCCTCAAAAAATTAAAAGAATACCCAGAAGAGGGATACCCAGGAATCCCTCTTCTGGGTATCTACCCAAATAATTTGAAAATATTAATTTGCAGAGATACATGCACCCCTATGTTCATTGCAGCAGCACTCACGGTGACCCAGACATTGAAACAAACAAACTGTCTCTTAACATCTAATACATTTTTATAGAGAGCTTTAGTAGCTAGTCATGTGAGATCGGAAATTTGCTTGACCGAAATCTTTTAGAATATTTTTATATACAGAATAGTGGGCTTGATGATACTGAAATCAATGTCAACGAATTCATTTCTTGAGCCATTCCTGGATCTGAGTTCTAGTATTGAGTAGTTCATATTGAGTGTTTTGCTTTGATTGTCTGAAATAAACACACACACACACACACACACACAATCATACACACATATTCCCTTTATTCATTAGTGACTTAAAAGATAAAGTTTTTGTTCTTTATGAATGTTACCAGTTTTGAGTAACATTATCTCTTCCCCTTTTCTTTTAATAGAATTGCTTTAAATATTACATGAGTGATGATATTAGCCGTGACTCAGATGGAATGGATGAACAATGTAGGTAGGTATTATTACATCATGAGTAACTAAAATTCAGTGTTGTTTACTGTTTTGGACGGAGGAATTCTTATATAATCTGTTATCAGATCTGTTTTTTTATTGTGTTATCATTGATGTCTTTCGTACTAGATTGTTCCTTCCCACAAAGCCTTAGGTTTATGTCTGTTGTAAGTTTCTAATAAAGACTAAACATATGACCTAAATTGCTTTACTATTAAAGTTGCTTGCAGGGAAATGGAAATTATTTTAATAATAGAAAGGTTTAAAATGAGTTTCATTTGGGAATAATATTTTAATTTTTAAATAATTTCAGATGGTGTGCAGAAGGTGGAAACTTGATTTGTTGTGATTTTTGCCACAACGCCTTCTGTAAGAAATGCATTCTGCGCAACCTTGGCCGAAAGGAGCTGTCTACCATAATGGATGAAAACAACCAATGGTATTGCTACATTTGTCACCCGGAGCCTTTGTTGGACTTGGTTACTGCATGTAACAGCGTATTTGAAAATTTAGAACAGTTGTTGCAACAGAATAAGAAGAAAATAAAAGTTGACAATGAAAAGAATAATAAAGTATATGACCATACACCCAGATTTTCTCCAAAGAAAAATAGTTCAAATTGTAATGGAGAAGAGAAGAAATTAGATGATTCATGTTCTGGTTCTGTAACCTACTCTTATTCAGCACTAATTGTGCCCAAAGAGATGATTAAGAAGGCAAAAAAACTGATTGAGACCACAGCCAACATGAACTCTAGTTACGTTAAGTTTTTGAAGCAGGCAACAGATAATTCAGAAATTGATTCTGCTACAAAGTTACGTCAGCTTAAGGCTTTTAAGTCTGTGTTGGCTGATATCAGGAAAGCTCATCTTGCATTGGAGGAAGATTTGAATTCAGAGATTCGAGGTTTTGATGCTGTAAACAAAGAGAAAAATACCAAAGAACATAAAGTCATAGATTCTAAATCTGAAACTAAAGTACGAAAAGGAGAGAAATTCTGTGTTTTGGAAAGGAAGGATATATCAAAGTCAGAAGCTAAACTGTCAAGAAAGCAGGTAGATAGTGAGCACATGCATCAAAGTATTCCAGTAGAGGAACAAAGAGCAAAGAAGAATGCCAGTGGTGAACATGAGAGATCTGATAAAAAAGAAGAACCTCAGTATGAGCCTGCTAACACTTCTGAAGACTTAGACATGGATATTGTATCTGTTCCCTCCTCAGTTCCGGAAGATATTTTTGAGAATCTCGAGACTGCTATGGAAGTTCAGAGTTCGGCTGATCATCAGGGAGATGGCAACAGTTTCACTGAGCAAGAACTGGAGAGTTCTTCTTTAAAACTCAATACTACTTCAAAAGACAACAAAGGAGGTATTAAATCAAAAACTACAGCTAAAGTAACAAAAGAATTATATGTTAAACTTACCCCTGTCTCCCTTTCTAATTCCCCAGTTAAAGGTGCTGATTGTCAGGAAGTTCTGCAAGAGAAAGATGGCTATAAAAGTTCTGGTCTGAGCCCCAAGCCAGAGAACTGTGAACTTGGGCAGGAGAAAAATGATAATGCGCTTTTGCTTGAATGTGAAGTGTTACTACCTTCCGAAGAATCTGACCTGCGAAGATCCCCACGTGTAAAGACTACACCCTTGAGGCGACAGACAGAAACCAATCCTGCGACATCTAATTCAGATGAAGAAAGTAATGAAACACTTAAGGATAAACAAAAGCTGTCAGGTCCAATGAGAAAAAAAGATAAGCGGAATTCTTCTGACAGTATTATAGATAATCCTAAAATGAATAAATTGTCTAAATCCAAGCAGCCAGAGATTGTGGATCAAAATTCAGATTCTGATGACATGCTAGCAGTCCTCAAAGAGGTCTCCAGATTAAGTCACAGTTCTTCTTCAGATACTGACATTAATGAAACTCATACAAATCACGAAAAGACTTTGTATGATTTAAAGACTCAAACAGGGAAGGATGATAAAGGAAAAAGAAAACGAAAAAGTTCTACTTCTGGCTCAGATTTTGATACTAAAAAAGGCAAATCAGTGAAAAGGTGTATAATTTCTAAAAAGAAACGAGAAAACCAGTCTGAATCTTCCAATTATGATTCAGATTTAGAAAAAGAGATAAAGAGCATGAGTAAAATTGGGGCTGCTAGAACATCCAAAAAAAGAGTTCCAAGTAAAAAAGATTATGATTCTTCTGAAGATGAAAAACACAGCAAAAAAAGATTAGATATTCCAGGACAGCGAAGTTTGAAGGCTGCACAAAGGGGATTATCGGGTGAGGCTGAACGGAAACAAGAGAGAGACAGTTTTTCTTCACCAGAAGGCACAGTTGATAATGACAAGTCCATCTTGGAAATAAGAGAGAGAGTCTCTAAGAAGCAGCAGGCAGGTCTTTTCTCTGATGCTGCTGATAAGCCGCCCTCTGGGAAAGAGGAGACTTGTAGTTCTCCAGAAGACAACAAGGTTGCTGAAATTAAAGCAAAGAGCAAACATCTGAAAACCAAAGCCTGTAAGAAAGTACAGGGTAGCTTATCTGACATTGCTGAGAAGTTCTCAAAGAAAGATCACAGCGATGACTCCTCTGATGACGATAAAAAGCAGAGCAAAAAGGGAACTGAAGAAAAAGCCAAGAAAACTACGCACTTGAAGAAAAAAGTAATTAAGATGGAGCAACTGTATGAATCATCATCTGACGGCATGGAGAAATTACCTGAGGGAGAAGAAATTTGTCGTTTTCTTGAAGGCATAAAACAAACTAAGAATGGCACAACCAATGGGGAGAAGAAAAGTAAAAAAATAAAAGATAAAACTTCTAACAGGAAGGAGGAATTATCTGATAGTGCTGAGAAGTTACATGGGAAAAGAGATGGCCGCGGTTCCTCAGAAGAAAAAAGGAGTAAGAATGTGGCGTCTGGGAGAGAGAAGAAAAGGTGCAACTTGCCTGAAAAGAGTTCAAGGAAGAGACAGGATTGTTCATCATCTGACACTGAGAAATATTCCATGAAAGAAGATGGTTGTCCTTCTTCTGATAAGAAACTGAAAAGAATAGAATTGAGGGAAAGACGAAATTTAAGTTCCAAGAGAAATACCAAGGAAGTACAATGTGGCTCATCATCTTCAGATGCTGAGGAAAGTTCTGAAGATAATAAAAAGCTGAAGAAGCAAAGAACTTCAGCTAAAAAGAAGGCCGGCAGCGTCAAGGAGAAAATGAGAAACTCCCTCAGAACAAGCACTAAAAGGAAGCAAGCTGAAATTACTTCCTCATCTTCTTCTGATATAGGAGATGATGATCAGAATTCTGTAGGCGAGGGCAGCAGTGATGAGCAGAAAATTAAGCCTGTGACCGAAAATTTAGTGCTTTCTTCACATTCTGGATTTTGTCAATCTTCAGGTATGCAAAAATAAATTTAAAGATGTGTAATTTGTACTTATCCTCTTTTGAATAACTACATTATTTAATTTTCCCCTGAAGCCATTCAAATGCAGGGTTACTGTTTGGGAAAAGACCATTTAAAAATTCTTCACAGATTTACCAGAAAGCCTTTCTCCATTTATTTTCATGTCATCATTGGGAATTATTTCAAACATTATTAATATTATGTATCGGGTATACCAAGTTTGTTGGGTAAATAACACAATTTTTAAATAAGTTTTTAAGGATTTTCTGTGAAGTAATGAATACTAGTACTTTATGGAGGAAAATCAGACTGGTGCCAGTCGTTCCACAGGTATTTAGTAATATGATGGTGTTAAGTGCTTGGTACCAGTGCAATGTGGTGTGTGAAAGTTAACTGTTTTATGATACATATGACTTTTTTAGTTGGGCAGAGTAACTTTGTGTTCCATTAAGTCTTCTGAAAAGATTAAATTTACTTCATTGAAACCTGTTGCACATCTTTTCATCAATTTTTTTCTAATGACATTAACAGGTATTTCTGTCTTTAGTATTAACGACAACATAAAGGAAGAAAGAAATTTAAAGAGTAGATTTATCACCCTTCCCCTGAAGAGGTAGAGCACTTTGACAGTTAGGATTTGGGTCAACTCGTCAGTGATACTTCACCCTTCACCCCAATACTTATTAAAAATAACTTTTATCATTATTGCAGTTCTTTCAAATCAGTTGTATAATAAATGTCATCTTGTCATTGTCTTTTTTTTTTGTCAGTAAAACCTGTCAGTTAACCAGGGAAACTTGAAATTTATTTTAACATTTTTTATAAAGTAGACCTTACTTACAATGAACAGTGTTCCTAGCACAAGCTGAATGTTTAAAAGTTTTCTTTTCTTTTTTTATGCTAGGATTTGTCATTTATTCCAGTTGGATTTTAGGGGAATTAACTTGAGTCTCGTCTTATAATAAAACTTTACGTTCTTTTACAGAGTGCTTATCTAATGAGTTGATTTGAAAACCAAGTATGATATGCATGGTATATTCAGTTTAATACTCTTATATCACATGCCTAGATGGAGCTCGGCCTGTGTGGTTACTACCGGTCCACACTTCTTGAAATTCTCTAGCCTACTGTGTTTCAGAATTTTCAACTCTTTGGTGTTCAGAAAGATAATATAGAGTAGTTACCATATATTTTGTAATACCTGCAATAGGCCAGAGGCAGCATATTATCAAACACACTAGTGTTTCTGCAGCAAAACATCAGACCATTCACACTTAGAAGAATAAACAGTTCGGATTTAGTTTTGCTGCCAAATGATTTGGCACCGCTTTATGTAACTTTTTAAGTTTTGAGAGCTTTTTGGATTCCAGAATTGTGTATAAGAGATTGTGGACTTGCATTCAAAACGCAGTCTCGTAATGCAGCATTATATACAACAGCCAAGATTTGGAAGCAGCCCTAAGTGCCCATCAGTAGAGGAGTGGATAAAAAAAGCTGTGGTCCATTTACACAATGGAATACTGCTCAGCCATAATAATGAGGGAACGCTTACCTTTTGTGACTGCATGGATGGACCTGGAGAACATTATGCTAAGTGAAATATGCCAGTCAGAGAAAGACAAGTACCATATGATTTCACTTATATGTGGAATCTAATGAATAAAGTAAAGTAACAAAATGGAAACAGATTAATAACTGCACAAAACAGACTGACAGCTGTTAGATGGGAGGGGTCTTGGATGTCTGGGTGGAAACCGTGGAGGGATTAAGGAAAACAAACTCATGGACACAGACAACAGCATGGCGATTACCAGAGGGAAAGGGTGGTGGGGGAGGTAGATGAGGGTGTAGGGTGGTTAAGTCGTGATGGAAGGAGACGACTTGGGGTGGTGAGCACACAACGTAATGTATAGATGATGCATTATAGAATTGGACGCCTGAAGCCTATATAATTTTATCAACCAATGTCACCCTAGTAAATTCAGTAGGAATTAAGAAAACACAATCTTACATTTACTTTGATATCAGTTCTGTGTTGTTTTTATCAGGTTAGTTGAGAAAACTTACTAAGGATTGCAGTGTAAGAATAAATTGTAATTAGTTACATGGAGTATTCTCATAAGCAAATTCCAGGCTATTGAGCTAATCTTAAACTTTGGAAAACTGATTTCCATGATTAAACAGCTTCCCTAGTGAAATGAACATGTTTGATTTCAAATACTAATTTTAATTTCCCCAAGTCTAATTTGATATGACACATGTTTGGAACTCTTATTACCTAGTGTAATATGTAATATGTGTTCATCAGATCTTAAGAAGAGACGGCAACATATGGCAAATACTCAGAGGGTGCATTTCCCCATAGTTTCTTAACTCAGCACTAGTCTAGATCACTGTGTTTTATTTTGACTTACGTTACTTCATTCCGAAGGACCAATATGCTGATGGGGAGGTGAACCCTTTCTCATATATATATATAGATATATATATTTGGGGAATCCTTGAGAATTCAGCACTTCAGCATATGCCAGTTTCTCAACTACTGTTTGGTACAACAAGCCTTGTTCTGATTTTGTTCACCCTGTATATTTCTCGGGACTCATTATGTTAGATGAAAAAAAGAAGATAAATTTGCTGGGGAGTTAACACATCTCAAAATTGGATTTTGTCAATAGAAATACTTAAGTAGAAAAGAATATGAAGGGCATTGAAAATATTATATAAAAAGTACTGTTTTTCAAGATAAGTTTGGGTCTAAGCCAATGATAAAAGTGGCATTCCTTAAGAATTTGCTTTCAGGTGTATATAAGCAAGTTAAATTTATTCCCCTAATATGTCCAGCTTCGTTTAGGTGACAATTTTTATGAGCTCTTAAAAAGCCTTCCCTGCTCTCATCAATTTAGAGGATTCCAATTTATTCAGTGGTAATTGGGTATCCTATTACGTGGTACAACATTTTCTTAGAAATTGGGGTTTGTAGAGGGAATAAAATTATTTCTTTATAAACTGAACTGTAGTTTATATAACTTAATTTGCTGGAAATCAGTGTTACTGATTACTATTTCCAGTTGTGAAGGCAAGAATCTGTATACAGATATTCCATGTATTTCATACTGAGTATATGAATATCATGTGTTTTATCTCAGCATATTTACACTTGCCTTTTTGAAACTCAGATTTGTTTTACAAAAATAAAAATTCATTATTTAAAAAAAAGAAATTGGGGTTTGGGAATGGCATAAGCAACCAAGATTAAGAAAACAGCCCTAAGGCCCTGGCCGGGTTGCTCAGTTGCTTAGAGCAGCATCTCCAATATGCCAAGATTGTGAGTTCAATTCTTGGTCAGGGCACATAGAAGAATCAACCAATAAATGCATAAATAAGTGGGACAACAAATCAATGTCTCTCTCAAATCAATAAATTAAAAATGAACACAATCCTAGGAGGTTGCAGTCTAATGAGCAAGGCAGACATAGATAAATCTTTTTTTTAAAAGAATACCAGAAGAAAGTTGTAATAGCAAAATGGGGCTTTGTGATAAGTAGCAAATGAGCCACTTAATGTAACTATTGGAGAAAGACTTAAAATAATAGGTAGCATTTGAACACAAAAATTTTGAAGGATAGGTCAAATTTTGAAAGGTATAATAATCAGTAATATTAGTGGCAATATTATATTTGAAGATTGGTCTGTTTGAATGAGGTATGAGTTTGCTAGGATATTGTGAGATTTATTTTTGCCTGTATATTGTTAGTGTATTTCTATTCTGAACATGTAGCTTCTGTATTTATGGATTTTTCTGTCCAACATTTTCTTCGAACATTATGAAAAATTTCAATATGCAGAAAATTTCATTAACATTGTAGAGTATTTGCGTATGTAGAGTACTGTTTTTTAATATATCTATATATCCTCCTATCTACCCATAAACATAACTAAAAGTTTTTGACTTTTTAACTGTTTATTTTGAAATAATTACAAATTCACAGGATTTAGCTACAAAAAAATTGGGGGGGGGGATCTTGGATATCCTACATTCAGCTTCTAATGGTAACATCTTGTGTAACTATAGTACAGTGTCAAAACCAGAAAATGGAAGATTTATTCAGATTCACCAGTTTTACATGCACTTACTCATTTGTGTGTGTGCGTATGTGTGTACGTATGTATGTATAAGTATAGTTCTATGAAATTGTATCATTTGTAGCTTAGTAAGTCACAACCAAGCTATTTAACTGTTCCTTTACCACAAGTTTCCCTTGTGCTACATCTCATGCACAGATTCCTTGCTTATCCCCATTCTTAATCTGTAGCAAGTGTTAATCTGATTTTTTTGTGTTTTATTGTTTTGGGATGGAATCATGAAGTATGTAACCATTTGAGATTTGCTTTTTTTTTCATTCAGTGTAATGCTCTTGAAATTTTGGGTGCATTTCAAAGTAAATAATAAACATCAGCATATTTCTCCCTAATTACTTCAGCATATTTAGTATTAGTAAGAGTTCAATATTTAAGTTTGTTTTTGAGGCATAATTTACATATAATGAAAAGCCAGGTCTTAATGTCTTAAGAGTATAATCAAAGGATAGAAATTGCTTTTTATAAGAAAATAAGTTATACTGTACTTGAATGTATCTGTGTGATCCTACTCATTAATACTATGCAAAACAAGTATATTTTGAAATTACTTGGTACTACCAAAATATTGATAGCAATTTTGCTATTCTTCAATGACACAGGAAAAATTATATCTGTTAGCTTTAAGCTAAAAGATTACTACAAAGCTTATTTCATCAAGAAACTAAGTTAAAGTGATGACAAATGATAAAGATTTGTTATCTGAAGGATGAGCTTTAAAAGCCTTATACTCTGGGAAGGAACTTTGAAATATATAAGATCTAACTTATTTTATCATTTTACTACTGGCACTTCTTAAGTTCTCCATGTGCTTTTCTTATAAAGTATTTTCAATTATGTTTTGGATTCCAGAGTACAGTTTAGAACCTGCTACTTGTTAATTAAAGTTTTAGGCTTTCAGTTTTACTTTACATGGCTTTACTTGTGTAGATAATGTAAAACTAATTTTAAGTATGCTTTTTCCTTTCAAGGAGACGAAGCCTTATCTAAATCAGTGCCTGTCACAGTGGATGATGATGACGATGACAATGATCCTGAGAATAGGTATGGTTCCATCTGTAAGGACTTTAAAAAGGTTGTAACACACCCTGGGCGTGGGCACAAACAGCAGCAACAGAACCACAAGCTGGTTGTAAAAACCAGGAGTGACTGCTTTAGCAAGACTCACTGCAAGTTTGAAAGAAAGGCCAGGAAATGGGCTATAACTCAGAAACCTTAAGAGAAAGTAAATGTATTAATACCTAGCATAGGGTGTGTTATAATTACAGCACTGTTAGTTTTATGTGTTCATGTAAACTGATGATTTTTGAGAAAGTTTTAATTCTGACAGATTATTTTATTGATGAAAGTAAATCATACCTTGGTAAAAACAGACATCTCTTTCCTTAATATTTGATTACTGTTTTTAATTGTTATTCAGTATGGTGGTCCTATTTATTAAAACCTGTTCAAAGTGTGAAAAAGGAGATTATTCAGATATTTAAGATCAAGAAATCACTATTAGAATCAATTTACAAAGTGCCCAGACTGATAGAGATTTTAACTATTTTTCTAATAAAAATAGAGTGACAGTATATTGTTAATTTAATAAGGCTTAACCAATAGCTGCAAATGTAAACAGTGTAGTCTGTACAGGTATATTTAAGTAGTGGATGGCTGGGAGAAGAAGAACATGCGAGGCAATGGAGAATAAAAAACATTAAAGAATATAACCATAATTTTTTAACATCTCTTTTCCAACCTTTCCCTGTACTACAATATACCTGACACTCATAATCTTCAAGAGTGATGTAGTGGATGGAATTTTGGAATAATGGGGATAGGGATATCTGACTTCTAGTTCTAACTTTTCTAATAACTGTCTTTGTCATCTCGGGCAAGTGACTTAACTAACTACTGTGCCACAATTTTTTGATCCTTAAAATGAAAGTGTTGGATGAAGTTTTCTGTGATTAATTTTAGCTCCAAAAATCTGTGATAGACTTGGTGGGTTTTACTAAAGAGCACTATATTAACCATTCATTTATTCCTAATAATAAGCTTTAATATTAAGAAATCATGAAAATATACATGTGAGTTTTGTGTCATAATTTTGCAATGAATTAACTTTGAGCTAGTAAAGGCTGTGGAGACAGCTGTTATTCTTGCTGTGTTTTATATCTTGTGAATGCTGGTAGGTTTTTCTGTTTCAAAGATCAGCATTCTCCTAATTAACAGAACATTTTTATTAAGGTGAATGAACAATTTTATTTTGCACTTTGGAGTAGAGCTTAATCATGGATACAAAAACAGATGCTGCTTGCCTACTTACTTTTTAATTAAAAATAAATACTGAGTTATTTTATGGGATAGGGGTAGGGTCCAGAATGGAACAGTGAGGACATACATTTTATTCATCGAGGATTTTTTAGTATATGATCGCAGGGAGATTATGAAAGCACTTCAAAATTTATTCTCTTTTAAAAAACTTCTTTAATTCCTCTTCATTTATTTATGATATTATTTGTTGTCCTGTAAAATATGTGCCCTCAGATGTTATTGAAAGGCTAATAATGTTTAAAACATGCTATATTCTAATTTAATTGTGAGTGATGAACTTTCATTTCATATTTAGGCACCAAATGAGAGTGTCATTAAGGTATGATAATTTTATATTTGTGTTAGAGCTTGTCAAAATATAAACGTCATTTCCATCTTTTAAGTAACTTTATTACATCTTTCTGTAACTGGAAAGTATTTTATTGAAAAGTATCCATAATTCTATCTTAAGTTTGTGATTAAAAAATAAAACCCTCTTGAGTACTTTTCAGAAGAATTGAATTTTATCTTGAACATGTTTTTCTTTACACTCAGTTTAATGTGCTTTTATAATATATACCAGCGATTTTCAATTGGTGTGCTGCAAGAATTTTTAAGACATGCAATTTAGTCAGGGGCACTGACCTCTTCTCCCTTAGAACGCCCAATTAAAGTGAAAACAGCCAATACAACAATAGCTGTGTTTTGTGAATGAGTCAAAATTACAGCTATTTTTTGTCAGGTGAGCAAAAAGTTATTTGTGTTGTGCCGCAGAATTTTAGTAATTAGTTTGTGCGTGCCATGAGGTGAAAAAGGTTGAAAATCACTGATATATATTAATAATTTGTTTCATATCCAATATACCAAAGGAGGTACCTGTGACCCATGAGTTACCTAATGATGTGGTTAAAAATACCTTCTTGAACTGTTCTACTAAAGGCTATGTATTTGAGCATATTTGAATATGCATTAAGCAGCTTTTAGAATTTGCAGGTCATGATTAAGTCTTAGAATTATTTTTACCAACCTCACATTTTTGAGTAAGGATGTATTTTGGTAGCTAACATGTACTTGTGTGTAAATTTGTACACAGTTGTGTAATTTCATATAAAATACGTATAAATTTCATATGATTTGCTTTCTCAGTATTGTAATATATTTTCAGTGTCGATGTTATGGAGCAGTAAATAGTTTATTAATGTTTAACTAATTGGGTGCAATACATTTCTGTAAAACTTTTTTCTTGGTCAAGCATTTGATTTTAATTATAATGCATCTTTTCATGAGACTTGAAAGAATTGAGATATGTAGGCCATTTTGTAGCCAAAGAAATTTTGATATTTCTGAAAATGAGGAAGTAAATACTTTTTAATTCCCAAAATGTTTATTATATATACCATACTTTTATATGATCTATATACTTATATTTGTGTGAAATTTTTATAACAGATTTCACTGTTATTTTTTTCTACTTTAAAGCTATGATATCTTTTGAGGTCATTAAAAAAGACTTAGCCATGTCCTGAATATTGTAGTAGGTGTGAGTAAATAAGTTTCTGTTATTTTAGCATACTATTATCTAGCATCATTCATATTTGATAGTAAATGTATGCTATTGTGAGATAGTCGTCTAACTTGTAAATTTCTGTATAATTGCATTTATTTAATGCACCATGACAACATATTATAGGTTGATTGACAGTTTAACTTTTATTACTTTTTTGTCTGAGCCTTTTAAAAATGTAAATAGTAGACTAACTTTATCTTTTGAATTTTCCATAACTGAGAACTCCATATTTTATAGCTTAGCCTTTAGGTACTTTTTGGAAGGTAGAATAATTAATACCAAACAATTTGGCAAGCTATTTAAATTATACACATAATTTTATAGTCAGTTATTTGAATGTGCCATTGTTTTAATGTTGCCTTTTGATTACCTGTTAATTGTGTTTTAAATGGATTCTTTCATTGAAAAGACATTTATTCACATTTTTTAAAAACTATGGTTGCAGTTACAATTAGGCTGGCATTGAAAATGCATTATGATTTCTTATTGTTTTATATATAAATAGGAATAATTTGACCAAAAATTTCTAATAATGTTCTATATTTTAATTCTGGCACTTTGAATTAGCCTTAGTGATAAGATGGTATTCTAGTGATAAGATGTGTTCAAGTTAAACAGTATTAGTGTGAAGGGTCATTAAACCAAGCTTTGTCTTTAGAGGTTGCATACTAAAAC
Source organism: Pteronotus mesoamericanus (assembly GCF_021234165.1). Classification (NCBI taxonomy): domain Eukaryota; kingdom Metazoa; phylum Chordata; class Mammalia; order Chiroptera; family Mormoopidae; genus Pteronotus; species Pteronotus mesoamericanus. The sequence goes on from NW_026555073.1 coordinate 6,752,188, forward strand.
AATCACTTAAGAGTCCGTTCCTTCTGAAAAAGTAATTATTTTTGTAGTATTCTTTGTATTTTCTGGAGGGTATGAAAAATATTTAAAACTGGGGCTTTTAAGAGAAAAAACATATTGCTAGATTATTTTTTCTAAATAAGCATTTTTTAACATCAATTTTGATTATAAAGCTGAGATTTTTATATGGATACTCCACCCTGCCCCGCACGCACATATATTTACTTAATAATTGAAAAAGGCTTAATTGTGTCTAGTAATACTCCATAGTTTTTCTTAAAATTTCTTTTTCAGCAGGGCTAGATAATCTTTTTAGTAGAAGAAAAAATTGATATGCAGATTACTTAAAGAAATCAGCCTTTGTTAATAGAAGTTTTACTTAATTATAGTGGGACTACTTTCCTTTTCAAATTGGAAAATATGCTAATGATTGTTTTTTCCTACTAGCTTGGTGTTTGTATTGTGATGCTGAAGACTCTACTTTTAATGTAGCATATTTTGGGAACTGGTTAATGATTCTTGGATGTTGTTCATACAGTGAAGATATTTAATGATTGTTTACCTGATTTAAACAAAGATTAATGGCATGAGTATCTCAGGTCCCTTCCACATATGACTTACACTGGATTTCCATTTTAAACACTTGTCCAAATGTTCACCTTCTATACATATTTTCATCTATTTTCTGTACTAATTTGCTAAATGTGGAATAATTTTTTTCTGTTAAAGTAATTTTTTTATGGTTGTCCTGTTTGGTTAGTAGAATTGTTTTGGTTCTTTATGTGCTTAAAAGACAAAAGTAGAATTTTAAATGAAGTAACTGAATGGTTTTTATATTTGAGTAAGAGTTTTAAATTGCAATTTTACGGTAATACTTTCTCAATTTACTTTGTTTTTATCGCACAGGTTAAGTATTTTAAGTCATTTAAGTGCAGGGTCTGGCAGAAGTAATGTGGGCTTGAGTGTGGTTGGTAGGGTAATAATATGGGTGTAATAAATTACAGTTTTAATTTGAACATTTCACCTAAAATGTCATATGGTGTGATTGAGTGTGATATTTTTATGTAACAAAAGTATATGCTTATGATTTTGTAATAAAAGATTTTATAATAAAAAAGGGGCGTTATTTTTGCCGGCCTACTATAACTGGTATCCAGCCAGTAGATAAGATCTATTTGTAGATATCAAACTGTTTGCAGTTGCCACTAGCTTTCTTTATGCTAGAATTCTCAGCAAGTATGGGAATATGGTCAGTAGTGGTGATTTCTCTGCTTACTGTTTGAATATCATAGCCAGCCTTCCTTTCATGTCTGTGTTCCTCAGTGATATTCAAACTTTCAGAAAATAAGAAATACCCCCAACCAAGAGTTTAGATTTTCATCTGCTGGCAGAAATATTTCATTTTTCTCAATTCATGTATGCCTCCTTTAACTTTGGAATTTAAAAATAAAATTGACACAAGTAAATCCTCTTTTTACTTTTTAAGTATAAAGATTAAACTAGTTCTTTAATATGATCAAATTTCCTAAATATATGTCAATGTTAGTAAATTATTTCTTGTTAAAATTTCCTCTATAACTGGCTTAGATTTTTTTTGCATAAAATCAAGGAATATACATTTTGTAATTTAATATAAATTGTTAATAAAATATGGCGTTTTAATATCACACAACTTTCATTTTTATATTCCTATGCATTTTTTAAAAAGTCATTTGATAGTAATTTTCCTGGTGTCCTCACTTAAAAGAAAACAGTGCTGTTTTTCACTAACTGCAAACATTATAGGACATGTGAATAAAGAAGTTTCAAATTGTTTAGCTTTTTGCTTATTTAGTGACTTCATTATTATCTTACAGATTCCACCATTTTGGGGTACAGAATATTATGCCTTGGTCATATTTTTATAGCAATGTTCATATGAACATAATAATTTTGAACTGAAGAGTTAAAAAAAATATGCCTTTACCTGTGTGTTTCAGTTGGTGGGCTGTCGTTCTGCAAAGTAAAAGGGTCTCAGGTTCGATTCCCAGTCAGGGCACATGCCTGGGTTCCGGACCTGGTCCCTGGTCAGGGCGTGTGCAAGAGGCAACCGATTGATGTTTCTCTCTCACTTTGCTGTTTCTCTCCCTCTGTTTCTCCTTCCCTTCCCCTCTCTGTAAAATAAATAAATAAAATCTTTTAGAAAAAGAATTAAAAAGTACTGATACAGATTTTGAAGATGCAGAATTCCATAGTAATTCTGTGAAATTTTTAATTTTTATTTCTGATACATTTGTTAAAACAAAGCCTCAAACTATGTGTTCACCGCCCTGTTCTCACAAAAAAATATCCAGCATTATTTGGCTGTAGTCATTTGAATTGTTTTGCATATTAACCTTTTAAATATATTGTTGTATTTTAGTACTATACAGATAGTTGTTTCGTAACTCTAAGGGACATGTATTTAACCCTATAATCATTTTCGAAATTCTTTTTTAAGTAATTCTGCTATATTGTGCAGAAAACATAAGAGCACAATTTTTAAAAACATTTTGTAAAATATGTTTGGATGGATTCACAGTATATTGGCATTCTAAAAATGTGTTTTTTATTTAGCAGTTTTCTTTAAACGTGTTTTCAGAACCTTTTAAAAAGTACAACAGTAGATTTTAGGGCATGTGTTAAATGTCCTGTCAGCTCATTTTAGAGATGGACCATACTGAAGTAATGATGTTTAGAACATCTTTTAAAAAATCTTTAAAAATTAAAGCTTGAATTAGTTCATTTGTAAGTACATATATTAGAAATCAGTGAAATACAGACATCTTTTAGAACGTGCTGAAAGTGCTCTGATAGAGTCCTGGCTGCTTTCCCCAGGCACTCATTACAACAGAAGTGGTGAAGAAGTAGAAAACAGAGCATTGGCAGAGTAAAACTAGTAGCGGATTAGGACTCTGGATCTTAGGCGCTGCTCTGGCTTTGCCATAACTTTGTTGCTTTGGCCAAATTGCTTCCCCTCACTTCCACCTGTTTCTTCATCTGTAAATTGACAGAATTGGACTCTTAAGGTTCCTTCTTCTAGGTCTAACACTTTGTGTTGCTTTTCTAATGGCTGTTTCTCTAAAGCTCCCTGGTGCAAGACTTCGTTCTCTTGATCATTCCTTTTTAAGGAAGCCAACATTTTAAATTGCTAATCTACCTATCAGCAAGAGACTGTTTACTTTTTTTTCTTGTTTAAACAACAGACATTACTCATTTCCTTTCTAGACAGGATCAGAATTACTAAAGGCTTTCTTGGCTTTCTCTCCCTCTTTTCTTCTGATTTCTTGTTCATCTTTGCATTGTTGGGCTGTTCCTTATTTTACTTTTGCTTTCTTTTAGTAGTGAAGGTGTAGGGTATAATAAGGCATTATCTTGATATTCATGATGTGATTGAGAAGACTTAGCTTCTTTGGTTTTGGAATTTTACTGTTTATTCTCTCGCGCACCAGTTCCCATCATTGTTTGTTTGTGGGTTTCTACCCACCCTCCTGGATTGTTTTGCTTTCTCCCCTCCCCCTTCCCTCCCTTTCAGGAAAATGGAGGAGTGGCTCCATTACTTCCAGCTCTGCCCCGGTTTTCCACCCCAAGAGTGGCACAGCCTGGGCCTCTAGTGCTTCTGATAGAGCCCTGACTGCTTTGGATACTACACCTGTCCCAAGATAAAATATTGAGCAGTGATATTTCCGGGGCAGTATCTTCTTGCCTGGATGATTTTTCTCAGAAACGTCCTGGAAAGCCTCAAGAAAGGAAACCTCAGAGCGAACAGAAGCAACTAGGGATCATGACTATACATCCAGCACAGGCAGACCAGCACAGGTCCAGCCGAGGCCTCCAAAATGATGCCTTGCCAGCCTCGGTTGGCTCTCAAGTGATGATGTCCTTGAAGTGTGTGGCCCGTGACTCAAGAGTTCAGGTAGTGGATTTTCCCTTAAAGCATCTCACAGCAGCCTTTGTAGATGGGACACATCTCACCTCAACATGTTTGCTGACTACTGAGGGGGAAGGTTAGCATCAGCCCTTAGGTCCTTAGGTCCTTCTAAATAAGTTTTAATTTCAAGGTGGAGGTGATGTGCCACTCTAGGTTTAGGATACAGTGGGCCTTTGACATAGTGGACTTCAGCCATCAGTCATAATTTATGTGAGCTGATTTAGCTTTATGATCCTTTTTACAGCTTAATGCACATGGCTCTACATGAAGTTTTCCTTAGGTTGCAAGGTGTTAGAGGGCAAATCTAAAAGATCTTAGCGAGGGACCCGTATTTTTTGCTGTTAAAATACACACCCACATTTTTGGCCCAAGCTTCAGGAAAAGAAAATCTTTCATTTTAATTTTTTAATCAACTTTTATTTATATTTAGAAACAAAACTGATTATCATATTCCAGGGCATTATTTTGCATACAGATATAATTATTGCTTTCTAGAGTTACACTTTTAATGCATAAGAATAAATTAAAGAATTAAAAACATTTCTGTAGGTACGGAATTAGTACTACCCATATATAATGTGCATCCTTATTTTTCCTGCAAAAATTTGGGCAAAAAAAATGTGCATTATACATGGCAAAATATGGTAAATCTTAGGGAGTCTCCATTACTCTGTGTATAACTTCTAATTTGGAGAAAAATGACTTTTCAGAAGTTTGTAATTTTTTTTGTTTCTAAAATGGCTTTGATTGTCCTATGTATTATGATCTTACTGAAGGTTTTTGATAAATTGTATAATTCTTCCATGTGTGGATCTCGTTTCATTTTCCATGATATATTAGTTAATATAGAATTGTATTTTATTTCATGTATATCACATTTCTTGGTTTATGACAGTTGAAACCTTGGGTATGCTTTAGGTAAGGTTACATATTTTGACCTATTTAGTAGACATATTCTTAGGTGTCTAGAATTTGAAAGGAGAAAAATTATGTGGTTTCTTACAATTAACAACCAAGTCTTTATAGGTTCAAAAAGGCATTTCAAACTTTTTTTGAACCTTTAAATACAAACTAAAGTCACATGATTGAACTAACCTGTACAATAACTAAATTAATACTTGTATTTTTGTTGGCTATTATTGTACCACCCAAATAGTGATATAATATCTTGTAACTGCAAGTGAACTATGCTTTTTTTAATTTGTAATTTAGTACCTAATACTTTAAACTGCGCATGTGCATGCTCGTGCACTTTTATTTACCTGAAACAGTAGTTTTATGCAAATTGGTTTGAAAAAGATTTTTCTCATCTCTTAGAAATGACAGTGTGGTGTGTATTAAAGATGACTTTAGAGAGTTTTTTCAGAAACATGTTTTTATTGAATTTAAAGAACCACCCTTTATTCTGAAACTGTTTCCTAATTTGTGTACGGTGTGTTGAAATAATTCTTTGTTTTATAAAATGATGAAAGTGATACTTGAATTTAAATTTTCTTTTGGCAAAATGAAAAGTTGGCAATGTTATATCAGTCCCAATTTTAAAAGCTTGTTTTGTGCAATTCAAGTCAGAAAACCATGGATTTTGAGGTTTAAAAGCAACATTTTATATCTCAACTCCAGTACAATTTAAACTAGAATGATCTACTCTCCTCTTTATTATGAATTTTGGCTGAAAATTTCATGAATGTAAATTCATCGGTGGTTCCCTTTAGCATATGGTAACTCTCATGTGGTCTTAATATTTCTGATTCTTCTGTTAAGAAAGGGGGTACCAAAAGGCATATAGTAAGCATTTGAAGAAAGCGATTACCTATTTTGCTTTACTCTTTATATAGCAAAGGTTCCTTTGCTATATATCTCTGAATATAAATAGTGATGTACATTCTACTTTTTATACAAAATTAAGAAGACATTAATATGCAGTATAACATCTACTATTAAATTCTTTGTTTTTTACATTTTATTTTATTTATTCATTTTTAGAGAGGGGAAGGGAGAAAAAGGAGAGAAACATCAATGTGTGGTTGCACCTTGTGTACCCCCTACCGGGGACCTGGCCTGCAACCCAGTCATGTGCCCTGACTGGGAATGGAACCAGCGACCCTTTGGTTCAAGGGCCAGCTGCACTCAATCCACTGAGCCATAGCAGCCAGAACTGTTAAATTAATTCTTGACTGAAATGCGAGTGCTTGTTAAAAAATATAAAGAGGAGTTTCAAATGCAGAAATAACAGAAGTTCCATAATTCCAGCTGCAAGTTTTTGACGGAACTAGAGAGGCAGTCAGATTGCAGAGTAGATATTTATCCTGTAAAATTTAGTTCATGGAAGACTGAGAATCATCCCCCCTTCCTCTTGAACCTTTCTGTAAGTTATTCCTTTGTTACTGTGATTTATGAATTTGTATCGAAAGGACATCTAGGTGCAAAACACCTCATCTTGCTCAAAAGTTTAATGAGTGCTTTTATATTAAAGATGACTGCCTTTAGTGTAAACATGGACGTTTATTAGGAATATATTTTAACATAAGATGGTATTAAAGAGGTACTTTCTTATACTTTTAGCAGTTGAGTTTTCATTAGCAAATTTTCCTTTGGGGAGCATCTTGAGAAATTTTGATATGAGTGCCACGATTGCACTGTCTGCTTTCTTTGAAAGTGTAAACTCATTTCTGATAATTTGTGTTATTTTACCGTGTGTGTAATGAATAGCACTCATGTTCCTTCTCTGCCCTAGCTTGAGTATTACTAGGGCTTTCAGATTGCTTCAAAACTTGTTTAGTGTATGCTTTGGTTAACAGAACTTATGAAATAAATTGAAATTTTAGGGCCAAAAATATTATCCCTCAGTTTGAGGCACTGTTTCATAATGAAGTAGTTTATAACACATTGATTTTTCTAAAGACTACGTGTTGCATAAATCCTGTCATGTGGAGTTTTGTCTAGAAATGCCATTTGTGTGAAGAAGTAAATTTGCTATTGTGGGCCTGTCTGATGTTGTAGTTACTGGTTGATGGCAGCAGAGCAAGTATAGGCTTGGAGGGTTAGCAAGTACGAAGTCGAAATTGGTCACAATAGTTAGTGGAGATGTTCTCAGAATTTTCAGTATATTGCAGAATTACATAGAATTATGGAAATATCAGTGCTAAGAGCATTTTCATAGTTTTGGTTATTAGTTTAAGGAAAAACATGGTTTTGGTAATCATTTATAATATAAAATGTATCTCTTTTTAAACAGAATGTTTTATTTTAATTTGTTACACCTCACCTCCAAATTTGATTTTTATTGTCTCTTTACTCTCAAGAATTGCCAAGAAGATGCTTTTAGAAGAAATTAAAGCCAATCTTTCCTCTGAGGAGGATGGATCTTCAGATGATGAACCAGAAGAAGAGAAAAAAAGAATTGGAAAACATAATGAAGTAAATCCAGGAGATGAGGGTGAGCTCCCCAAAGAAGGGTATAGGATGCCATAATTTGATTGTTTGACCAGTTCAGTCTTTGAAGACTGTCTGACCATGGCATTTCTTCATACATGCAATTTGAAGTTTATTAAAATGTTTAAAACTTTATTACTTTTTATGAATATGTGATAAGAATTCTGCATGTTTTGTCATTTACTGGCAATAGACCTGTGAATTTTAAGGGAAGGTATTTTTGTCTTCCCAAGTATGAGCCCTGGCCGGGTAGCTCAGTTGGTTAGAGCATCATCCCAACACACCAAGGTTGCTGATTTGATCCCCGGTCAGGGCACATACAAGAAGCAACCAGTGAATGCATAAATAAGTGGAACAACAAATTGATGTTTCTCTCTCTCTCCCATCTTCCCTCCCTCCCTCTCTCTCTTCACCTTCCTCTCTCTAAAATCAATAAGTAAAATTAAAAAGATTTCTTTTAAAAAACCTATAATACATATTGGTGATAGTTAATCAATATTTAATAATAGTAATAGATCAGATTAAATAGTATTATTAAATAGTGATATTTAATAATAGTAATAGTAATAGATCAGTAATAGTAATAGTAATAGATCTGTAGTAGGTCTGATGAATGAGATTGTCTGGTCTCAGCAATGATGTCCAGGTAAGTGTACAACTCTGATCTTTTCCATAAATCATCATAATTGTCAAGAAACAATAGTTTCATAAAACGTCTTAAAGGAAAAAAGTCTGAAGATTTTACTGATTTATTTTCTTCATTTAGAAGCAAAAAATCAAATCAATTCTGAATCAGATTCAGATTCTGAAGAATCTAAGAAGCCAAGATACAGGCATAGGCTTTTGAGGCACAAACTGACTGTGAGTGATGGCGAATCTGGAGAAGAAAAAAAGATGAAGCCTAAAGAGCATAAAGACGCCAAAGTCAGAAATAGAAGGAAGGGTAAGACATTTTAATTTTGAATGTAAGGAACTTAACTGGTTTTATAAAGTAATTACACTAATGCAATTTAAATATATCATCTCCAACAACTGACCCACCTACATTAAATGAGTATCAGCATACTGGCAACAACTGTTCTCTTACATGAGAGTGAAATAAAGAATGTAGAGTGGGAAGATAACCTAGAAACTTGAGAGATGATAAAAGTAATATTTTCAATCTTTAGTAGTCATCCATTTAGTTTAAAAAGGTAAATAAATATGACAACAAATAAAATATATTTAAAGGCTATGTAGGAAATATAGGATCGCCTGTAACTGCAGGAAGAAATAATGCTTTCCTAAGAAAAGGTAGAAGATGCAGTTAGTTTAGGTAGACTTATGCAAGCTTATATGCAAAACTGATATGTAGTCAGGTTAAATTTTTGTTGCATTAAAAATCTAAATCCTTCTGCATTGAGGGCTTACGTGTTTTAAAAGCACCTCTGATAGGATTCTGATAAGTAGCCAGCTTTGGCAGTCATTGGTTTAGTAAGAATTATTGACATTAATATTGTAAGAAATTATAGCACCATGGGGGATGTCTTGTATAACAGAAGTGTTGCATAGTGTGGCACAAAGGAGGATTCCTTTAGCTTCTTGGGGGGCGGAGGTTATTCCCAGAGAAGACATCATAAAGATGAGGAAGTTCACCTAAGACACCAAGTTATAAATGGGGAACAAGTAGATACGTTGTGAAGATTTCTAATGTAAGCAGGGACAAAATGTTAAAAGCCTGTGCAAAATGTTTGGTAAATGGTGGAGGGGATGCAGTTAACATGGTAGGGCTGGACAATAAGAGGGAGTGGGGAAAGGAAGAAGAGAAAATGAGGCTGGGCCAGTAACACAGACCAGATACTGGAGCCCCTCGTATGCCTGCGTTTCTCATACTAAGAGTATTTGGCAGTGGAGCCGTGGGTATGGGGGGCTGTAGAATAAAACATGAGGCACCTCTTTGGTTTGTTCATTTTACTTGAGAGTTGGGGAGAACATTCTTATGTTAAGCAATCAAATGTATATTGAGCAATTAAATGTTAAATTTCCCTAAGAATTTTGGCTAACAGAAAGTGCAAAAGAACGGTTTTTGCTTCTTAGGGGCAGATTGTGACGACTACTACCCAACTCTTCTAGGGCAGATGAACTTTTCTTTGCCACTAGGAATAGGAAAGTGTTTTTGGAAGTGACTGAGTGCAATAGGTTTACAGGCTGGAGAACCACTGAAAAGATTTAAACCATTTTTTTTTAATTTAAAAAAGTACATAATTATTTTTTATATCATAGCTGTGTTGAGATATAATTTACAGTACAATTTACCTGTTTATAGTGTTAATGTGCAATTTAATTATTTTTATTGTATTTAAAGAGGAGTGCTATGACTTAAAAATTTTTATTTGAGGTAAAGTATATACCACATTTTTCTGTGTATAATGTGCTTTTGGGTATAATGTGCACCCACATTTTTGGCCCATACTTTCAGGAAAAAAAATCTTGTTTTAATTTTTTAATTCATATTTTTCAATATAATTAATTCAATTTTTATTTATTTATATTTAGAAACAGAACCAATTATTGTATTCCAGGGTACTATTTTGTATATGGGTATCGTTATTGCTTTCTAGAGTTACACTTGTAATGCCTAAGAATAAATAAAAGAATTAGAAACATTTCTTTAGATGTGGAATTAGTAGTACCCATGCCTAAGGTGCATCCTTATTTTTCCCTTAAAAAATTCAGGCAAAAGGTGTGCATTAAACATGGCAAAATACAGTATACAGAAAACCGCACATTTCATAAATTGAGAACTCGAACACATTTGGCATCGAGATAAAGGCACAGGTGTCATTCATTACTCAAGAATCGTAACCTCAGCATAACCCCCTGAAGGATGTAAGAAGGGCAGATCAGTTGGCTGGTATTCCATGAGACTGAAGGCTTTGAATCTGTTTGGCAGATATTGCGCTAGTTGATGGCAAGTGCAGTTGTTGAAGAGGAGGGTTGACTTGAGTTATATAGGAGGTTGAATTGTTAGGTCTTATTAGTTGATATTAAAGATAAAAGTCTGGGCAGCCTGTCACGGTATATTTTTAAAACCACAAAAATAGTTGAGATTGCCTGGTAGAGCTCTGTAATGTTGTGCAAATGGAGTGCTAAGGAAAAAATTGTGGAACGCTGACTATTTAAAGGTCTTTGAGCAATAGTTACCCATTAGAGAAGGAATAGGATGAAGTCCCCCCTCAACATACGCAGATACTTAATATGTCATGAATGTTTTCATGTTAATAAATAAATAATAGCATATCATTTTGTGAATCCTTATCTCAGATTTCTTTGCAGCAAGTTACATGACAACATGATTTCCTAAGCATCTTAAATAAAAGGAGAAATACTTATTTTGCCTCGGAGGTTCAGCTTAGGATACAGTCCTTTAGCGGGCACAGTTACATTCGAAATGCTTTGTTAAAACCCAGCTTTTCTGTGATATATGTTTTCACTGTCTTCTGTGGGTAACTTGTTAGCAAAGTGTTTTTTGTTTGTGTAAGAGGAGATAAGTTAAAATCCCATCATTTATGTTTTTAATATGGGTCATGATGGTAGTGATTGATACTGTACTTGAAATTTAATGATTTTCCAAGTTTTACATATTCTTGTGTCCCTATATTGTCTGGAAACTTGAGTTGGGCAATAGGGAGAATTTAAAAGAGAATAGCTTACTTATTAAATCAAGTGCATCATGCAAAACTTAATTTTCACCTAAATTTTGAAAAGTTCTGTAATCTATTTTGGTGATAATTTCAAAAATGCAATCATTGCCTTTATATTAGATGATGATATATTAATGTTATTTTTCCCAAGTGGTATTTAGTCAGGTAGGACAGTATTTTTTAAAGGTTTTTTAAAATTTATTTTATTTTTAGATAGAGGTGAACAGAGGGACAAAGAGCGGGAGAGAAACATCCATGTGTGGTTGCCTCTTATGTGCCCCCTACTGGAGATCTGTCCCACAAGCCAGGCATGTGCCCTGACTGGGAATCAAACTAGCAACCCTTTGGTTCGCAGGCCGGCGCTCAATCCACTGAGCCACACCAGCCAAGGCGGACAGTGTTCTTATGCTTAAGGGTAAATTGTCATGATGTTTGCACTTAATTTCAAATGGTTCAGTGCCTGTGTATGTGCAGAGAGAGAAAGCAAATGTCGTAAGTTGTTAACAGTAAGTAAATTTAGGAGAAGGGATACAAGTGTTCATTCAACAGTTCTCTCAAATTTTTGGTACGTTTGAAAATTTCAAAATGATGTTTGATGAGAACTTGATACTACGCTTAAAAGTATACTTAATCACAAAGTTGTGTTTGCATGCACGTGGACACATGTTCTTTCAAAATTCCCAGTTGCTTAGTAGGACACTTTTATTGTTTGTTTTTTAAAACTTTTGTTGTGGTAAAATATTCATAGCAAAATTTTAATCATTTTAAATGTGCAATTCAGTGGCATTAAGTATATTCACATTGTTGTGCAGCTGTTAACATTATCTGTCTCCAGAACTCTCTTATCACGCGAATAACTATTTCCCTCTCCTCCCAGAGCAATTCTGCATAATATTTATATTTGCCCATTTTTTTTTTTTTTTGGTAGATAGAACAGAACTTTGATTTTTGATCTCAGGTCATGGTAAATCTTTTCAAAAATTTTTATTTTGCAATACTCTTAGATTTACAGAAATGTTGTAAAAATGGTACAGAGTTCCTACATACATTTTACTGAGCTTCTCTAACACCTTGTATTTATTACACAATACAGTAATCAAAGACAGGAAATTAACATTGATTGACACAATATTATTAACTAAACCAAGTGTTGGCAGATTACACCAGGAGGCTAAATGTGACCATCTGCCTGTTTTTATGAATAAAGTTGTATTGCCACACAGTCATAATTACTCACTTACTGCTTTCATGTGTTTATAAAGGCAAACGAGTAAAGAGGAATAGTTGCAACAGAGACCATAGAGCCTACAAAGTTGAAAATATTTATTGTCTTACTTTTTATATAAAAGGTTTCATGAGCTCTGAAGTAAAATAAAAATCTTTCCCCACTAATGTCATTTTTGTGCTTCAAAATCCAATATAGGATTCCACATTGCATTCAGTTGCAATGTTGTCTTAATCTACCCCAAACTGTGACAGTTCCTCTCTCTTTTCTTATATGACCTTTACACTTTTGAAGAATATTCATCAGTTACATTCTGGACTGTCCCTCTCTGCGTATTTGTCTAATGTCTTCTCATGATTAGGTTGAAGGTATTATGCACTTTGGCATGAATACCACAAAAATGATACTGAATCTCCTCATTGTATCATACCGAGTTTTCGATGGCAGTATGTCTTATTACTGGTAATGTTAAACTTGATTACTTGGGTAAATTGGTGTCCGCTGGGTTTTCCCACTCTAAAAAATATTTTATAATTCATATTTAATGAATATCTTGAGGGGAAATACTTTAAGGTTATGCAAATCTTCTGTTTCTCATATGTAAGCCCATTAATTTTAGCATCCTTCTTGCCTGGAGCAATTCTTACTGTGGTGTTTATGTAGTGATTTTCTATTTCTTTCATTTCTTCTGCATTTCGTAATTTTAAAGAAAAGCTGTCTATTTTCCCCCTTTTTTAATCCCATTACTTATAGTAGTATGGACTTACAGATATTTATTTTATTCTATAAGTTATAATCCAGTTCATTTTGATGTTCAGATTATTTCAGGTGTGGCTCATGGGGATGTCCTTTGAATGTGCCCCTGCCATTCTTTGAGCCCTGCTTTACTTTCATATGATATTCCACACTCAGCTTCTATTTTCCCTGCTTGGCTTCCTCTAGCCAGAAAAACTGGTTTTCTCCTGGGATTTTAGATACCTGTGGCATAGTGGCAATTTTGGTGAAGAAAAATGAAATTTTGGAGAGAAAAAAAGTCAGGGGTTCCCCTTATATTCTTGTGCTATGCAAGGCCCAGCTTCTATTTCCCAGTGCTGTGGCTAGAAGTGGGGTTCTCCCATGAATGGGATTCTCTCATAAATGGGGTTCTCTGTGTAGTTTTAGAATTTAGCCTGCCTTCCTCTTTCAAAAGCAGGAAAAAAAGGAAGGAAAAAGAATTACATTCAGTAGCCATCTCCCAAACCCCAATTTTATAGGGATCATTATTCAAGTTTTTATTTCAGCCCCTAATCTGTCTGCTCTTGTTTTCTTTTCAGAGTCCTTAGGTCATTTATGTATTCTGTCCATAGATTTTTAGTTACCCTTACTCCATCATGGCAGCCTATTTGGCTTGTTTTGAATAATCAGAACCCTTTTATTTTATTTACCTTTGATTATTATGAATATATCAATATTTCACTGACAGGTAAATTCTTATTTTTAAAATTCATATACAGTTAATATTTCAACATAGAACCATAGTTTTATAATCATAGTTGGAATACTTCTCAATAATTTTTATAAATACCATTTGAACCATTTACTGGTCTAATCTCTATGTAGTACCCATTAATGTATGTATTACAGATACTCTCATGGTGATCTGAGTTTTAGTGGAAGTAAGTTATCAACAAACTAGGTGGATTGCATTTGTATTGGAAAGTATTTAACAACTTTATATTTTTTTTTCTTCAAGTGAGCAGTGAAGAATCTGAAGATACAGATTTTCTGGAATCAGGAGTTAGTGAAGAAGTTAGTGAATCTGAAGATGAACAAAGGCCCAGAACAAGGTAAGTATTATACTGTTTTTTTCAAAAATTTTAAGAATTAGTCTGAATAACCATGTTTAAATTATTTGTAGAAAGGTGGCTGTTACAAATAAAATAAATTTAATATTTTGATTTGAGCCTAATTGATAAAATTATTGATTTAAAAAGCGTATATAAACGTGCATAAATTGAATTACGTGTTTTAAGCAAGGTGAACTTTTACTGTGCAAAACACTTGGTTTTAATCCTTATCGGAGGATATATTTATTGATTTTAGAGAGAAGGGAAGGGCCAGGGAGAGAGAGAAAAAAAGAGAGAGAGAAAGAGAGGGAAACATCCATGTGAGAGAGAAACATCGATTGGTTTCCTCCCATATGCACCCTGGTTGTTTTGGGGGGAAGTTACAGTGCAGTAGATAAGAGACGCCAGACAAACTACCTCAATCCAACTCCTGGCATTACTGCTTTTGATTTGTATGACTACCTTGTGCTTTAGTTTCCTTATCAGTAAAGTGTGAGATTACCGTGTAGTACTTAACTTACTGATTATTGTGGGCATTAAATGAGATGGTTTATTTAAAGGGCTTATAATACTGCTTACTTGGCTTATAATAAGTGCTCCATAAATGCTATTTACTGGTCTTACTAATACTATTAGTATTATAATAATTAAGATATCATTGTTCTCCTAATACTTTTTAATAAAGCCACTGATCTAGATTATAGTTATTTAAAATTTTGCTTTGTAGCAGTTTGTGTTTGTGTATATGTATGTCTACATAGGTGTGTACATTTGTAAATTTTGAAAAGGGAATCATGCACTGTTGGTGAGAATGTAGACTGGTGCAGCCACTGTAGAAAACAGAATGGAGCATCCTCAAAAAATTAAATATGGAGCTGTATTTTGACCCAGTGATTCCACTTCTTGAATATATCCTAAGAAACCTGAAACAATCCAAAAGATCCTATGCATAGCAGGGTTATTTACGATAGCGAAGATCTGGAAATAGCCCAAGTGCCCATCAGTAGATGAGTGGATAAAAAAGCAGCGGTATGTTTACACAGTGGAATACTACGCAGCTGTAAAAAGAAGGAAATCTTAGCATAAATAATAAAATATAATTTAAGAAAGAAAATTAAAACCCAAGACATTTGGGATTTTTTTTTATATTAGTATTTACCAGGTTGTGCCTGGAAATAGCATCATATTTGTAGTTTAGGGAAATAATAATAATATAATAGTAGGAGGCAATTATAATTTTGAACAACTGAGATAGAATTCACATAACACAAAATTTATCATTTTAAAGTGTAGTATACAGTGGTTTTAATAGTATTCACCAAGTTGTACAAGCACCAGCAATTTAATTTCAGAGCATTTCTATCACCCCTTAAATAAACCCTGTACCCATTAGCAATCACTTCCCATTCTTCCTGTTCCCTATCCCCTAGCAAAAAGCAATCTACTTTCTCTATGGATTTGCCAATTTTGGACATTTTATATGAATGGATTCCTACAGTATGTGGTGTTTCATGAATGGATTCTTCAGTCAGCGTAATGTTTTCAAGGTTCATCCAGGCTCTAGTTTATATCAGTACTTGATTCCTTTTTTTAAATCTATTTTTTATTTTTTAATCTTTACCAGAGGATATGTTCAATGATCTTTTAGACAGAGAAAGGGGGATAGAGTGCAAGAAACATCAATGTGAGTGAGAAACATCGATTGATTGCCTCCTGCATGCTCCCTGAGTGGGGATTGAACTGGCAAACTTGGTATGTGCCCTGACTGGGAATCAAACCTGTAGCTTTTCAGTGTATGGGATGATGCTCCAACCAATTGAGCCACCTGATCAGGGCAGTACTTTATTCCATTTTAAATTCTTTTTTATTGGTGGTTAAATACACATAACATAAAATTTACTATATTATCCATTCAGTGTACAGTTTAGTAGTGTTAAGTATATTCATATTGTTCTACAACCAGTCTTCATAACTCTGCCTTGCTAAACCAAAGCTTATAATATTTATTTTAATTAAGTTTATTGTGGTAACATTGGGTAATAAAAATATATCAGTTGTAGGTGTACGGTTTTACAACACATCATCTGTGTATTGTAATGGGTGCTCACCACCCAATGTCTAGTCTCCTGTCACCATACATTTGACCCTATTTGTGCTCTTCATCTTCCCCCTCTCTCTTTTCTCTGGTAATCGCCATACTGTTGTCTGTGTCTATGAGTTTGTTGTGTTTGTTTGTTGCTTTTTGTTTTATGTCTCGCATATTATTGACATCATATGGTTCTTACTTTTTTCCATCTGACTTTATTTCATTTAGCATGATACTCGAGAGATCCATCCATGTTGTCACAAATGGCAGTATTTTATCTTTTTTATGCCGAGTAGTATTCCATTGTATATACCGTATTTTGCCATGTATAAGGTGCATTTTGGCCCAGGTTTTTGAGGGAAAAATAAGGATGCACATCATATATGGGTATAATCCCATGTATAACATGCACCAAAACGTGGGCACACATTATACCTGGGAGTGCATTATACATGGCAAAATGTGATCTGTATCACTTCTGTATCCAATCATCAGACGAGGGACACTGGCTGTTTCCATGTCTTTGCTATTGTGAATAATGCTACGTTGAACATAAGGGTACATATATCTTTATAAATAAGTGTTTTCAAATTTTTTGTATAGAAGACAGATTGCTGGGTCATGTGGTAGCTCTATTCTTCATTTCTTGAGGAACTTCCATACTGTTTTCCATAGAGGCTGCATCAGTTTACATTCCCAGCAGCAGTGTATGAGGGAGGGTTCCCTTTTCTCTACATCCTTGTTAACACTTGTTATTACTTCTCTTATTGATAATACTCACTCTAACTGGTGTGAGCTGGTATCTCGCTGTGGTTTTGATTAGCGCTTCCCTTACAGCTAGTGAAGTTTAGCGTTTTTTCGTGTATCTGTTAGCTATTTGTGTTCCTTCTTGGGAGAAGTATCTATTTAGGTTCTCTGCCCATTTTTTAATAGGATTGTATTGTTTATTATTGTTGTGTGTTTTTAAATATATTTTGGACATTAGTCCTTTATTGGAGGTTTTGTTTTCAAGTATCTTCTCCCTTTTGGTTACATATTTGTTTTGTTGATGGTTACTTTTGCAGTGCAGAAGCTTTTAAGTTAGATGTAGTCCCATTCATTTTTTGCTTTCACTTCCATGGCTTTAGGGTTCAAGTTCACAAAAACCCCTCTAACACCAACGTCCATAATGTTAGGAACTATGTTTTCTTCTATGTATTTTATTGTTTCTGGTCTTGTATTCAAGTCTTTAATCCATTTTGAGTTAATTTTTGTGTATGGTGTCAGATTGCAGTGTAGTTTCATACTTTTGCAGGCGAGTTTCCAATATTCTGAATACTGTATTCAAGAGGCTTTCCTTTCTCCATTGTACACTATTGGCTCATTTGTGGAAAATTTAGTTGTCCATATATGTGTGGGTTTATTTCTGGAATCTCAATTCTGTTTCTTTCTTTGGTCTGTGGGTCTGTTTTGCTGCCAATACCATGTGTGTTTTACTTTTTTTACTTTTTTATTGAATTTATAAGGGCGACATTGGTTAATAAAATTATAGATTTCAGGTGTGCGGTTCTAGAACACATCACCTGTATATTGTATTGTGTGTTCATCTCCCCCAAGTACCATACTGCTTTGATTATTTTAAATTTGTAGTATAATTAAGTCAGGGAATATGATACCTCCACCTTTGTTCTTTTTCTCAAGATTGCTTTGGTTCTCTGAGGTCTTTTGTGGTTCTATACAAATTTGAGGACTTTTATTCTAATATTTTGAAAAATGCCATTGGGATTTTGCTGGGGATTGCATTAAATCTTTATATTGCTTTAGGTAATATAATCATTTTAATGTTGTTAATTCTTTTTTAAAAAGATATTTTTATTTATTTTTAGAGAGTGGGGAAGGGAGGGAGAATAAGAGGGAGAGAAATATCCATGTGCAAGGAAAACATTGATCCGCTGCCTCTTACATGTCCCCAATCAGGGACCTGGCCCACAACCCAGGCATGGACCCTGGCTGGGGATCAAACCAGTGACCCTTGTGTTTGGAAGATGATGCCCAACCCACTATACCATGCCCATTGGAGTAACCATGTTAATTCTTCCAATTTATCAACACAGAATATCTTTCCATTTTCTAGTGTCTTCTTCAGCTTCTTTCGACAACATTTTGTAGTTTCAGTGTATAGGCCCTTCATTTCCATTGTTAAGTTTATTGCTAGGTGTTTTATCCTTTTTTGTTGCAATTGCAAATGAGATTGTTTCCTTCATTTCTTTTTTTTTTATTTTATTGTTAGTATATAAGCACAGAATGGGTGTTTTGTAAATTGATTTTGTATCCTGTAACTTTACTGCATTTGTTTATAGATTCTAATAGTCGTTAGTTGGAGTCTTTAGGATTTTCTGTATATAGAAATATATTACCTGCTCATAGTATTACCCCTTTATTCCCAGTTTGGATGCCTTTTTTTTTTCTTTTTACGTGCCTGATTGCTCTGGTAAGGACTCCCAGCACTACGTTGAATAAGAGTGGTGGTAGTCGGCATCTCTGTCTTGTCCCTGGTCTTAGAGGAAGAGCTTTCAGTCTTTCACCCCTGAGTGTGATCTTGGCTGAGAGTTTGTCATCTCTGGCCTTTACTGTGTTGAGGTACTTTCCTCCTATACCCATTTTACTGAGTGTTTTTATCATAAATGGATGTTGTATCTTGTCAAGTGCTTTCTCTGTATTTATTTTTAAAAGATTTTATTTATTTTTAGAGACAGGAGAAGGGAGGGAGAAAGAGAGGTATAGAAACATCCATGTGTGGTTGCCTCTCACACGCAACCCAGGCATGTGCCCTGACTGGGAATTGAACTGGCGAGCCTTTGGTTCACAGTCTGGCACTCAATTCACTGGGCCCCACTAACCAGGGCTCTCCGTATCTATTTCGATGATCATATGATTTGTATACTTCGTTAACGTGTTATATCACATTGATTAATTGATGTATATGTTGAACCATCCTTGCATCCCAGGAATGAGCCCCACTTGATTGTGATGTATTTCCTTTTTCGTATTGGTGTGTTCAGTTTGCTTTTGTTTTCTTTAGGATTTTTGCTTTGTCCACCAGAGATATTGGCCTGTAATTTTCTTTTTATGTTCTTGCTTGCTTTTGTTATCAGGATAATGTTGGCCTTGTAAGATGATGTAGAAAGTATTCACCCCTCTTCAATTTTTTGGAAGAGTTTGAGAAGATAGTTATAAAATCTTCTTTGAGTGTTTGGTTGAACTCACCAGTGAAGCCATATGGCCCCTGGACTTTTTTTTGTTGGGAGGGAGGGTTATTTTTTATTATTGTTTAATTTTCCTTACTATTTATCAGTTTATTTAGGTTTTCCATTTCTTAATGGTTAAGTCTAGGTAGGTTACTGTATTTCACTGTGTATAGCGTGCCCCTTTGTATAACGTGCACCTGTGTTTTTGGCAAAACGTTCAGGAAAAAAATCTGTCATTTTAATTTAATTTTTTATTCATTTATATTTAGATACTTTTTTGTATTATACAGGAATTTTAGGGTTTACTTTTGAAGATGTTATGGTGCAAGAAATTTTATCTAACAAATAATTACAAAACACAAAAACAGATAAAAGGTATTTCAGATACTACCCATGTATAATATGCATCCTTATTTTTCCCTCAAAAATTTGGCAGAAAAGTGCTCATTATGCCTGACAAAATACCGGGTGTATTCCTAAGAATCTGTCCATTTCTTCTAGGTTATTGAAATTGGTGGCATATAGTCTTCAGTGGTATTATTGTATAATCTATTGTTTTTCTGAGGTGTCTAACTTCTCTTTCATTTCTGATTTTAATTATCTGAGTTTTTTCTCTTTTTTCCTTAGTCAGCATAGCCAGGGTGTGTCAGTTTTATTTATCTTTCAGAGAAGCAGCTGTTTTCTTCATTAATTTTTTCATCTTTTTGTTTTCTATTTCATTTAATCCTGCTCTAATTTTTATTTCTTCTTTTTACTGACTTTGACCTTTATTTGTTCTCTTTCTAGTTTGTTTTTTTTTTATCTTCACCTGAGGATATGTTCATTGGTTCCAGAGAGAGGAAGGGAGGTAGGGAGGGTGAGAGAGAAACATCAATCGGTTGCTACCCATAAGCATCCCGACTGGGGATCGAAACTGGTAACCTAGGTATGTGCCCTGAACGGGGATTGAACTCTCAATCTCTTGGGACACGGGATGATGCTCCAATCAACTAAGCTACCTGGTCAGGGCCTCTTTCTAGTTTTTTAAAGGTAAAATGTTACATCGTTTATTTGAGATTTTTCTTGAGGTAGGCCTGTAATATTATAAACCTTTTTCTTATTATCAATTATCCTGCATCTCCCAATTTTTTTTGTTGATTATAGAAAGAGAGAGGGAGAGAGAGAGAAACATCAATTTGTTGTTCCACTAATCCATGCATTCACTGGCTGCCTCTTGTATGTGCTGTGAATGGGAACCAGACCCGCAACCTTGGTATATTGAGACACATCCCCAAAATTTTGATATGTCGTATGGTCATTTTCATTTGTCTCTATGTACTCTTTAGTTTCTTCTTTTAATCCTTCTTTTACCCAATAGTTGTTTAGTAGCATGTCGTTTAATCTCCACGTTTGTGGGTTTTTTCCCAGCTTTGTTCTTGTAGTTAATTTCTAGTTTTATACCATTATGGTAAGAAAACATGCTTGGTTTGATTTCATCCTATTGAATTCATTGAGACTAGTTTTGTGCCTTAACACAATGGCCTATCCTTAAGAATGTTCCATGTGTTTTTGAGAAGAATATATATTATCTCCTTTTGGGGTGGAAAGCTCTGTAAATATCGATTATGTCCATTTGATTTAATGTGTCACTTAAGGCTGATATTTCCTTGTTTACTTTCTTTTTGGAAGATCTGTCCGCTGTTGTGAATATGATATTCAGGTCCCCTATTATAACTATTTTTGTCAGTTTCTCCCTTTAAGTATGTTAGTAATTGCTTCGTATATATTGGGTACATGTACAGGCTAGGGCAAAAGTATGTTTACAATTGTTCATAGAAAAATAATAATAATATAAGAGTAAACTGTGATTTGTGAAATTACAACTGTAAACCTACTTTTATCTCATTTTGTTTATTGATGTGTTATGTCTTCTTGATGAATTATCCCTTTATCAATATAAGATATCCATATTTGTTTTTTGTTACCTTTTTATCTTGAAATCTATTTTGTCTGATATAAGTACCACTACCCTTGGTTTTCCCTGGATGTCATTTACTTGAAGGATCATTTTCTAACCTTCACTTTGAGCCTGCTTGTCTTTGAAGTTTGGAGCTAGGATGAGTCAATTGTAGGCATCATATAGCTAGGTCTTGCCTTTAAATCCATCCCACTACCACGTGCCTTTTTTGTATGAGTTCAGCCCATTGCATTTAGGGTAGTTATTGATATATGAGGACTTAGTATAGCCAATTTATCTTTTGTTTTCTGATTTGTCCATATTGCCATTGTTTCTTTTCCCTCGTACTTTTTTCCTGCTGTTTTAGTTTTGTGGTATTGTATGATTTTTTTACTCATGTTTTCTCTCTTTATAGTTACATGTCTCAGGTTTTTTTTTTGTTTTGTTTTTGTCCAAAAGGTTTTTAAAGGCATGAAATTGTGGGACATCTGATGGGAAATTCGTGGTATTATCACCCATTTGGCTTAATCAGAGATTACATGCTTTAACAACCTGCTAGAAAATAGGGGATGATTACTTTCATTTTCAGCCCACATGCAGGATTTCCACTCTTCCCCTGAGCTTCTTTCTTCTTTTTTTAATTTATTTTCTCAAATACATTTGTCTCTGCCTCCCCCCCACCACTTTCCCTTGCCCCTCCCACCTTCCCTCCCTCATCTCTTCCCCTTTGGTTTTGTCCATGAGTCCTTGCTCTATGTTCCTTGACTTTCCCCTTCCCTTCCTTTTCCCCGTGCCCCCCCTCCTTCCCTCTTGTCTCTGTTGGTTTCTTTTCCTTTCAGTGTTGCTGGTCTTATTTTCCTTGCATCTTTGCATTGTTGGTTAGGTTCCGCTTATAGGTGAGATCATATGGTATTTGTCTTTCGCCCCCTGGCTTATTTCGCTTAGCATAATGCTCTCCAGTTCCATCCACGCTGTAGCGAAATTTAGTAGTTCTTTTTTTCTTTCTGCTGTGTAGTATTCCATTGTGTATATGTACCATAATTTTTTGATCCAATCATCTACTGATGGGCATTTAGGTTGCTTCCAACACTTGGCTACTGTAAATTGTGCTGTGATGAACATTGGGGTGCATAGGTTCTTTTGTATTGGCGTTTTGGTGTTCTTAGTGTATAGTCCCAGCAGGGGAATCACTGGATCCAAAGGCAGTTCCATTTTCAGCTTTTTGAGGAAATTCCACACCGCTTTCCATAGTGGCTGCACCAGTCTGCATTCCCACCAACAGTGTACTACTAGGGTTCTAAATTTTTGTTTTGTGGTCACCATTAGATTTATGTTAAAAAATTGTATGCATACCGTATAGTCCTTTTTTCCCCCTAATTCCATCTTATCTTCATTCACCTTTGCAAGTTCAGTCCTCTGCATTCTCTCCTTTTATTTTTTTGTTTTCACAAATTATTTATGTTGTATGTTCCTTTCTAAATTGCAATAGCCATAACCTTTTCAAAGAATTATTTTACCCACTTTAACCTTTATGTCATAATTTAATATACTATTTTGAAATAAAGTTCCAATTTCCTGCTTCTAATTGCCATCTTACAGTTTTGTATTATTTTTCTTTTTGTTTCCAGTAAAACTGTTCCCTTCAGTATTTCTTGTAATGCAGATCTTGGGATGACAAATTCCTTTAGCTTTTCTTTTGAGATGCCTTTGTTTCTCCTTCATATTTAAAGGATAGCTTTGCTGGATATATTATTTTTGGCTGGTTATTTCTCTCTTTTATTATTTTGAATGTTTGATTTCACCCCCTCCTAGATTGTACAATTTCTACTGAAAAATCCGATGACAATCTAATGGGGTTTCCTTTAGAGGTGATGGCTTTTTCCCCTGGCTGCCTTGAGAAATCTTTCATAGTCATTAACTTTTGGCAGTTTTAATAAATTTTGTCTTGGAGGTTTGCCCTTTTTTTTTTGCATTGAGAAAATTAGGTGTTCCGTTAGCCTCTGGAATTTGAGGTTCTAGCTCCTTCGATAGGTTTAGGAAGTCCCCATGGACCATTTGTTTGCATAGGCTCTGTTCCTTTCTGCTCTTCTTTCCTTCTGCTCTGTCCATTATTCTTAATACTGCCCTTTCTAATGGAATCATGAAGTGTTCTTAGAGGTTTTTTTTTTTTAACTCTTAATTCTCTCTCCTTTTCCACCTGAGTCATTCCTAGATTTCTAACTTTAGATCACTTCCTCTCTCTTTCATCTGGCTTACTCTTTCCCTGAGCTCTCTTAATGTATTCTACATCTCATTTATTGAGTTCTTCAGCTCCAAAATTGCATCTTTTTCATAGTTTCAATCTCTAAAGCACTCTTTTTGTTCATTAATTTTACTCCTGAACCCATTGAATTTCCTTTCTGAGTTTTCTTATATCTCGTTCAGTTTTTTCAGAACTGCATTCCTGAATTCTCTGCCACTTAAATCAATCTTCCTTGTCTTTTAGTTTGTTTTCTAGAGACTTTTCATTTTATTTGTGAGCTACCTTTTTACCTTGGTTATTCATTTGATTCACTTGAATTATTCACTTGATGGATTATTTCTCTGCCTGGTTATTTGAGATTTTAAAATTCTTTTTCGGTACAGTTTTGTTATTAACAATTTAGCAGGTTGACAAGTAGAGGTCTTTCTTTTGTTTTCCATTCTGTGGTCATACAGCGCAAGTTTTTGTTTCATCTGCGCTACTGGGACTTCTGCGATCTCAGTGGGGCGGTGTCTCCTTGGATGTGGAAAATGCTTAGATGTTGAGCATCTTTTCATGTGCTTTTATGGTCTCCGAGTTAGGTGAAATAGATTTCTGTCCCTTGGGATCCCTTAGACGGACCAGAATGATGCATGCAAGTTCCACTTTTTCTTTCCTTCCTGCAGAAGGATGTGGGAGTTGCACCTCCCTCCTGACCTTGTTGAGGTAATCAGGGAAAGAGGGTACTGCAGGTGTGAGTAAAAATGCTACGAAATTTCCTACCATATTAAGTGTGACTCTTGGTTAGGTGTTTACTTGTTTTCTATAGTTTTTTTTTTTTTATCCTTACCCAAGGGTATGTTTACTGATTTTGAGGGGAAGGAGAAACACTTTGATATGAGAGAGAAACATCAATTGTTGGCCTCCAGTATACACCCTGACTGGGAATTGAACCCACAACCTTTTGATGTATGGGATGATGTGCCAACCAACTGAGTCACCTGGCCAGGGCAGTTATTGCACTTTTTAAACTGGTTTCTCAGTTCTCATGAAGTTACTTTTTACTATTATTCTGTGTTTTTTACATTTATTCTGTGTTTGTGTGGGAGAACAACAACCTGCAGCTTCCTAGCCCACCATGTTGCTGAGGTCACCGGGTATTTCATTACTTTTAATGGGTGAATAATATGTCATTCCTTCCATAATGCTACACTCCGTTTATCCATTCATCTGGAGGTAGACACTTGGGCTGTCCCTACTTTTTGGCTATTATGAGTAATACTTCTATGAACATTTGTGTAAATTTTTGCACAGTCACATGTTTTTATTTTCATTCACAGGAATACCTGTGAGTGGAATTCTTGGGTCATATAACACTATGCCTAATTTCGAAGTAACTGCCAAACTGTTTTCCACCGTGCCTTGCCATTTTACATTCACACAAGCAATGCTCCAGGGTTCCAGTTTCTCCACATCCTCACCAACGTTTATTGTTTCTGGGTTTTGTTGTTTTTTTTTTTTTGAGAGAGAGGAAGGGAGGGAGAAAGAGAGGAATAGAAACATTAGTGTGTGGTTGCCTCTTGTGTGCCCCCCACCGGGGGACCTGGCCTGCAACCCAGGCATGGGCCCTGACTGGGAATCGAACCAGCGACCCTTTGGTTCGCAGGCCAGCACTCAGTCCAGTGAACCACACCAGCCAGGGTGGTTTCGGTTTCTGTTTCTGTTTCTTTCTTTCTTTCTTTCTTTTTTTTTTTGTGGCTAACCTAATGGTATGCAGTAGCATGTCGTGATTCTGATTTGCTTTTCCCAAATGACTAACGATGTTGAGCAATTTTTCATGTGCTCACTGCTGTTTTGCATACCTTACTTGAAGAAATATGTGTCAAAATACTTTCCCCATTTTTTATTTGGTTGTCTTTTTATATTGTCTGCTGCACACTCATACCAGATGTATGATTTGTCAGTGTTTTCTCCTGTGGGTTATCCTTTTACTTTTCTTAAGAGTATCCATTTATGCACAAAAGTTTCCAATTTTGATGAAGTCCAGTTCATCAGTTGTTTTGGTTGCTTATGCTTTTAGTGTCACATCTAAGAATGCATTGCCTAATCCGAGGTCACTGATATTTATGGTGATGTTTTCTTTCACAGGTTTTATAATTTTAGCTCTTACACCTAGAACTTTGATCCTTTTATTTATAACCTTTTAAAAATTTTAAGCAAGCTTCTAGTTTGGTATGTTGAGATGGTTCTCAATTTTTCTATTATAAATACTGTTGTAAAAATATTTTCATACACAGATATCTAGAAATAATTTTTATCGTAACACTTTTATACTAATATATATGCAGGCACATATACATACACATAGATGTTTGCCTGATTATTTCCTTGGAATGTATTTCTAAAAGTGACATTGTTGGGTCAGAGTTGTCCAGTTTTAAGACTTCTTATACATAGTTTTAAACTGTCTTAGAGAAGCTAGTTTTCCTCCTGCCAGCAGAATGTGCAAGTGGCCATTTACTCAGTCTTCAAGAATAAAACAATGAACAGTTTGTTAGCTATGGCATACATCTTATGAGGACTTTGATATGCTTTGAGTTAATTTTGTACATGGTACAAGATAGGGGTCCAGCCTCATTCTTTTGCATGTAGATACACAGTCGTCTCAGCTCCATTTGTTGAGAAGACTCTTTTTTTCCCCTATTGAATTGCCTTGACACCCTTTTGGGAAATCTGTTGACCATAAATGTAAAGTTTAATTTCTGAATATTTGTTTCTCTTCCATTGATCTGTATGTCTGTCCTTGATGCCAGGAACATATTGTCTGGGTTAATGTAACTTTGTGTATGAATTTCTAAGCTGAGAAAACTTTTCTCACCAAAAGTTTTTTTACTTTTTCTAAAATTTAAATCAGCTGATAGTAAGGAAATAGCATCCAATTTTGATAATCTACATTTTATTTAGAAATGGAGAATGTTTTTATGTGTATATTAGCCTTCTGTCCATCTTATTACTCATATGACAAATCTCTTCTCTGAGTCATTTAAAATGTTGATCATTGGATTAGAATTGAGGATTATCCTTCCTGACCCTAGCGAAGTTTTTTTTGCTTTTTGTTTTTCCTCTATCATTTCATAAATGTACACAAAGGTAAGTAAGCAGTTCTAAAATAGTAGATATTTAAGGAAACTCATCATCATTTAAGGAAACTCATCATGAAGTATTTTACTTTGCATTTTAAATGTTCCTTAGGTCTGCAAAGAAAGCAGAATTGGAAGAAAATCAGCGGAGTTATAAACAGAAGAAGAAAAGGCGACGCATTAAAGTTCAAGAAGACTCATCCAGTGAAAACAAGGTAATAATGACATTTACCATGTGCTTGAATTGTAAGTAGTACAGTAGGCAATGCGTTACTACCTCTTCTGTATTCCATTTGTTTGTCAAATTCTATTGGTTTATTTCCTTTTTGTACTTTTGCAGAAGGATTGTCTTATTGAGTGTTTAAATATGCAGAAGTATTAATTTTGACATCAATTTTTTAAAGATTTTATTTATTTTCTTTTAGAGAGAGGGGAAGGGAGGGAGAAAGAGTGGGAGAGAAACATCAGTGTGTGGTTGCCTCTTGTGTACCCCTTACTAGGGACCTCATCCGCAACCCAGGCATGTGTCCTGACTGGGAATTGAACTGGTGACCCTTTGGTTTGCAGGCCAGTGCTCAGTCCACTGAGCTACACCAGCCAGGGCCAACATCAGTTTTTTTGTTTCTTAACTAAATCTAATTGAAATTTTAAGCTATTTTAATTTATTATTTCATATTCTGAAGAATATAGAATTGATGTGAATTGTTCTACTTTCTGAAGACATAAAATATTCTGAGTAATTATTCACATGGAATAGATTTCTTCTAGCAATGAGGTTAGCCAATTTGAGTTTTTTCTTGTATATAAACAATTATTTAAAGTGCAAGCTCTCTGTAATATGTGTTTTATGTCAACACTGTTCTCTTTTGAGGTGGTTCATTTTTTTAAAGGTTTTATTTTATTTTTAGACAGAGGGGAAGGGAGAGAGAAAGAGAGGGTTAGAAACATCAGTGTGTAGTTGCCTCTCATGTGCCCCCTACTGCGGACCTGGCCTGCAACCCAGGCCTGTGTCCTGATTGGGAATTTAACTGGCGACCCTTTGCTTTACAGGCTGGCACTCAATCCACTGAGCCACACCAGCCAGGGAAGTGGTTCATTTTGTTAAACAAACCTTTTTAACCATTTCTAATTGTACAGTTTACTGGCCATAATTACGTTCAGAATTGCAAACTCTGTACCTATTAAATAGTAACTCCCCATTCCTGACTACCCCTAGCCCATCGTAACGTCTATTCTAATTTCTGTTTATGAATTTACCTACTTTTAGGTAGCTCATATAAGTCTAGTCATATATTTGTCATTTTGAGTCTGGTTTATGGTCATTGACATGTTTTCAAGGTTCATCCATGTTGTAATGTGTATGATAATTTCCTTTCTTTTTAAGACTGGATAATTCTCCATTTTATGTATATAGCACATTGTGTTTACTTATCTGTTGATGGACATTTGGGTTGTTTCCCTATCTGACTGGTTTGAGTAATGCTCTTTCTAATGTGGATGTGCAGTTATCTGTTTGAGTCCATTCTTCTGATTCTTCTCACTAAAATCTAAGAAGTGGAATGGCCAGATACTGCGATAATTCTTTATTTAACTTTTTGAGGAACTGTCACTCTTGTTTTCCTAATGTACCAGGCTTCAAATCACTCTACATCCTCACCAACACTTGTTATTTTCTGGGTTTGTTTTTCTTTAAATAGCCATCCTGGTAACCAGAGGATGGGGGGAGGGGGTAACATGGAGAAAAAGAGGAAGGGTAATCAAGGGACATGTATAAAGGATACATAGACAAAGCCAGAAGGCGGTAGGATCAAGGGTGGGAGGTAGGGTGGGAGGGATGGGGGGAGAACTGTGGGGGGAGAACTGTGGGGGGAAATAGACAAAACTGTACTTGAACAACAATAAAAAAATAAAAGAACATACCGTCCTAATAGTATTTCATTTGTGGTTTCAATTTAAATTTTCCTAATGACAAGTAATGTTGAGTGTGTATTCCTGTGCTTACTGAACATTTGTACATCTTCCTTAAAGAGTCCGTGCCAGTCTCTTGCCCCCTTTTTGGGGTTGTTTGTGTTTTAATCCTCTGCTTTTTTTTTTAATCCTTATTTGAGGACATGCTCATTGATTTTAGAGGGAGGGGAAGGGAGGGAGATTGACAGGGAGAGACATTGCTGTGAGAGAGAAATATCTATCGGTTGTCTCTTGCACGGCCCCTGACCAGGGACTGAACCTACAACCCAGGCCTGTGCCCTGACTGGGAATCAACCCTACTGTCTTTTCAGTTCACAGGACGATGCTCCACCCAACTGAGCGATACCAACCAGGGCTTAATAATCTTCTCTATTGCAAAGTTTAATTTTGAAGCTTTTCAGTCTGTTTTGTTCCACCATTTCTTGGTATATTATTTATGTTAACATTAATTAGATAAATTAGGCAATTTTTTGTATTTACCTTTGATTATTTAAATTCCATAGAGTAATTCTGAAGAAGGAGATAAAGAAGACGATGATGAGGAAGACGAGGAAGAAGAAGATGAAAATGATGATTCCAAGTCTCCTGGAAAAGGCAGAAAGAAAATTCGAAAGATTCTTAAAGATGATAAACTAAGAACAGAAACACAAAATGCACTTAAGGAAGAGGAAGAGAGGCGAAAACGTATTGCTGAGAGGGAGCGTGAGCGAGAGAAATTGAGAGAGGTAAACCAACTTTTATTTATGATTTCTTTCTAACATGCGACTTTCATAGGTTCATAGATATATTTCACTACTGCAAGCTTAGACTGTTGTAATCATCCACAGATTTTTAATGACAGTTGCTTTTTTTTCAGTTAGTGATTTATCAACTTAAAAATCTTCATTAGGCTTTATTAATATAATTAGGCACATGGAAAGAGTTGAGATTCTTGAATGATGACCAACATGATTGTGTTGTAGCTGAGGTAGAAAAAAGTTTAAATAAACTTTTTATTGTAAAAATTTTCAAGCACATGAACAGATGGAGGGACTAGTTGTAGAAATCTTTTTGTACCCATTACCCAGCTTCAACAGTTACCACAATTGGCCAGTCTAATTTCATCTATTCTCTCACTTTCAGATTACTTTGTTGGAAGCCTCAGAAATCATATTCTGTCTGTATATAATTCAGATATATTGTGAAATGATAAAGACCTTTCAAACATTAGTACAGTATCATTATTACACTAAACAATTAACAGTAATTCCATAGTATCAAATATCTAGTTATTCAAAATTCCTTCATTTTCCTCAAAAACAGTAATGGTTTCTAAAAATACTTGGTATGAACCAGTATCCTAAGAATGCCTCAGTGTATGTTATGTTAACATTTGTATGCTGTGCCTCTTTAAGTCTATTTTAACCTGAAGTTTTCCTTACAGTACACTTGTTTAAGAACCAGATTATTTGTATAGAGTTTCCTATGTTCTGAGCCCTATGTTGTATCTTCAGTGGCTTCTGTATGTCCTATAAACTGTTAATTGTATATAGAGGCATGATCAGAATTAGATTCAGTTCTCTTTTCTTGGCAAAAATACTCATGGGTGGTAATAATATCTGGCATTTCACTTAGAGGTACTTTACATCTACTTGTCTCTTTTGTGATGTTAATTTTATTTTAAAAATTTAAACAGTTTGATAAATAGACATTAAAATCCTATATTATTATAATTTTCTTACTCTCATTCCTATCAGTATGCATATTGTACATGTGTTTCACATGTTCATAGTCACTGTGTGTGACATATGCTGTATTTTCCTCTCCCTTTTATTTCAGGCAATTTAAATTTGTAGTATCATATTCCATGTACTTTTAATTGGTTTATCATGTTTGTTTTCTAATTAAATTGTTATGTTTCTGAGGTTGAATATGCAGGGATGGGCAAAAGTAGGTTTATAGTTGTAATACAAATATATAGCATAGTAATATAACAATACAAGAATAAACAGTGTCTTTCAAGTAATCACAACTATAAATCTACTTTTTCTCACTCCACTTTCTTAACCTCATATATTACAGTAAGGCTACATTGAAAAAACTAACAAATTTCTGTTCTGCCTGGATTCTACTCAGAGGAAACAACTCTTCAGTTCTTATATCTGTTCTTTGCTTCTACCTGTATGCTTCTGTTAAATATGCTTATGCTATTTGTTTATTTCTCATTGTGTTATTAGATAGTTATGGATTTAGTTCTCATTTACTACCCACCAAAGATAGTTTCCTTTTTCCATTCTCTCAGTATGATTATATCACAGATCAGGTTAACTCATTAGTCAGGATTCACATGACTATAACTATGTAAATATTCACAAGATGGCTACATAGTGTATATTGCATGTGTATCTCATACACACACAGATGTATATGTACATGCACATAGTGTATAATGATTGCATTCTTTTGTATGTGCTTTTTTTGTTTGCATTTCTTACAGTGAATAATGTTTTCGGGTTTTTTCTCTTTTGTTTTCTATATACTTATGAATTCATTTTCCATCTTTCCAGCAAAACTCTGTATGTGTTGCTGGTTTAATGTTCTACATTCCAAAAGTCTCATCTCAGATTTTTCTTTGGGCCTTCGGTGGTCAATTTTATGTCTCCAACAATCATGACTTATCCCTTGTGCCTGTGGGTTTATAGTTGTTCCTGTAGGAAGCGATCCAAATCCAGCCCTCCATGTAGGTTTTGATTCTCTCAGGAATCAGTGTCTTTTTGGTGCCTGCTGTCTAGTGTCTGAAAATATTTGTTTCAAATATTTCGTCTACTTTTCTAATTGATTACAGCAGGAGGGTAAATTTGGTCCCTAGTATTCAATGCGTGATTTCATCATAAGCCATACATCACATTTCTTTATCTCCATCAGCAGAAATTGGGCTCAAACTTTTTTTATGTGTGTGTTTAATGGTTTTGTTTTCATTTTTTTCGTTTAGCAATTCAGATGTGAGGTACATTTCATGCCATTATTAATTCTTTACTATAGCTTAATTGATAATTTTCCTAAGTTCTCCTATTTTATTGCCACCAGTTTTATTACTTCTATATACTGTCTTTTATAGCTTTAGCACATAAACACACCTACATAGTAATAGTAAGTGGGTGATTTCCTTATAAATTATCTCCTACAGTTGGGAAGAAGATTCACTAATCTCTAATCCTGCAGACAGCAGTTAATAACAAAAATATCATCTAAATCACTAATAAACATATCCTTCCAAAGTCTTCGTTTAAGCCTTGTATATTAGTTTTTTATTGCTACATTAAGAAATTACCACAAACTTGGCCTCTTCTGACAAAATCATTCCCTCACAGTTGTGTAAGTCAGGAATTTGAGAGGGGCTTGGCTGAGTGTGGTTCTACTGAGTCATCTGCTCAGTGTTTCACCAAGTTCAAATTAAGGTGTTAGCCAGAACTGCAGTTTTCATCTAACACACTGTGTTTTTTCCCAAGCAAACTTGCTGGCAGAATTTGGTTTGAATGTCTTTGAGACCAGTAAGAGAGTGTCTCTTACACGCCAGTCTTCAATGGCTTGGTCTGCCCAGGAGAATTCCTTTGGATTACATTAAACCTAATAGATTAGTAACCCAATTATGGGAATAATAATCCCATCGTGTTTACAGGCCTCAACCATATCAGAAGGATAGGATTATATAGGGTGTTTACAACAGAGGTGGCAGTATTGGGGGTCGGTTTAGGATTCTACCTACCACACCTTGAAAACAAGACTAGACCTTCAGGGAATTTTCCATTTTGACTAATGGATTTGTCCCAGTGATATGGATCTGGGGCACATCCAAGCTAGGATACAATAAAAGTTTAATGAGTGCTTAGTTTATGCCTGATACTTTGCATGCAGTGCCTCATTTAATTTCCACACCAACCCATGAGGGCTGTTTATATTCTTTCCCATTTTGCAGATGGAGAAACACTGAAACTAAGAGAGTATAAGTAACTCGTTCATAGAGAGTTTGGATCTACATGGTCTGTGCTGTTTATTCTCTACCAAACTCTCTCCTAGCATTAATCTTGACTCGTGTATCATTTATAGTTTTATGTAAGTGCAATATCTAGTCAGGTACTCGATTACAAATTTGTGGGTTATTTTTAATTTTTTACATGTGATCATGTTACTGTAGTTAGGGTTTAAAAAGAGAGCGTGTCCTTTTAAATACCCTAAAACATTTACAGATGAAATGACGTACTTTCTCGGATTTGCTAGCAATGGGGACAACCGTAACTGAGCAACATTAAAAAACATCATTTGTGAGATATGAGTTGGAGAAGGGATGGGAGGCTGTCAGTGACACAGAACTGGCCAGAGGCTGGTAATTGTTAAAGCTGGTAATAGGTAATAGGTTTCATTATACTAGCCTATCTACTTTTACGTTAGAAAATTTCTATAGTTAATATTAAATAACCCATTTACTCCTATTTAGAGTTCTAAATAAGAAAAATACTAGTAAAATTTTATTCCTTAAACATCATAATATGTATAGTTTTAAAATCATTAATTTATACTGATTTTCATGGAACCATACAACTGTTTATACAAGCACTTCCTTTATTAAAGTAGTATCGCAGAGTGGTTAAGAGCTTGGACTCTAGAGCCCCGCCTTCCACCCTTAATAGTTGTATGACCTTGTAGAGGTTATTTAACTTCTTCATTCCTCAGTTTTTAAAAAATTTGTAAAATGGGAATACTTGTATCTACCATTTATAAAATGGGAATTCTTGAGTATACTATGTAATGGCTACATATTGGGAGATGACAGCAAAAAGTACGTGCATAAGTGTTCATGTATACTTGTGTGGATTTACATTTTCTTTTAAGTAGCTTGAACTTATCGTTACCCATTTGAAATTAAAGGATATTATAGGTTCTTGTCATACTTCTGAGTGTATGGCTCCCAAACCAGTGTTTTTGTTTTTTTCTCATTTCCCAACATATTTTCATTGAGAGCCTTCTGGCATCTTGGGTAGGACAGTTCTTGTCTGGGACTGCCTTTCACATTGTGGAACATTTATATTTACCTTCCCCTCTGCCTACATTAAATACCAGTCCTGACCAGTCATTGTGACAACAAAAGTGCCCTTGTACATATTCAAATGTCCTTTAGGAGAATAGAACCATTCCTGTTTGGGAGCCACATGTCTATTCAAATTTTAATGGTGGCACCATATGTTAGTTTCGAGCAATTCTTTTCTCACATGTAACATGTATTGAGATATCCTGAGTGTGAACCAATGAGCTAAAGTACTGACATTCTCATAGTGATTGAAAGTCTTGTGGGAGCTTTTGGCGTTGGAAAACATCGAAACCAGTGATCTATCCTGGTCTTATTGAACGAAAATATTGGTTGTGTAATTTTGAAGTGGGTATGTTTTTATTTTGAAAGTTTTCTTTTAGTGACAGCAGTACTCCCCCCTTCTTTGCAAGATTTCTAAGAGCTTGACTATAATTCTCTTTTTTGTAGGTGATAGAAATTGAAGATGCTTCACCCACCAAGTGTCCAATAACAACCAAGTTGGTTTTAGATGAA
Organism: Pteronotus mesoamericanus; assembly: GCF_021234165.1. NCBI lineage: Eukaryota > Metazoa > Chordata > Mammalia > Chiroptera > Mormoopidae > Pteronotus > Pteronotus mesoamericanus. Next base: position 6,786,456 of record NW_026555073.1, read on the forward strand.
GATGAAGAAACCAAAGAACCTTTAGTGCAGGTTCATAGAAATATGGTTATTAAATTGAAACCCCATCAAGTAGATGGTAAGAAACTGTTAGATGATTAAAATATTTTGAATTAAGTTTTAGAAATGTTTGATGTTTTCTGTCTGTCTCACATTCTGCAAAGCACTGGAGGAACATTGGTGAGCAAAAAAAAAACATGATCCGTGTTCTTATAGAGCATATAAGCAAATGAGGAAGAAGAAAATTGAATGATTGTGATGATAATTAATATTATAAAAGGGGAAGTAAATACCACTTACAAATGGTTGTATATGGCTAGTGGACTTCACCTAATCTGCAGTGGCTGGCTAAGGTCAGCTGAGAGGCAGGGAGAATTTTGGTTAACTCAAAACCTCCTTCAGGCCATCTGATTTCAACATTTTGAGGTACGTTTGTTAAGTATGTTCTTATATTGGTATTAGAATGATACCAAATTATCCCTGCCCTCTGCTTTGTTAGAGTGGAATCAGTACATCAGTTTTGAGTGTGTATGTCAATGAATTCTTAAGTAAAGTTCTGCAGTTGCTACTCCTTGGATATTCAGCCCCCCCTTTTTTTATAATAAACATAAATCCATGCACTATTTTAATGTTTTGTGCTTTATGCATTATTGAACACGTGTGATTTGTAAAAAGTTAATGTAGCTACAAACAAAGTAACACAGGTCAGTACCTGATCTAACAGCTGGCCATCCCATGGTATATGGGTCTAATTTCAGTGTTCTTTTTTTTCTCAGTATTGTAGCAATTATATGCAGTTTCAACACTCAAGTCGTCACTTGAATGCTATTAAAGAATAATCATACCTGCTCACACTAGGTTTATATCACTTACCAAGGTGATTGATTCCGACTTTGAGGAAGATTGCTGACCATTTATATGGCCATTAAGAACTAATATTTGACTGTTAAATCTCAATTTCATCTTTTGTACACTGAGGAAAAAGATTAAAAATTTTACCCACATCAGTAGACGCTTGTTTTGAAGATTCCATCTCTTTGAATAGTTCTTTTTCCTATTTTGTCATGTTCAATATTGTTTTGGGTTTTTCCTCTTTATTATCTGTTGCTTCCAGTGCCTATTGATAGATAGATAGGTTCCCTGCTCTTGGTAGAGTGGGGTTTCTTCTGTCAGGCTTAACCTTAAAATGTGGCTTTAAATATTGGTGAATTGGTGTACAATAGTTGTGAAATATTTGGCAGAAATATAAAAGGCTTAAAAACAGATCTCTCAGGATGAGGAGTCCAAGGAAAGACGTGACTGTAAGGAAGGTTGGAGTCTTGAGGTAAAATAGAAACCATACTTGCAGTGGTCGGGAATTCTCCCTCCATAATAATACTCCTTGGTTTATGTCAGAGAATTTCCATCCTTGTTTCAGAAGTTATGTTTCCTTTGTGTTTATTGAGAAGTTTGTAGCCTTCAGAGTGTCTGCCTGGTGAAATCATCATCTTGGCTGTGTCAGTAGAAGAGTATGTTACTGCAAAATCAGACTCCTTTTTACCATTTCACCAGCCTTTCTCCTTAGCATAGTTCCTCATGTTTGGGTGTTTCCTGTTGATCTTGGTTGTTAAAGAATGCAGATTAGAAATATTACGAACTCCCTCTAGGTTGCAGGTTCCACCCCCGATCATGGCATGTACGAGAGGCAGCTGATTGATGCCTCTCTGTCACATCGCTCGCTCTCTCTCTCTCTCTCTCTCTCTCTCTCTCTCTCTCTCTCTCTCTCTCTCTGTCTCTCTCTCTCTCTCTCTCCTCTCCTCTCTCTCCGTCTCCCCCCCTTTCTCTCTCATACTTTTTCTGCTGCCCAGGACTTCCCTTCAGTCTTCAGACTCCAAGATTCGTTCCTATCAGCTATCAACTAACTTCTGTGATAGCTAAATGCCATACCACCCTCTGAACAATTTCTACCCTGCCCATATTTTTCTTTTCCTCTTTTTTCGTAACTGTTGACACTATTACAGATGTCCCTCATTCCCACCCTCTCCCCGCTCCACCCAGCGCCCGCCAGCCCTCACCACATTGTTGTCTGTGTCCCTGGACCATGGCATATATACACATATGTTCTTGGCTAATCTCTTCCAGTCCCCCTCAGCTCCTCCCTCCTGAGACCTGTCAGTCTGCTCCGTCTGTCCATGGCCCTGGTTTTATTTTGTTCCTCAGTTTATTTTGTTCATTAGATTCCACATATGAGTGAGGTCATATGCTGTTTGTCTTTCTGTGTCCCAGCCCCCTTTCTTATTCAGTCTGTACTAATGAATAAAGGGAGAAATGATAAATTACCTCCTGTTTCCTGACTGACTCAATAAACCTGAAAGTATATTTGATAGAAATCTGTTTCTTCTTTGGATAAAGTTTCCATTTTAGATTATTCATATGCGTCTTTGGGCCATCGTGATGGAGAAGGTCTGAGGTGAAATCTTAGGTATCACCTGAATGAAGGAAAGTTCACCTGGTTGTGTTTTCACTGTCGAATTTTTTTCCAGTTAGGGGGGGTTATCCTCATTTACATTGAAGAGATTCTTTGATTTTTAAAGTTCTATTTCTTAGATGTTTTGGTAATGTTTTTGATATGTTTATGAAGGAAGGTTTTTAACTTGGGCCTTTACATTGGACTTAATGAAGCTGTTCTTTTTAGGTGTTCAGTTTATGTGGGATTGCTGCTGCGAGTCTGTGAAAAAAACAAAGAAATCTCCAGGTTCAGGATGCATTCTCGCCCACTGCATGGGCCTCGGTAAGACTTTACAGGTAAGAACCTGACGACATTCTGTTCTTGTGCATTTATTAATTCAAGAATATAGGATTCTGTTACGTTCCAGGTGCAGTTATAGAGGCTAGAGATAAAGCAGTGAATGAGAATAACAAGGTCCCCCCGCTCAGATGCTTATATTCTTGTGGTGAGAGATTTTAATCAAATAAAATAAGAATATGCATTTTCAGATAGTAAGTGTTAGGGGGAAAGCATCTTTTAGGAGGTGATATTTGAGCAGAGATCCTAGTGAAGTGAAGGAATGGGGTTATAGGCCTAACCAGTAAAAACCGGAACGATTCTGAGGGAGGAATGAACTTCCTTTACAACTTTTGAATAGTCTGTCCTCCTGTAGTAATGAGAACATAACTGTTTTCACTATTAAAATACTACATTTCTGAACGGCAGGAATTGTAGCAGAGATGTGAAATTAGTGATTATATGTGTAATTTTAAACCATAAGATAATTATTGTAGATTCAGAACTGTTTAAAATGGAATAAAGTACTCTGTAACACAATTCTCTCTTAAAGGGGGCAGCGGTATTTTCTGAAAAGTTAACAAGAATGTTCTGTGGAGGCCAGGAACTTAGAAGCTTTTTTGGTGTGGTTACTTCTTATATTCCTATTATTATTATTATTATTGCTCAAAAAATCATGAAGTTTAGAGTTGGAAGGGTCTTATACATCATCTAGTCCAACCCCCCATTCTTATATAGAACATCTTTTCCCCTGTACTTTGTCTCGTTTGGAAAGTGTGGGCATTGGTTATTTGCTTTTTTGTTTAAAGCAAAAAAAAAAAACAAACCAAAATCAAAAACCAAAAAAAACCCAACCAAAAAAACAACAAACTATTGAATTGGAAGATTGCTTGATTTATTAACTTTTTGTGGATATTGAAATGCAGGTGGCAACTTAATTTGTTTTCTTGTAGGTGGTTAGCTTTCTTCATACAGTCCTTTTGTGTGAGAAACTGGATTTCAGTACAGCTTTAGTGGTTTGTCCTCTTAATACTGCTTTGAATTGGATGAATGAATTTGAGAAGTGGCAAGAGGGATTAAAAGATGATGAGAAACTTGAGGTATTATATTTTAATGTTTTTATTATTAAAATAACTGCATGAAATTATTATAGTAAAAAGACTTTTCGTTATTAGTGATACATATTTCAATGGGGGATTTAGTATTTGTACATTACTGATATCTACCTCTAAAACTTTATTTTCCCACAAAAGGTCTCTGAATTAGCAACTGTGAAACGTCCTCAGGAGAGAAGCTACATGCTTCAAAGGTGGCAAGAAGATGGTGGTGTTATGATCATAGGCTATGAGATGTACAGAAATCTTGCTCAAGGGAGGAATGTGAAGAGTAGGAAACTTAAAGAAATATTTAACAAAGCTTTGGTTGATCCAGGTAAGATATTAATAGGCACTGAGAGAGGGAAGCAGATTGAATAAAAAATGTGCTTTATGTTTTATTTAACAAATACTAATTGAGCAACCACTAAATAGCTGGTCTTGTTTTATTTATCCTTATCCTTAAGGTCTTTCCCTTTTTTAAAAATCCTCCCTCGAGGATATGTTCATTGATTTTTTAGAGAGAGAGGAAGGGAGAGAGAGAGGAAGGGAGAGAGAGAGAAAGGGAGAAATACCAATGTGAGAGAGAAACATCGATCCATTGCCTCCCATACGTGCCCTGACTGAGGATCCAACCCACAACGCTCTGGTGTACTGGACGATGCTCCAACCAACTGAGCCACCCAACCAGGGCTTTTTTTGGGGGGAGGGTCTTCTTTCTGTTTCTTGATATAATTTCATGAAGACAAAATCACCCCTAATGTTGCCAGCTGTTCAGAATGCACTTGCTGAATCTGGAAATGTTTGAGGTTTTCAGGTGAGACCTTGTAATCACCTAACAATGTGTCACGTGCCTGTGTCTCAATGGCAGATGTTTCCAACTGATTGAATATTAGATGATAGCAAGAGCTCACTCCATACTATGAAAACAGTTCTTAAGTTTCTTTCCCAACTTTGTCATTAGAAGAATAGCTGCATATTTTTTTCTCTCTTGAAGGGCCTCACTATGGAAGGTTAATAATTGTAATACTGTCTGCCAATCCTTATAACAATAATCTTCATGATGCGAGATCCAAATACTTCTCTTGTTTCTGCTACTTAGAAAAGCAGCAAGTTGTACTATCCACAGAACTAATTTTAAATATTAATTTGTATCTGTAATTTTTCCTTTTATTCTTCATCTTGTCATATCTAGTTACTTAATACACTATTGAGGCTTTAGATGTTCATTGAGAAAGTCTAATTTTCACTCAAAAAAAATAACATTCTTTATAATCCATGGGTTTGACTCTTTTTTATTTATTTTTTTATTTTTCAGCTTTATTAAGGTATAATTGACACATTAAATTGTAAGATAATCACTGTACAACATGATGATTTTATATATATAGTGAAAGGATTTCACCATCGAGTTACACATCTACCACTTCACATATTTACCTGTTTTTGTAAGAACCTTTAAGTTCTATGCTTAGCAAATTTCAGTTATATAATAGTCATCACATTACACATTTAGATCCACAACTATAGTCATCATGTTACACATTTAGATCCTCAGACTTTATTCATCTTACTCTTTACTCATCTTACAACTGAAAGTTTCTACACTTTTGCCTCTTTTTTTAGATGACGATATAGTTAAGATATGTCAAAGTAACTTTACCATTGCATCTCTCAGCCTAATAATATGTTTTATCTTTTTCTCATGATTAAAATAGTTGTCTATAAGTCCTGTGGCACTTTCATTGTCACAGAACTATAAGCTAGTGAATAGTATCGTAGCATGTTCTTCACAAGTTTTCCTTGGAATGGTTCAAAGCAGTTGTTTCAGATGCTTCATGTGTTTACTTGTCCATGAAGAAATGAAGAAATTAAAACTCCTAACATCAAGGGTAATATTTGTTGTTTCATGTAAAGTATTTAGTGCCATTAAAAATAACTTTATATTGGAAATATTTCTGCTTATAGAAAAGTAGAAATGATAGTAAAGAAAGCTCCCATATACCCTGTATCTACATCCCACACCAATATCTTACGTTGCCGTGGTGGTTTTTATCAAAACTAAGTTGATATGTTGTTGCCATATTGTTAACTGAACTCCAAACTATATTTGGATTTCATGAATTTTTGTATTATCATCCACATTCTGTTTCAGGATTCGATCACATTGCATTTAATTGTCACATCTCCACAATCTCCTCCGGTCTGTGACAGTTTCTCAATCTTTATTTTTCATTATCTTGTCGATCTTCAGGAGTACTGTTCAAGTATCCTGTAGAATGTTCACTAGTCTGCACTTGTTTTTTTGTGATTAGACTAGGGTTATAGGTTTTTGAGATAATATATGTACACCGGAGGTGAAATACCCTTCTTGTCACATGATGTCAGGAGTACATTAAATCTGCATGACATCACGGTGACGTGAACTTTCATCACTTGATGAAGGTAGTATTGGCCAGATTTCTCTACTGTAGAGTACTGTTTGCACTTGTCTTTATTCTTTGAAAAACAGTGACTAAAGCCTAGCCTAGCCCACCCAATTAGGGGGAGGGCAAAAATTAAGCTCCATCTCTTGTAGTGGGCAGTATTCACACACAAAATTTAGAATTTTTCTTTAGGAAAGATTTGTTCCTTCTCCACTTATTTAATCAGTCATTGACTTATATTAGTATAGACTAATCATCTATTATTAGTTTATATGTTAAATTATAAACTAACACTATATTTATTTTGTTCAAATTGTTCCAATTTGGCTGTTGGGAAATCTTTCATTTTGGTTCCTGTGTCCCTTTGATATTTTCATCCTTTTGGTTTTTTTTAAGTACTTCATTACTTTCTGGTGCTGTAAGATGCTCCAGGCTCATACTATATTGTTCCCAGCACAGGATCATCCATTTCAACAAGGAGCTATGGTTCCCTTTATTGTAAAATGGTGTTTACAAACCAGTATCTGGGCACTGGGTATATCTGTTTTTACTGGAGTGTCATTGCTTATAAGTCCCCCAAGCAGACAAAACTAGGTGACACGTATACAAATCCATGCATATATATGTATCCATCCACTTTTTTGTGTGTATACATACATTTGTCTTTCTGATTGTATAAAGATAAACTTTCATAATGTCTTCAACTCTAATCCAGTGTGACAACCTTTTACTAGCCTTTTCAACAGTGAAAATCTTGGCTCCAGCCATCCACCATTTATTTGCTTATTTGTTCAACTTCATTATTTATGTAAGGTAGTTTCAGAATTGTTAACCTGTACCACCATGATAAACAAAGTTACCAACTAGAGCACAGTGTTTATGTATGATTGCTTTTTTTCTACAGCTTCATGATTTCTAGTTAAATAATCATTTTTTAAAGTTATGTAGGTCAGTTCCTTTATTTTGTTGTTTGTATACAGTAAAGTTTATTCTTTGTAATGCAGGAATTAATGGGTTTTTACAAATGAATAGTCATCTATTTATAACCTCATTGCTATAATTCTTTCTTGTTAATTTCATAAAAACAATTTAATCACTTTGTTGTTTATTGTGGTAACTTGTGTGTTAGCTTACATTTTCCCACTTTTTAATCTAATGACTGGAATTTATTGTGGCAAAATACACATAACATAAAATTTATTTACCCATTTAAAAACCCATGGCCACAGACAACAGTATGGTGATCACCAGAGGGAAAGGGTGTGGAGGAAGATAGAAGAGGGTAAAGCGGGGATAAACAGTGATGGAAGGAGAGAAAATACTTAACCATTTTAAAGTGTACAATTCCGTGCCATTGTGAATATTCACAGGAGTGTGCGAGCATCACAAGTATTTGCTATCCCACATAAACAAGTCCCGTAACACATTAGGAGTCACTCCCAAATGTGGCCTCTACCCATCCCCTGGAAACCACCAGTGAATCCACTTTTTATCTCAGTGGATCTGCCTATTCTGGACATTTCACAAAACTGTTTCTGGACATTTTGTAAAATTGGAATCTTATAATATCTGGCTTCTTTCACTTAGCATGACGTTGTCAAGCTTTATCCATATGGTAGCCTCAGTAAGTACTTTATCCTTTTATAAACACACGATATTAATTCAAGGTACCGTTTGATTTAAACAATGAGATAGATCTGATGTTATTATATAAAATAGTGACAAATTTCCATAGTGCCTTGAACCATTTCAGTCAGGCTTGAATTTTGAAACAGGAGAACTTTTCTCCAAGCCTCTCTCTAAATCCCTTTTCTTCTGCTCTCCAGAGCCTAATTGATGCCTTTTCCCTGTACATTCTCTGAAATGATTTCCAAGTATAGCTATTTTCAAGCCCTGCCATTTCATTTATATATTATCATTTGAATGACGTTATCCAGACGATGTATTTCCAAGATAAAACTATTTATTTTAAACATTTACAAAATTTTAACGTTGGGAAATGTTACATACAATCCTGTTTTAGTAAACAAAATACGAACAGTATTTCACTTTTTATTGACTCAAGTTTATTAATGAGTTTATTTACCTTTATTCTTTTTTCCTACTTCTACACTCTCAGATAGCCTTACTAAGGATAGGGCTTCCTCTCCATTGTGGTATTAATAGTGCTTTTTTAGTAAAATTATAAAAAACAATATATGTTCTTAAGCAAAATACAATCAGAAGAAAAAGGTATATATTGAAAAGTAAAAGTTCCTTTCCTTCCTCCCCCACTGTAGTTTCATGTGTATCATTCCATAATTTTTTGTGCTTATGTAGGTATTCATTTTATTATTTTTATATAGATATAATTGACACAAAATATTGTATTAGTTTGCAGGTATATTGCAAAATGATCACCATAGTAAGTCTAATCAACATCCATCACCACACACGGAAATTTTTTTTCTCACGATGAGCACTTTTAACATTTATTCTCTTGGGGGGTAGGGGGTAAAAGGGGACTAATGGATAATGGAAAAAATACAATAAAGATTCAATTAAAAAGAAGACTCTCTTCATAACTTTACAGCATTGTTGATTATAGTTACAGTGCTGTACAGTACATCCCCAGGATTCATTATTTATTAACCGAAAAATTGTACCTTTTGACTGCTTTTACCCATAATCTATGGCCCCATCTCTGGCAACCGCCAATCCTTTCTCTGTGAGTTTGGTTTTTGTGTTTTAGATCTCACATAACTGAGTTCAATCATTGTTTTGTCTTTCTTTGTCTCACTATTTCACTTGGCATAATGCCCTCAAAGTACTCCCATGTTTTCCCGAATGGTAAGGATTTTTCCCTTTCTCACAGCTGAATAATATTTCATTGTATATATATCCCACATTTTCTTTATCCATTCATTCATCAGTAGGCACTAAGATAGTTCCTTGTCTTGTCTATTGTAAGTAAGTTGTAAGGAACATGAGAGTGCAAATCTCTTTTTGAGATAATCATTTCCTTTGGATGTACACCCCAAAGTAGAATTGCTGGGTCATAATGGGGTTCTGTTTTATTTATTTATTTATTTATTTATTTATTTATTAATTATTTTTTTTAAGAAACTTCCCTACTGTTTTCCTTAGAGGCACCAATTTACATTTTTACCAACATTGCACCAGGGTTCCCTTCTCATCACATTCTCACCAACACTTGTTATCTGATAATAGCCATTCTAATGTGTGAGGTAAAATGTCATTGTGGTTTTGATTGGCATTTTCACAAGTATTAGTGATACTGAGGCCCTTTTTGTGTGCCTCTTGGAAATTTGTATATCTGCTTTGTAAAAGCATCCATTAAGATCCTCTTCCTGTCTTTTAATCACATTGGCTTTTTTTGTTAGCGTGTATTTTATATTGCAATGCCCACCCTCGGTCTCAATAATTCATTAGGACTCACAGAACTCAGAGAAGCTGTTATACTCGTGATCATGGTTTATTACAGTTAAAGGTTACAAATTAAAGTGAGACACACAAAAAAGTACGTAGGGCAGGACCCAGGAGAGATGCAAGGCTGATCTGTCAGTGGAGTTGTGCGGAGAGCGCTTGCTCCTCCCAGTAATGACGTACGGCGATTGGCGTGGAATGTTGCCAAACAGCCATGCTCATTTGAGCCTTGTGGTCTAGTCTGGATTTAATCACATCACGTAGACGTGGTTGACCACTCATGTGGGTGATCTAAGTCTCCAGCCCCTCCAAGGGGTCGAGAAGATGCCATATCGCATAAAGGGGCTATCCTTGCCGCCATCCCATAATCATACCGTTAGCGTAGACTACCAGCTCTGTCCAAAGCCCCGGAAGTGTGTCGAGCTCCACCCCCCAAGCAAAGCTTACCTGAGCTCCACCTTCTGTCACCTGCCCCACCTCTTCCTCGAAACCGGTGCCCAAAAGGTTGGGGACCGCTGACCCAAGCCACTCACCTTTCAAGGTTAGTACATATCTACGTCATCAATTTTAGTTCTGCATCAGTCATTATACCATAGTTTTATTAACCTCCCCTTAGACCAGCTTTTAGCTTGTTTTCAGTTTTCTACCTTAACAGACAATGCTTCGGAGAATATATGTCTTTGAGTACTTGTGAAAGTATATCTTTAGGATAAATTCCTAGACATTGAAATACGGATTAAATGGTGCAAACATTTAACATTTTTAACAGATTTAGGTTAATTTAGATTCCTACCAAGAGTGTATGACAGTACCTCTTTCACTACACTCATGAGCGCCTGAGTATTATTAGGTGAGGGAAACCGTGTAAATCAGGAGTCCTCAACCCCCAGCTGCGAACCAGTACGGTCTGTGACCTGTTAGGTCCGTGGCCTATTAGGTCCGTGGCCTATTAGGTCCGTGGCCTGTTAGGAACTGAGTGGCACAGCAGCAGGGGAGCGGTGGTTGAGCTGAGCAACCCACCGGAGCTACACCTCCTTCCCTCCCTCCGCCCAGCACGCCCCCCCACCCCGCTCCCGGCCCGCCCCTTCCGTGGAAGAGCGGTTTCCCACAAAACCACTCTCTGGTGCCAAAAAGGATCCGGACCGCTGATTTAAATCACTTGTGTAAAAGGTTTTTTTTTTTTTTTCCTCGAGAAAAGTGTTTTGGATTCAAAATAAACAATACGTAGTCTTTTAATACAAAGCTAGCTACAGATTTTAGCTGCTAGAAAGCATATTAATAATTAAAAATGCTATTCGTGTAGCTCCGTCTGAATACTAGATACCAATTATGTTATTTAATCCATACTGAAGCAGTTACTTTTTTGTCTTTATTTTATTTTTTTATAAAACATGTTTATTTTATTACAGTTGTCTCAATTCTTCCCCCTCCCTTCCACCCATCCCACCCCCACCCCCCGCTCCCACAGTCAATTCCCACTCCGCGGTCCATGTCATGTCGATGGGTCATTCATACATGTTCTTTGTCTAGTCCCTTCCCCTTCCTTCCACCATTGTCCTCTTTCCCCCTCCCCTCTGGCCACTTTCAGTCTGAAGCAATTGCTTTTGAAATCACGGGGAAGATGAGCTTTCTTTAATGCCTCACAGATGGGGCTAGTCAGAAATGGCTGTTGTTGCAAATCAGTATTTAAATAATATTAGTGTATGTTAACCAGCAACGAAATTTTGTACGTGGAGCACTTTATCAAACAATGCATGTATTATTTTAATAAAATAAGGTTATATATTTCTTTGAAAGGGCGTCTCAGCTGAGATATCTCTTAGAGCTTAGAAAGTGTTCTCCCTACCCCTCAAACCAACAGTAAGTCAGTTCAGCTGTTCTTATCAGTTAAATCGCCCCCCCAGCAGTGATTGTTATTTGGCATAAGTTAAATGGAAAGTACTGCATGGCCTGTAATGATTTATATATTATTTCTTAAAATGTAACTTTTGAAATTTGTCTTTTCATGTATATGTATGAATTTCTCTTAGCCTTAGGTGATAGTTTTTATTTGATACACTAGTGCTGAAGTGCTAGTACCTCTATAGATACTGTTTTTCATTTATAAAAGCTAATTGCTTTTTCCAAGTACCTCAAATCTGTTGGGGGGTTCTTTTGACCCTTGTGATTATCTTTGTTCTCTATTTTGGAGTAACACCTATATTAGTACTTAAATACTCTGCTGCTGGGATGTAATTAACACTAGTTTGTGCCACATGAAGCTAATATAGCACCAGGTAAAACATTACTATTTTTAATTTTTTTTAAATTTCTTATTTATTTATTTATAAAGAGAGGGGAAGGGAGGGAGAAAGAGGAGAGAAACGTCAATGTGAGAGAGAAACATTGATCTATTGCCTCTCATACTCGCCTGAGCAGGGACTGAACTCGCAACCCAGGCATGTGCCCTGACAGGAAATCGAACCGGCAACCTTTAGCTTTCCAGGACAATGCCCAACCGACCGAGCCACTCCGGCCAGGGCTAAAATATGACTATTCTTATAAGAATGCTGTTTATCGTCCCACACAAGCAGCACTGTAAAAGGATTAATTAACTTTATTTACTTAAATTGAATACATTTTCACATTTGTTATAGGTTAATTCAATGTTGTTTTTCTATACATTTTTATAGGCCCTGACTTTGTTGTTTGTGATGAAGGCCATATTCTAAAAAACGAAGCATCTGCTGTTTCAAAAGCTATGAATTCTATACGATCAAGGAGGAGGATTATTTTAACAGGAACACCACTTCAAAATAACCTAATTGAGTGTGAGTTAATATTGCTGCTATGCTGTAGACTAGAGTATTAGCTTTGCCACTTTGCCATTCGCCTTTCTGTTATTTAGTATAGTCTCTGACCATGATCAATATAGGTCCATTTTACTGTGCTGTGAAAGAATACCTTACATTTCAAGCAGAATGCTTTATAAATATGCATGGTCAACTACAATTAAGAGGTGTGTCACTGTATTCAAATATATAGAATTCAAAGTATATAAAAACGTATCAGAAGCCTTAATGATTGCTTTAAAGCACGAATGCGTTTATGAGTATTCAAGAGGTATTGTAGCAAAATATATCTCGTTTTGGGGGCAATAGTGGCAGAAAGTTGCAAAGCAACGCCAGGTGTGATCGTTTTAGGAAGGTGGACGTGGGCGAGGAGAGCTGTGGAGAATCCATGTCAGGGTAGAGTTGGTGGGGGCGGAGGTCAGATGATGTGAACCCAGGGAAGCTGACTTGTGAGTGTTCCTCATTTTAATTTGTGTGTAGTGACACTGAAGAGGGAAGGGGAGTTATTCAGCAACTAACAAATTGACATTTCCTATTATAATCCATTGTAGTAGCTTTTTGTTATTTTTATATTGTTTCCATTCATTTAGCGTATATATAGTAATTTAACTTTTTTATTATTTGTAATACTGATGATTATTTCACTTTAGCCTATATTTTCATTGTTTTTGTCTGTTCCGGTTTTCCCCTTTTCTGTTACCACACTTACAGAAATGCTATTTTTCATTGTGGCCCTAGTTGTATAGGGTAACTGATAATTCTGTTAAGGTTGTCTGGAACCAGATCAGTAATAAAAAATTTGATATAGTAGCTTATTACATGATTTAATTGTTTTAGTTCAATAACTGGTTATTTTTTTTCCCACAAAATACTTTTCCTGACCATAAAAATCATGGTTAGAATTATAGAATGCTTGTTTTTTTTAAAGATTTTATTAATTTTTAGAGAGAGAAAGGGAGGGAGAGAGGTACAGAAGGATCAGTGTGTGGCTGCCTCTCACATACCCCGCACTGGGGACCTGGTCTGCAACCCAGCATGTGCCCTGACTGGGAATCAAACCCATGACCCTTTGGTTTGCAGGCCGGCGCTCAATATACTGAGCCACACCAGCCAGGCCTAGAATACTTGTTTTATACTTCATATCTATTATAAAGAATACTGAGGTAGAATAAAATGCTCTTAGGAATTTTAAAAAACATTTATGTCTATAATTTATTTGAATTTATTGTTTTTAATGTGAATTATCATCTTGTTTATATTATCCAGTCCTAGATCAGACTTAAAACCAATGTTTAATCTACGCTCAGTTTGGTTTTCTTTTTTGTAGATTAATTCTAATGCTTCCATGGCATGCATTTTTTTGACACGAGCATCTTATCAGAGAATTTTTTTGAATCCTTTTTGCCATCGTTGTTTTTAATGAACTAATATCTTCTGTCTTAGATCATTGCATGGTTAACTTTATCAAGGAAAATTTGCTTGGATCCATTAAGGAGTTCAGGAATCGATTTATAAATCCAATCCAAAATGGTCAGTGTGCAGATTCCACCATGGTAGATGTCAGAGTGATGAAGAAGCGTGCTCACATTCTCTATGAGATGTTAGCTGGATGTGTTCAGGTACAAATACATTTCATAGTAATAAAATACTGTTACTTCAGGATATTGCAATCCCAAGATATTTTCAGACTTTATACTTTATTTTGTGTTTTCTTCCCCCTTTTTCAATATGTAGTTGCACAGTGAAATCTCTTTGCACTGTCTGTAAAAGTTGAGGCAACATTGATTTTTTAAAAAATTCCATTGAGAAGTTTAGAGCATAATTCATTTGCCAAGTGTGTGGCTTCATATTTTAATATATAAGTGTTTCGATTACTCAGCCTTAAGATAGGGAATATGTATAAAGAACACAGCTATTACGATTAAGAAAGTCCTGTCCTCAGAATGGTTGTAGGAAAGGCATTTATGACCTATGAGAGGTGGCATTTGAATGTAATCCTGTAAAACAGTCTTACTATTGTCAAGTACAAACAAAAACCTGAATGGTCTAGTAGTATTGTTTATATACCCATTTTCAATGAACCTTTATTAATGTGTATATAAGTATGTCGAGACTTGTCGAGCCAACAGTTAGTAGAACTCAAAGTCTGCACAGTTTCTTCCAACACTAGATACTAATGGTAGCCACAAAAATGTGGCTACCTGGACAGGCTATCCTTCTACCAGGAATATACTTCCATTGTATAAGGCAAAGTCATCCTGTTTGTTCAGGTTGGCGCAGGTACGAGCAAGCACTTGGTTTCTGTTTGGCTGCTACTACCTAGGCAGTGTTTTTTCAGTTTTAGGTAGTCATTTGTGTCTTGCATCCTAGTGTTCTTTCTTTCCTATTCCTGTAATTAAATGGTTTCAAGAGTGCTTTATACATGGCCTGGTTTCTCAGTTGGGCAAAGATTCTCCCTGAAGTTATGTGTTACCCTCTTACACATAGGACAACTCAGAGTGCATCTGACTTTGATTCATCAGTTTTACTGTATGATTAAAGCAAGTCTTTTTGCTAGCACTGTCTAGTACATCCGCTACCCACCTTTTCTCTTTTCCTTTTTATTACATATAGAGGAGACCATTTGAAAACCTAAATTGCTCGCTTGGTAATGTGACCACTTCCATTTAAAACCTATGTTGCAATATCCTTTTACCAGTGCATCATATTGTGTAGTCAGGAAATTCATTACCTGCAGTCATGTGGGGATCATTGTGTGATTAAAGAGGGTAAATATGTTTAAGAAGATGTTTTCTTATATGTTTGGTAACTTGTTTATGTGTATCTTTTAGTTGCAGGCAATCATAATTCTTACAACAGTTCATTCCTGTCATGTGTTTAGGTTAACTAATTTTTGTTCTCTTTCTTATTAATTACAGAGGAAAGATTATACAGCATTAACGAAATTCTTGCCTCCAAAACATGAATATGTGTTAGCTGTGAGAATGACTCCTATTCAGTGCAAGCTCTATCAGTACTACTTAGATCACTTGACAGGTAACAAATACTATCAGTTTATTGTTTTTATCTTCTTTATAAATACATTCTTCTTCTGTAGAATGCTGCCTTAGTAATTTTACTGTGTCAGTTGTTCTTGATCAATTTTGCTTTTGAATAAAATGGATATGCTTATTTTGTAAAAGCACAAAAATATTTCTATAGTATTAAAAAACACTAATATTGTAAAAATAAAATTCAGGAATAGTCTGGTGAAAAACCATATATATGAATAAAGACTTCAGCCCTGGCTGGTGTGGCTCAGTGGATTGGGCGCCAGCCTGCACACCAAAGGGTCGCCGGTTTGATTCCCAGTCAGGACACATGCCTGGGTTGCGGGCCAGGTTCCCAGTGTGGGGTGCGTGAGAGGCAACCACACAGTGATGTTTTTCTGCCTCTCTT
Source organism: Pteronotus mesoamericanus (assembly GCF_021234165.1). Taxonomy (NCBI): domain Eukaryota; kingdom Metazoa; phylum Chordata; class Mammalia; order Chiroptera; family Mormoopidae; genus Pteronotus; species Pteronotus mesoamericanus. The sequence goes on from NW_026555073.1 coordinate 6,802,432, forward strand.
CCTCCCTTCCACTTTCTAACAATAAATAAATAAAATATTTTTAAAAAATAAATAAATTAAAAAAACCCACTCAGTGGCTTACTTTTCATCTACATTTTTATTCAGTTACTTTCCAGCTAATTGTTCGTTCTTTATGTTTTCCTGTGTCTTGCATGTATTTTCAAGATTGTCTTTAACATTTCTTTTTTTTTACTTTATTTTTAAATCATGTTTATTCTATTACAGCTGTCCCAGTTTTTCCCCCTTTGCCCTCCTCCCCCCATCCCGCCCCACCCCCTGCTCCCACAGTCAATTCCCACTCTGCTGTCCATGCCCATGGGTCATTCATACATGTTCTTTGTCTAGTCCCTTCCCCTTCTTTCCTTCATTGTCCTCCTTCCCCATCCCCTCTGGTCACTTTCAGGCTGCTCCATGTTTCCATGCCTGTGGTTTATTTTGTTCGTTAGTTTATATTGTTGAATAGATTCCACTTATAGGTAAGATCATATGGTATTTGTCTTTCACCAACTGGCTTATTTCACATAACATAATATTCTCCAGTTCCATCCATGATGTCGCAGAGGGTAGGAGTTCCCTTCTTTCCTTTTTTTTTTAAAATGCAGATTGATTTTATTTGTTTTTTTAATGTCAAGATCCATTATAAAATATTAAAAAATTTAAATCCCTTATAAAGTCTCAGCAGTGAAAACATGACACCAGCACAGAAATAATCAAGTAGATCAATGAAATAAAATGAGCATTCTAGAAACAAATGTATTTATCTGTCTAACAATGTAACATATGGTTAAATTGATATTTCAAATCAACGGGGAAAATAAAGCTTATTCAACAAATAAGGTGCAGGGACCACTATTACTTGAAATAAAACAAATACAGAGCAGCCCGCCCACCTTCTCGAGTCTCTACCGCACTCCTTACCAGTTAGGTTGTGCTAATGCTGATTTCTTCTGTCTGTCTGAGGTTATAAGGCCTCTCTCGCTATTGTTCAGTTGTTTGTTTCAGGTGATTTCTCCACAGTTTAGTTGTAATTCCAGGTTCACACTGGGAGGAGGTCACTGTGACTTCCACTCACTCCTCCGCCATCTTGATTCTCCTAACATGTCATTAAACATAGTGAACAGTTATAATCTGTCATTCTAGTTCCTGAAATCCGTATGTATATTTTTCATCTCTCTTGTTTCTGTCAGTTCTCAGACATACCACCTTGTTTCCCCGTGTGTTTAAGTACTTTTCACCACAAGTTACTAATACTCCTTGGAATATCGTATGTATGTCGGAATTCTTAGTGGCCTATATTAACGATTGAGTACTGCGGAAAGGGTTTATAATTGCTTCTGCCAGGGGGCTGGGGAGATAATTAGTCCGGGATTCATCTATATTACATGTGCTTGAGGCTTCTAATACTCTCTAAGTCAGTGTTTTGTTCCATTGGATTATGCTTCTGTTTCCCACCTCCCCTCCCCGCCAGACCATAGGGTTTTGATTATTACAGCTTTATACTATAGTTTGAAATCAGGGAATATGACACCTCCACCTTTGCTTTTATTTCTCAAGATTGCTTTAGCTTTAAAAAATGCCACTTGGATTTCGATGGAGATTGCACAAAATTTGTATATTGCTTTGTGTAATATGTCCATTTTAACTATGTTGATTCTTCAAATCCATGAATATGGAATATCTTTTCATTTATTTGTGTTTTCTTCCAGTTCTTAGAGTAATCTCTTGTAATTTCCAGTGTATAGGTCCTTCACATTTTTTGTTAAGTTTATTCCTAGGTATTTTATTGTTTTTGTTGCATTTGCAAGTGGAATTGTTATCTTTACTTATTATACTGAAATTCATTGCTAGTACATAGTAATGCAATGGATTTTGTACATTGATTTTGTATCCTCAACTTTACTGTACTTTTTATTGTTTCTATTTTTTTTTTGTGAGTCTTTAGAGTTTTCTATATAAAGAATTATGTTGTCTATAAAAAGTGACAGTTTGACTTCTACATTCCCAGTTTGGATGCTTACTATCTCCCTTGCCTGATTGCTCTGGCAAGGACTCCCAGCACTATGCTGAGTAAGAGTGGTGAGAGTGGGCATCCCTTGTCTTGTTCCTGATCTTAGAGGAAAATGTTTCAGTTTTTCCCCATTGAGTATATTAGCTGAGTGTTTGTCATACATGGCCTTTATTATGTTGAGGCACTTTCCTTCTGTACCCATTTTATCGAGTGTTTTCATCTTAAATGGATGGTGTATCATATCAAATGCCTTTTCTGCATGTATTGAATTAATCATATGATATTTATCCTTTATTTTGTTTATGTGGTGTATGACTGCCAAAAGAGCTCATTGCACAGATAAAATTAAAAGCCCTATTTTTAGAAACACCTTGGTTGAAACAGAGAATTCTGATGTCTTAACATGAACTGTTTTTTGTTTGTCAGGTGTAGGTAATAGCAGCGAAGGTGGAAGAGGAAAGGCAGGTGCAAAACTTTTCCAAGATTTTCAGATGTTAAGTAGGATCTGGACTCATCCCTGGTGTTTGCAGCTGGACTACATTAGCAAAGAAAATAAGGTAAATCAAATAAAAGATCTCTGTTGGGAGCAGAATAACTTTCGGAAAAAAGTTCATCCATCTAGACTGACTGTATATTTGAGTTTTCTTTTGCTTTGTGGTATAGTAATTCAACCTATTTTATTTCCAGTTAATTTCTGTATGTTGGAATGCATTATGATTATGTAATGAGGAACTAAATGTTAATCTTAACATCTTTCTTAACCATAGTAAAATGATCAAAAGTAAGAAAGGAACATTGTGTGAGTTCTCGTAACTAAACAACAGACTTTAATTGGATTTTCATAGTTCTTGTACTTTTTATTTTTTATGATCAATCTAAGACCTCACATTATATTTACCATATTTTGCTGCATATAATGTTTACCTTTTTTGCCCACATTTTTTAGGGAAAAACACGGATGCGTGTTAAACATGGGTAGTACTAATTCAGTGTCTATATAAATGTTTTCAATTATTTATGCTTATGTGTTTAAAGTGTAACTCTAGAAAACAATATCTGTAAGCAAAATACAAAAAAAACAAGTCTCTAAATATAGATAAATAAATAAATACATGAATTAAAAAATTAAAATATATGATTTTTTTCCCCCTGAAAGTTTGGGCCAAAACTGTGGGTGCCCATTATACATGGCAAAATACGGTAGTAGTCATATGTGTCATGTCACCTTTATTTTTCTAATGATAGTTCCTCAGTTCTACTTTATCTCAGGGCAATTAACTTATCTTTATGAAATAAAGAAGTATCATTATAATTTCCAATGTAAGTTGAGATAAACTATTAAAACATTAATCATTTTTTTTCTCTAGGGATATTTTGATGAAGACAGTATGGATGAATTTATAGCCTCAGATTCTGATGAAACCTCCATGACTTTGAGCTCCGATGATTATACAAAGTAAATTGAATCTTTTTGTGCCCTGCGTTGACACAGTAAAACTCGCTTCTTGCTGATGATCCTGAAGATTGGCATGTGTATCTTTATTCTACCTTTTCTAATAGTTTGAATTTGTTCTTTATTTTAGAAAGAAGAAAACAAAAGGGAAAAAAGGAAAAAAAGATAGTAGCTCAAGTGGAAGTGGTAGTGACAATGATGTTGAAGTTATTAAAGTCTGGAATTCAAGATCTCGGGGAGGTGGTGAAGGAAATGTGGATGAAACAGGAAACAATCCCTCAGTTTCTTTAAAGCCAGAAGAAAGTAAGTCTAGCGCATGTTGCCTTTATCATGGAACATGTTTAGGAATGTAATTATCATGTTAGTACATTTTCAATTATTAATTACTCTCTCTAGCCCTGGCTGGTATGGCTCAGTGGATTGAGTGCTGGCCTGTGAACTTGAAAGGTCATCGGTTTGATTCCCAGTCAGGGCACATGCCTGGGTTGCAGGCCGCGTCCCCAGTAGGGGGCGCGTGAGAGGCAACCACACACTGATGTTTCTCTCCCACTCTCCGTCCTTTCCCTTCTCTAAAAAATTAAATAAATAAAATCTTTAAAATGATACTTTTAAAATTGTAAGAACAACTTTATGCTGGGCACATTAAAACTTAGATGAAACAGAACGTTCTAGAAAAATATAACAGCACTGAATGTTCATTGCAGTTATTTCGCAGTAGCCAAAAATTAAAAATAACCTAAGAGTCAATGAATAGGAGAACTCATAAATGAAGGTATATTTATGCAGTTGAATACTGCATGACAGAATGATTGAATAAGTCTTCTTTGAGTGAAAAATGGAAAGTATATTGCATTATTAAGTTGTAGAATGATACAAATAGTATGGTATGTATAGTAAGTCCTCACTTAACACTATCAATAGGTTTCACAACTTTAAGCAAAACTGTATATAATGAAACCAGTTTTACCATAGGCTAATTCATGTAAACAAGCATTAAGATCCTGTAGCATCTCATTAATGTTGTAACAAACCAACTTTGAACAAAATGACATTATTCAAGGACCTGCTATAATTTACAAACATGAAAGATGATGTACAGTTTAGAGGTACACATATAGTGAAAATATAAAAACATACATACAAATAATAAATATATACCTTAAGGTTTTCATTGCCTCTCCAAAAGAACAGAGAGAAAGAGAAATGTGACTGCGTAAGGTCACTTATTAGGCTTCAGGTGTATCAAAAGCAGATTTAGAAGGTCTTCAGATTCGATAAAAGTGGGATGTGGAAACACAGCTTTTCATTATATTCTATATACATTTCTGGGTATGTATAAGATAACAAAAATCTATAAAAATGTAAAATACCGTATTTTGCCGTGTATACTGTGCTCCCATGTGTAATGAGCACCCATGTTTTTTTGCCCAAACTTTCAGGGAAAAAACTTTTCATTTTAATTTTTTAATTCAATTTTTTTATTTGTTTATATTTAGAAACAAAACCGATTATCGGATTCCAAGGTATTACTTTGCATACGGATATTGTTATTGCTTTCTAGAGTTATGCTTTTAACGCATAAGCATAAGTCAGGGATTTAAAAATGTTTATATAGATACGGAATTAGTACTACACATGTATAATGCACATCCTTATTTTTCAAAAATTTGGGCAAAAAGTGAGCATTATACATGGCAAAATATGGTGATTAACATTAAAAAGCAATTGAGAAGGTACAAAAACAGGTTAAACCTATACCTTTCTCATTTTGGGTTGATCAGTATTTGTTTTAGTTTTCCAGAATTCTAGAAGCACTTTGCAATGTTTCCCACCCTTGCCCCTGAGATCTTTTCTCTCCTTTTCCCTGCGGCAGCCAGTCTGCCATCCCTCTCTTTCCTTCTTTTCTGTCTCCGTCTCTCTTTCGGTCTTCTTCTGTCATGGTACCTGTCTTTTGGGATGTCTTTTGGGGGTTATTATATATCAGGGCCTGGCGACCTCTGCCTCTTCGAATCTCTGACATTCTTAGCTCCTATCTCGAGCCTTTCCCTGACAGTATAGAGCAGGGTGTCTCTGTCTCTGTCTGTCTCTCTCTCTCTGTCTCTTTCTGTCTCTCTCTGTCTCTCTCTCTCTGTCTCTCTCTCTCTCTGTCTCTCTCTCTCTCTCTGTCTCTCTCTCTCTCTCTCTCTCTCTCTTTCTCTCTCTCTCTCTCTGTGTCTCTCTCTCGTGGTAGTAGTGTTTTTTCTCTCTGGGCAGGAGCATGCCTGTGCGTGCATGTGTTTAGCTCCCCTCCCCCAAATCCCTATCATTCTCTTTCTCACTCTCTCCTTATTTTGGTCTATATCTGTTTCCCTTGGTCTCTTTCTTAATCTCTCTCGGGGTCTTTTAGTTTCCATCCTTATTTGCCTGCTTATTTATGTTTCATTTATTTTATTTAGGTAAAGCTACTTCCTCCTCTAATCCAAGCAGCCCAGCTCCAGACTGGTACAAAGATTTTGTTACAGATGCTGACGCTGAGGTTTTAGAGCATTCTGGTAAAATGGTACTTCTCTTTGAAATTCTTCGAATGGCAGAAGAAATTGGGGATAAAGTGTAAGTTCTTTCCTATTTTATTACATAAATGAACTTTTTGATAACCTTTCTATTATTTAAACAATTTATTTGAAGAAGTAAGTTTTCTGTTCTTTCTTTCTAAAGATGGCATTATTTTGAATAGCGTAGTGATAGACAACTATCTTCCTTCTGAACCAGTAGTTCTAAGTGCATAGTCTGGTTATTTCTTTAGTGCTGTTTTTTCCTGCTGGCTGTTGCACCCTGAATTTATTTCCTTGAGCCAAATGTCTAGTTGATAACTATATATTGCCACCTTCAAAATCATTTTTTCAATCCATGTAGCCCAGGTTTTACCCTGTCACTTTACTGAGCTTTTTCCCACCTCAAGTCCCTTAATGACCTTTTAGTCCCCAAATCTAGTGGACATCTCTCAGACTTTATTTTATTTCACCTTTTTGACAATTCTCTTTGTCATCTCTCCTTTGTTTTTTGTTCCTGTTTGTTTTACTTATAGCATTTGTGCCCCCATTTCCTTCCCTGCATCCCCAGCCCCCAATCTCATACTTCCCATTAGTATTTAATAATATACTTTTATAGTGTTGAACCAGGCTTATTGTTTAGGTTGTTATAATGTCCCAGCATCTTATCATAAAATATTTTAAAAATGTATCTGTGATGCTTTTAATAACAATTTAACGTAAGGCTAAAAAAATCAGTCATCTTTGGCATTAGTCAAAGCTGACTCCCAGGCTTTTGGCCTAAGCAGCTGGTGGATTATGGTATTATTTACTAAAATGGGCAATATTAGGGAAGAACTCCGTTCACTTGAGGTAGTAATGGGTCTTGCTCTGGATATGTTATGTTTGAGTAGCCTGTTAGATATCCAGGAGGTGTCAGGTATAAAGTGGATATTTGAGTTCTGAGTTTCTGAAGGGAAAGGAGAGATTATTACTCTAGACATGCTCGTCCTTTTTTGTACTGTCAACTTTGTAGTTTAAAATTGTTTTTTATTTGATACCATACAAGAATTTTAAGAATGTAGAAGAGATTTTAGTGGTCCTTTAATTTCCTAACCAATGCAGGACTCTGTGTACAGTGTTTATCGTAGATATTCTCCTACCTTTCCTATGATAGAATAGTTGCCAGCTCATAAGGCTACCTATAGTTGAATACTTCAAATTATTAGGAAATGTACCCTTTACTTCATACACTTTTACTATAGCTGTTTCCATTCTGTTCTAAAATAGAATATATCTACTTTTTTTACACTATTATCATGATCATTTTTAGTTATTAACCCAACTGATGGATGTCATTAGTGTTAAGACTATAAAACCATGCATTTCCAGAATTGTGATTACCATTATTCTTTATCTGTCTAACATTTCATTCTGTTAAAACATAATTTTCAAACATAATGAAGAGTGGAAAGAATTTGATAATGAATACCTGTATACCTGTCACCTGGAATTGATACTATACTCTATATTTACTGTATCTTTCTTTATTGCATATCTATTTATCCACCCATTCATAGATCTTATTTTCCTGATGTCTTTTAAACTAGGTTGCAGACATCACTACTATTATTTCCATTGTCTTGTCTTCAAAGAGTAGGGGATGTACCACTCGTCTCATTTTTAGCTTCTCAGTTCATTGATTTTTGTATGGCATGATTTCAGTCCTGACCACATGGTCTTGCTTATAATTCAGATTTTAGTACCCATCTCAAAATATGGTTGCAGTAAACAAAACACTTCAGCTGCCTTTTTATTAACACAGTTTTAGTAACGCTGGCTCTTGTTTATTTTGAACTCTATGCATCCATTCAAGCAATCCTATAGAGAGGTTTTCCAACTTTGGGGGAGGAAGGAATTTTACTCATGTAGGTTCTTTTACCTGGTCTAATACAAAAATCAACATGAGCCGGATTAAGAGGAAATAACAAAATTTAATTACATATGTACTTAGGGCAGCCCCACATACATGACAGAATGAGAGATCCGACAAACAGGAGAGTTTCAGAGGCAGGAAGGTAATATAAGGTGCTTCTGATATCCTGAGCTAAGTAATGATGCAAAATGCCCCGAGGATTCAGAGGAGAGGGGGAAGATTTGCAGGATAACAGCAAGTGTTTAGTAAATATAAGTTTGCCCTGCCCTATAGATAGGTCATAAAAAGTTATTTTTGGTAAAAGTTCCTCTTGAACCTTCAGGGTCTCGTTTACCTTCACCTCAAAATAATCCACATGCCAAAGTAGCACATCTTGGAGAGATCATCTTGTTTTGAACCCCTTTACAACCTCTAAATACCACTGTTGATTGGTGTTGAAATCTGTGGTCAACAAAGACATTTTTTTTTTTAAAAGTAAGTGCTGTTAAGTCAGATTCCCGTATTTTCTATGTGTGCCATTGATTTTTTTAGACCCAAATACATGGAGGGGGGGTGGCAGAGGTAGGTGTACAATTTTTTATATAGAAAATAATACAATAATTAGCCCTGGCTGGTGTGGCTCAGTGGATTCAGCACCAGCCTGTGAACCATAGAGGTCGCCAGTTTGAATCCCAGTCAGGGCACATGCCTGGGTTGTAGGCCAGGTCCCCAGTGGAGGGTGCGCGAGAGGCAACCGTGCATGGTTGTTTCTCTCCCTCTCTTTGTCCCTTCCTTCCCCTCTGTCTAAAAATAAATAAATAAAATATTTAAAAAATATAATAATTAATAAATAATAGAAGAATAAACTCTGTTTAGCACTCTCACAACTATAAACTTTTTGCCTCACCCTGTAAAAACTTGATATTTCCACAGGGTGAGAAATAAATGAATTTTAGTGATTTTTGCCAGTGATCTGTTAAAAAATGTTTAACAACTGGTTCTCCAAATGAATGAATGAATGAATTTATATATATGAGAGAAAGCAGAGAAACAAGAAAGGAAGACCTGATTTGTAACATTTGCTGCTTTCCATGGTATAAATGCTCTCACCATGGCCAATTCAAGCTACCAACATGATGTCAGAGGTGAAGAGAGATGTTAACAATCCACTTTGTTTCTAGCTACTTATAGTCAACTCAAGTACACCACTGATTTCAGCTCAGCCCTCCTGATTAATTTTTCTTTCACTTAAATATTAAATTCAGATTTAATCTTTATTCCCAGATTTTTGACATTTATGATTTGGCAAGTATTGCTTTTATATTTTCACTTGGGTCATTTATAAAATAAAGCCAAAATAGTTTACATAAGTATAAAAATTATTACTGATCGGGACAGTAGTTCATGTTGTCTGCAACTATGAAAGGTTAACATAGGTAACCATTAAGTTTGTAGTCACTTGGTCCTAATAACACTATCTTTTTCACAGTGAGACTTACCTGAGCTCAGTGGTTCTCAGAACCAACCTTAATACTGACTCAAGTCAATTGTTTTCTCAAATAGCCCAAATTCAAAATTAATTCCAATTAAGTAGTGTTTCTAAGAATTTAAGTTTCCCACTTAGAGGAACTGTCAAAAGCTTAATTTGTAGTTCAGAAAGAATTGATTGAATAAAGCTTTTGATTCTGGGAAAAATAACCAGTCTACTGAAGGATCACAGTATAGCCCCTGATAATTTACACTGAGCACCAGGAGTAAATTCGTTTACTTCCCAGTATTTTAGGAGTACCTACTAGTAGACGGTTGACTCCCACAGTGCAGAGTTTAGGAAGCCAACAGTAGTCAACGTGGAGGTCGTTAACTCCCAACAGTTGTTTCATAGTTTGAGTTGTCCTTTTTAGTTCTACTAAAGCTGAAGACATCTAACAGTGAGAGTGAAAGATCTTTTGGAGTCATAGGCATCTCTCTCCTACATTACAGCCTTCAGAATCAAAACAAAAAAAAAATGCTTGCTGCAGGTATCTATTTCCTTGTATACTGACCTACTTTGTTTGCATATATAAGGAAAAGCACAAATTATATTCTTTCTAGAATTCTTTTTCACTTCCAGGTGTATTAATTATACCCCCTTCTCACCAACTGGATAGATCAGAGCAGTGGTTTTCGAACTGTAAAGCCTTGTAAGTTGATGGATGACCTAGAGCAGAGGGTGAGGAGCCATTAACACCTTTTCTCCTCCCTTAATGCCTGAAACACCTTGCTTCTATGTTATTTTCTATTTTAACTTTACATAAGACATTATGTGAACAGATTGTTTTCCTAGCTAAAAAGGAACTACTGAGGATAGAGAATCGAGAATCTGCAGATACATTTGAAATAGAATGGCAAAGTATTTAGATTGTGTTACAATCTGAAATTACTCAAATTCTTTTCGTGAGAAGACGACTTCTCATATTCTCTAAACTGTGTATTTTGCAGAGTCAAAGTTTTCCATCTTGACGAAGTCCAGTTTATCAACTTATATTTCATATATTTTCAGTGTCATGTCAAAGAATGGTTTGTCTAACTCCAAGAAGATTTTCGTTTTTGTGTGTTTTTCTAAACATTCTGTAGTTTTACATTTTAAATTTAGATTTATGCTCCATTTGAGTTAATTTTTATAAAAAGTATGAAGTTTAGGCCAAAGTTGGTTTATTTGAATATGGATGTTTAGTTTTGCCAAGACCATGGACTTGCCTTTACCTCTTTGTCGAAAAACCAATTAACTATATTGTGTGGCTCTCTATATGTGGACTGTATTTTCTTCCATTGATTTGTGCTTGTCCCTTCATCAGTACTGCACTGTTTTGATTCCTCCAGCTTTGGAATTCTGTAGAGTTAGGTCTCCAAGTTTTTCTCTTTCAAATTTGTTTTGGTTACTCTATATGCTTGCCAGTCCCATACAAACTTTAGACTCTGCTTGTTAATTTCTTTAAAAAAAAACAACCACCAGCAACCCTACTGGGGTTTTGATTAGTATTGTGTCAAATTTTTATATCAATTTAGGAAGAAGTGATGTTTCTACTCTATAAATATTCTAATCTAAGAATACTCATCTTTTTCTCTAGACTTGTTTTCAGCCAGTCTCTCATATCTCTGGACTTGATTGAAGATTTTCTTGAATTGGCTAGTAGGGAGAAGACAGAAGATAAAGATAAACCTCTTATTTATAAAGGTGAGTTACAAACATTTCTGTATCGTGTATTTTAAAAGATTAATTTATATTATCTCATATAAACATTTTAACAGTAAAAGAGAAAATACTACCCATACTCACAACCCTAATATATTCTTGTTTTTCTCCACTGTATTCTTATCCTTACTGATATAATTATGATCTTTGTTGTTGCAGTTTTAGCATAAATTTAAATGTTTTTAAAGCAGCTTTATTAAAATGTAATTCACATAAGGTGCAATTGAGCCATTTAAAATGTACAATTCAGTGGTTTTTAGTACATTTATAGAGTTGTGCAACTGTCACCGGGGTCAGTTTTTGAAAAATTCAATCACCACCAAAGAAACCCCTGTACCTTTAAGCTGTGACCACCCTCCCTCCCACTTCCAGTGCTTCCATACCTAGTCAGTCGCTCATCTACTTTGTTTCTTCAGATTGACCTGTGGATTCACATGATATGTGGTCTTTTGTGACTGACTTCTTTCACATTCCATGTTTTCAAGGTTCATTCATGTTATAGCATATGTCAGTACTTAATTCCTTTTTATGGTGTAATAAAATTTCATTGGATAGATAAAAACCCACATTTGATTATCCATTCATTCATTCATAGATATTTAGGTTGTTCTCACCAATTAGCTATTGTGAATAGTGCTCCTATGAACATTTGCATACAAGTTTTTACATATTTAAATAATCTGTTTTCAGTTCTTTTGGATATATACTTAGGATTGGAATTATTAGATCATATGATAATTCTGTGTTTAACTTCTTGAGGAACCACCAACTGTTTTCCTCACTGTCTACACTATTTTACGTTTCCACAAGGGTTCTGATTTCTCTACATCTTCACCCATACTTGCTTCCTCCCCCCTTTTTTTATTATAATGATCCTATTGGTAATTCATTGTGCTTTTGATTTGTATTTCCCTAATGACTAAGAATGCTTATCATCATTTCGTATAATTGTTGGCTGTTTGTTCATCTTCTTTGGAAAGGGTGTTTATTCAGGTCCTCTGCCAGTTTTTGAATGCGGTTATTTGTCTTTTTTTTTTCTTTTTATCAATTACAGGGTTATTATTTTTTTCATTTTCTACATACCAGTCTCGTGTCACGTATATGATTTATAAATATCCTGTCTTGATTTGTGTGTCGTCTTTTCACTTTCTCTTTTTCCAGTATTCAGTATGTTTTTTTGAGTATGCTATTACAGCTGTCCCATTTTTTTCTCCCCTTTCTCCCCCTCTGCTCTGCAACCCCCTCCCACCAGCATCCCCCCCCCTTAGTTCATGTCCATGGGCCATACATGTAAGTTCTTAGGCTTCTCCATTTCCTATACTGTTCTTAACCTCCCCCTGTCTATTTTGTACCTACCAATTATGCTGCTTATTCCCTGTACCTTTCCCTCCATTCTCTCCTCTCCCCCTCCCCACTGATAACCCTCCATGTGATCTCCATTCCTGTGATTCTGTTCCTATTCCTGTTCTAGTTGTTTGCTTCGTTTGTTTTTGTTTTTGTTTTTAGGTTCAGTTGTTGATAGTTGCGTTTGTTGTCATTTTACTGTTCATAGTTTTGATCTTCTTTTTCTTAGATAAGTACCTTTAATATTTCATATAAAAGGGCTTGGTGAAAGTGGACATCCATGTCTTTTTTCTGATGATGTTAATGGAAATGCTTTTTATGTTTGCCTGTTGAGTATGATGTTATATGTCTGTTTTCATAGATGACCTTTATTATGTTGAGGTATGTTCCCTCTATTCCTATTGTGCTGAGAGTTTTTATCATAAATGGGAGCTGTATTTTGTCACATGTTTTTTCTGGATCTATTGATACGATTTTTATCCTTCATTTTGCTTATGTGGTATATCACATTGATTAATTTATGGATACTGAACCAAACTTGCATTCCATGAATAAATCACACTTGATCATGGTGTATGATGTTTTTAATGTATTGTTGGATGTGGTTTGCTACTTTTTTGTTGAGGATTTTTGCATCTATGTTCAACAGGGATATTGGCCTATAGTTTTCTATTATTGTAATATCTTTGTTGGTTTTAGAATTAGGATAATCCTTGTATTGTGAAATGAGGTTCGGAGCCTTCCCACCTCTTCAGTTTTTCAGAATAGTTGGAGAAGAATAGGTGTTAAATCTTCTTTAATTATATGACAAAATTCACCTATGAAGCCATCTGGTCCAGGGGTTGGGTTTGTCAGGAGTTTTTTGATTACTCATTTGATTTTGTTAGTAATTATCTATCTGTTCATATTTTCTATTTCTTTTTGATTCAGTCTTGGAAGATTATATGCTTCTAGGAATTTATACAATTCCTCCAGGTTGGCCAATTTGTTTGCATATAATTGGTCATAGCATTTTCTTATAATCCACTGTATTTCTTTGGTGTCAGTTGTTATTTCTACTCTTTCATTTCTGATTTTATTTATTTAGGTCCTCTATTTTTCTTGATGAGTCTGATTAAAGGTTTATCAAGCTTATTTATCTTTTCAAAGAATGAACTTTTTTCATTGATCTTTTGTATTATTTTTCATTTATTTCAGCTCTGATGTTTATTCCCTCCATCTACTCCAGGAGTTGCTGTTGTTCTTTCTCTAGTTCTTTTAAGTGTAAGGTTAGGTTGTTTATTGAGATTTTTCTTCTTTTGAGGCAGGCCTGTATTCCTATGAATTTTCCTCTTAGAACTGCTTTGGCTGTGTCCCATAGAATGGGGTTGTTGTGTTTTATTTTCATTTGTCTCAAAGTGACTGTTGATTTCTTCCTTGATTTTGGTGTTAAGCCATTGAATATTTGGTCGCATGTAATCTACCCTCCCAGCGTAAGTGTGTTTTTCAGTTTTCTTCACATAGTTGATTTCCAATCTCAAAACACAGGATCAGAGAAGATGCTTGTTAGTATTTCAGTCTCCCTAAATTTATTTAGACTTACTGTATGGCCTAACATATGGTTTGTCCTGGAAAATGTCCTTTGTGCACTTGAAAAGAATTTATATTCTACTACTTTGGGGTGAAATGTTCTGAAACTTCAATGAACTCCATATGATTTTATGTGTCATATAAGGTAGCTGTTTCCTTGTTATTTTCTGTCTGGATGATCTCTCCATTGATGCCAATGGGGTGTTAAAGTCCCCTACTATGACTGTATTACTGCCGGTTTCTCCTTTTATTGGTATCAGTATTTATTTTATATATTTAGGTGCTTGTACATTAGGTGCGTAAATGTTTACCAGGGTTATGTCCTCTTGTTGGATTGATCCCTTTAACATTATGTGATATCCTTTGTCTCATTATAGCCTTTGCTTCCAAGTCTGTTTTGTCTGATATAAATATTACTACCCCAGCTTTTTAAAATTTCCATTTGCATCAGACATCTTCTTCCATCCCTTCACTTTCAGTCTGTGTGTGTCTTTCTTTCTGAGGTGGGTCTCTGTAGACAGCATATATTTGGGTCTTGTTTTCTTATCCATTCTGTCTTTTGATTGAAGCCTTTAAGTCATTTACATTTAAAGTGATTATTGATAGGTACATATTTATTGCCATTTTATTCTTTATAATTGTGTTCCTGTTTTTCTTCAAGAAGTCCCTTTAAAATTTAATACTGGTTTGGTGCTAATGAACTTCTTTAGTTTTTTCTTGTTTGGGAACCTTTTTATTTCTCCTTTAATTTTTATATTATTTTTTATTTCCAATTACAGTTGACATACATTATTATATTAGTTTCAGGTGTACACCCCAGTGATTAGACATTACATAGCTTCATAAGTGATCATCCTGCTAAATCTCATATCCATCTGACACCATATGTAGTTATTAAACTATTATTGACTCTATTCCCTATGCTGTACTTTATAATCCATGACTATTCTGGAGCAACAAATTTGTATTTCTTAACCCCTTCACCTTTTTCACCTATTCCTCCAAATCTCCTCCCATCTGGCAACTGTCAAAATGTCTGTGTCTGTGATTCTGCATCTGTTCTGCTTGTTCATTTATTTTGTTTTATTGGATTCAGTTGTTGATAGATATGTATTTATTGCCATTTTATGGTTCATATTTTTATCTTCTTATTTGTCTTCTTAAAGAAGACCCTTTAACATTCCATATAATATTGGTTTGGTTTTGATGAAGTCCTTTAGTTTTTTCTTGTCTGGGACACTCTTTATCTGTCCTTCGATTCTAAATGATAGCTTTGATAGGTAGAACAATCTTGGTTGTAGGTCCCTGCTTTTCATGACTTCGAATATTATTTGTCGATTCCGTCCAACCTACAAAATTTACTTTGAGAAATCAGCTGACAGTTTTATGAGAGCTCCCTTTTAGGTAACTCTTGCTGCTTTTAAGATCCTCTCTTTGTTTTTAACCTTTGGCATTTTAATTACGATGTGTCTTGGTGTGGGCTTCTTTGGATTTATTAGTGTGGTTCTCCCTGTGCTTATTGGACTTACATATCTATTTCACTCTCCAGGTCAGGGAAATTTTCAGTAATTATTCTTTCAAATAAGTTTTCAATCTCTTGCTCTCTCTTTTTTTCTTCTGGCACCCCTGTTGATGTGAATGTTTGTTATGCTTGATGTTGTCCCATCAGTCCCTTAAACCTCCTCATTTAAATTTTGGTTTTTGTTTTTGCTGTTTCCAATTGGGTGCTTTTTGCAACCTTCTTTCCCAATTGCTGATTCACTCCTCTGCTTCATCTGATCTGCTGTTGATTCTATGTAATATAGTCTTCATTTCTGACTTTGTTTTTTATGGTTTCGATCTCTTTATGTAAGTTCTCATTGAGTTCATCTACGTGTTTTCTAAGTTCATTGAGGATTGTTATAAGCAGTGTTTTGAACTCTGTATCTGGTAGATTTCTTGCCTCCTTTTCATTTACTTTTTTTCCCTTGTCCTTTTGTCCTGTTCTTTCATTTCGGACACTGTTTTCATCTCATCAGTTTGGCTGACGCCCTGTGATTCAATGTGTTAGGTAGATCTGGTACATCTCCAAGTCTTGGCATGGTGGCCTTATATAGTAGGTGTTTTATGAGGCCCAGTGTTGCTGTCCCCTTGCCTCCTGAGCTGGATGCTCCAAGGATATTCCTTGTGTGGACTGTGTGTGCCTTGCTGCTGTTATTGAGCCTTGATTGCTGTTGGCACATCTGTAGCTGGGATTGTTCCTCATGCTGACCGGCTGTGAGGAGCAGCTGTGACTACAGCGAACAAGCTGTTCTATCGGGGCTCACCCCAGGGAGGGTGAGTCACTTTATCTGTGTGCTCTCGTGCTTGCTGAGTCCGCCATTTGGGTGTCATCAATGATGTAGCTAATTGCGCGGTGCTCTGGGGTTGTCTACAGTCAGCCATCGAGTGTGTTGGTTCTGGTGCCTCTTGGGTTGGGCTCTTGGGGAAGCCAAGTTTATCTGCTGCCCGTGCCTGGCCTGGGGCCACCTGGTAGGAGCTACAAAATGACCTGCAGTTGTTAGCTGCCTGTCCTGTGTTGGGTATGCCTGGCAGAGGCTGTGATGCAAACCAAGGATGGTTACCTCTGTGCCTTGCCTAGCAAGGGGTACAGGGCCTGCTAACCCCACCCCTCCCACTGCTTGTTTGGTGTTTATGGACTTTTGGTAGATTTTACAAAAGTCTGTAGCATAGGTGGAGACCGGTTGCTTGTGTGAACAGCTGCTGAAAGAGGTTCCAGAAGGTGTGTTGGTTGGGTGGGGCCTGGCTTCCGGGAATCTCAGGGTGGGGTGACTAGTGTTAGGTTAATGGAGACACAGATTTGGCACTTGCCTGCACCTGCAGGCTCTGGCTGGGGAGGTGGCTCAGCAAAGGAGCAGCGGTGCCTGCCCACACTCCTCTCCGGGGCAAAGCTGCCACTGCAGTCATCGCTGATGCCAGAAAGTTGAGTTCCTTCCTGAATGTTCCTGGTGCTTTTCTACCTGCTGTCCCTTAACTGAAGCTTAGGGCGAGTGTTTGTGACTCTCTGTGTGGGCCCTTTAAGAGGACATCTCTGGGTCTATGGCAGCTCTGTGTGTCATTCAGATGGAATTTTCACTGATTTTCACAACCAGACATTGTGGAAACTTCTTTCTGGCACCAGTGCTGTGGGCCAGGAAGCGTAATGTGGGGCTGGCACCTTTGGCTTCTCAGGGATTACCTGCGCACACATTGTGTCCAGCCAGTTTTGCCTCTCTGCCCCTCCTACCAGTCTGGATGTGGCTCCTCCTCTATATCTTTAGTTCTAGGAATTCTGTTCAGCTAGCCTGGAGGTGGTTTTCAACGTGCTGGTTCTATAATTTAGTTGTAATATTGATGTGTTCTGGGGAGAGGGCAAGCACAGTGTTTTTCCTACTCTACCATCTTGGCCAGAACTGTAAATATAGTTTTCTTTTCTCACTATATATTAGTTTTGTGAGTTAGATTTTATGTTCTGATAGTGCTTTATTATCTTCAAGGCTATGTTACAAAAAATGTTATATCACTTTACCACTATGAAAAAGTGGGAAATGCCCATTTTACTATGTATCTGCAGTACTATAATGATATTTTCTTCATCTTTTATGGGTAAGAATAGTTGTTTTTGTTTAATTTATATTTTTTGACTGCTGATAAGATTGAACAGTTTTCCATATGCTTGCTAGTTCATATCTAATTGTATAAATTGTTTTCAGCAAATATTTGCTTTAACCACTAATTAATTGAGTTTATTTGAGTACCTACTACTACTTCTACTGCTGCTACTACTACTGTTACTACTACTACTACGATGACTGCTAGTACTGTGCTGAAGTTAGGTTCAAGGAGTATTACAGGAAATCATGTTATAGAGAGGGATCAAGCACATATATGTGCCATAATAGAGACAGATATGTTTTGCTATGAAACCTTGGGTGGTAATATTAAGTACTCAATAAGTTTAATTACTGTATGACAGGCACTGTTTTAAGTGCTCTTTTTTCTTACATTCACTTACTAAACAGCAATCCTATGCAATGGGTACTCGGATTATCCCCCATTTTTAAAGATAAAAACACTGAAACACAAGGACTTTACTGGCATTTTCTCTTATGGAAAAATAATTAAATGATGAAACTGGGATTAAACTCAGGGAGTCTGGCTCCAAAGTGTTTGTTTTTGTTTACTAATCTATACCATTGTATCATAGTTTTTATATGTTGGATTCACAGTTGTAGTACAGAATGTTCATTTGTATTATCACAGAAAGGTATCTTGAAATACTTATTAAAATATTTGTATATTCAGTTATGATTAGCATATTCACTTTAATAATTACCCTGCTAAGTTAACAGTTAATGCAAATGTGACTTCAGTCTCTCACCTTGTTATCCAACCATCTGTGTCAAATTCGTTTTTTCTTAGCTGTATATGCCATTTTTTCCAGTTGAAAGAAATAAACTTAAATAAAGAAATTGTGTTTCTTAGCCATTACTGAATGTACAGCAAGGAAATTCTAAGATGTTGATATAGGTGAAGATGTAGATATGTAATAGACATGTCAAAAAGCACATTTTAAACTAGTGACCTACTTTAAATCAAAAAATGTTTGCTAAAATATATAAATCTCAGTTTTGCCAACTTTTTTTTAATGTTAAGACTCTAGGGTATGATAAGAATTTTTCTAGGATGTTAAATAGTATTATGTTGCAAGTTGAAGAATTAGAATAGAAATTGTGTATGAAATTATGTCATAAGCATTTAATCCCTTGGTATAATTAAGTATCAGTGTAAGCATTGGGTATAATTTCACCTCACTCTACAAAAGGCAATGTGTCTGAACATTGTTTAACTTATAAAAGTTGCATTCCTTTACTTACACACACACACACACACACACTTGTCATAAAATAGGAACATATGACGATATTTGTTGCTAGGCTATAGAATAGTTTTGGTACATAACAGGCATTCAGTAAATATTTGTTCGGTGAATGAATAATTGTATTATATGTCTCTGTTTTTTATCTGATCAGTATCAGAGTGTAAGAAGAATGGAAACCTGGATGTTTGCAGATTTAATTAAAAGCAAGCTTTATGGACATAGTGCAATTGAACATATTTTGACAGTTTTAAATAATTCTAATCAAGGAAATCTTTTAATAAATTCACATGTATATGATATACTTTTTAAAGTATCTTTGTTATTCAGTGCCTATTAGAAATGTGATTTGAAATACAATGAATTACCACTTGATTAAAAATTTTATTTTGCTATGCAAATAGAATATATATAACCAGTTTTTAAATAGTAAGGAAGAAAATCTCTTATTACCAGCAGAACAGGATATATCAAATCTCTTTTTCTTGTTACATTTTCAGGTGAAGGCAAGTGGCTCAGAAACATTGACTATTACCGTTTAGATGGTTCTACTACTGCACAATCAAGGAAAAAATGGGCTGAAGAATTTAATGATGAAACTAATGTGAGGTAGGAACCCTTTTCTGTTTGTGTAGAGTTATTAAAAATAATTTTAAATCTACAAGAAAATTCACTTTTTTTAGTGTATACTTATAGAATTTTTGACAGTTGTAAGGTACTGTCAAACTATAAGAGGATTTCCTCCCCCTTCAGGAAAAATAACTCATGGAATCATGCAGTTTGTAGGCTTTTGAGTCTTCACAGCATTCACAAAGCAAAATACATTTGAGATTCATTCATACTGTTATATATGTCAATAGTTTGTTCCTTTTTATTGTTGAGTAATATTCCATTCTGTGGATGTATTATAATTTATTTGTACTTGAGAGACATTTAAGTTGTTTCTAGGTTTTCGAATTAAAGTTGCTCTAAGCTTTCATGTATAAATTTTTGTGTGATCCATAGATATTTACCTAAGTGAAATAAAAGTCCAGTAGTACAATTCCTGGGTTGCATGGTAAGTTTATGTTTAGCTCTGTAAGAAATTGGCAGTTTTCAAAGTGCTTGTACAAGTTTTCATTTTCACCAGCGATGTGTGTTCCAGTTGCTCTTCATCCTTGTTTGCACTTGGTATAGGCTGTAGGTCAAGGCTGTTTATATTTGTGCTATTGATGTTGCTTCTAACTGCTGGCAATTAACAGATTGAATTTCATTTGGAAGAGAAAATACACACACACACACACACACACACATATAAACATATGCATGCACACATACACATGTGTGAAAGCATGGCCTTTAAGAAAAGGCCAGAGATAGAGTTAGTTTAATGACAAGGTTGCTAAGGAATGCCTTCATAACTGTTTTAAAGTATGAAAGGTATAATGTGTATATAAAACATGCTTTAACACTAGCAGAGTCTTGAACTATACTAGGGGTAAGGCTAGAGAAATTACAGTTATGCCATAGGAAGATTATACAATATTCTGTTAGGTGTTTAAAATCTATAGAGTCTGGTAGGGATGATTTGAGTAAAGTTATAAAGTAACTGTTTAAAGAATAGTATAGCCCTGGCTGGTGTGGCTCAGTTGGTTGGGTGTAGTCCCTCAAAGCAAAAGGTTGCCGGTTTGACTCCCAGTCAGGGCACATGCCTGGGTTGCAGTTCATTCCCCGGCTGGGTGCGTACTAGAGGCAACCAGTAGAGGTCATGTTTCTCTCTCAAATTGATGTTTCTCTCCCTCCTTTCCCTTCTCTTTCTCTCTTAAAAAAAAAAGAATAGGTACACTATTATATTCTGTTTACCATGTTTTTAAAAATTATTTGTGTGAAGAAGTAATTTTATTAACTGAGTAACCTTAATCTAATTTGTCATACTTAGACTAAACATTTGACTTTCTCAGTTTCCCAAGTTTGTAAATACCACAGTGGCATATGATTTCTGTCATAATGTTTCATATTTTATGGCCAGTAAGGAACAACATTGAAATGTGGATGCTGAGCTCTCAGCTTGGATTACTCACTAGCAAATTACCCCCTCTCCACCACAGACATAAGCCAAAAAGTGTCTCTGATTCAAATTCATTTTATGTACATACATATGATGTCTTTGAGGGGTTACTCTTGAGTAGCTAAACATGACTGGATTATATTCACAAATGTTATAGATTAGGACTACTGTCTACATTCTATTTTTTCACAACTTAGTAATTTTCAGAGAATACAACATAAATATAATGTTCGTTTATGTCAAAACAGTTGGAAAAATACATTAAGGTAAACTTAGACATAATGACCTTTCTAATGTTGTCTTGTGTGCCCAGGAGGTAGTTTTCAACAGTCTAAGAGTCCTTATTTAGCTTGATACTGAATATTGATATTAGTATTGGATAGGTTTTTTAGCTCTTTATTTAGAAATGATTATAGATTCACAAGAACTTACAAAGATAGTGTAGAGAGGACCTGTGAACCCATCACCAAATTTTCCCCAAGAGTTATGTCTTACAGACTAGATTATGTCGATGTATGTGCATATTTGTCACATTTAGAGATTCCTTTAACCGTCACTGAAATCAAGGTACAGAAATATTGCATCACCTCAAAGATTGTTTTCTTACTATTCTCCCATAGTCACACCCATTCTTACACAAACTTTGCCACTATCCCAGACTCCTGGAAATAATTTGTTTACCACCTTTATAATTTTGTCAAATTGAGACTGTCGTATAAATTATATCATCCTATATGTCATTTTTGGAGACTGGCATTTTTCACTCAACATAATGCCCTTTACTTTCATCCCAGTTGCTTATAACAGTAGTCCGTTCCTTTTTATTACAGAGTTGTATTCCATGTAAGGGATGTACCAGTTTGTTTAATACAGATTGTACCATCTATTACAGGGCATTTTAGTTGTTTACAGGTTTGGCTATTACAAATAAAGCTGCTATGAACATTATGTACAGATTTTGTGTACACCTAAGGTTTCATTCCCTAGGATAAATGCCCAGGAGTGTGATTGCTCAGTTTCATGATAAATGACTAGTTTTTTAAAGAAACTGCCAAACGGATTTCAGAGTGGCTGTACCATTTTGTATTCTCACCAGTAAAGTGTGAGAAATCAAGTTTCTCTGCATCCTCACCAGCATTTCATCTTATCACTGATTTTCATTTCAACTGTTCTGATAGGTATATAATGAGCGGTATCTCATCGTGGTCATAATTTGCATTTCCCTGATGGATGGTTATATTGAACTATCTTCTCAAGTGTTTATTGCCACATATGTATTATCCTCTTTAGTGAAATGTTTCTTCATATCTTTTGTCCATTTTCCGATTGGATTGCTTGCTTTTCTTTTTTTAATCCTCACCCGAAGATATGTTTATTGATTTTAGAGAGAGAGGAAGGGACAGAGAGAGAAACATCGATTGGTTGCCTCCTGTACATGCCCTGACTGGGGATTGAACCCGCAACCTAGGTATGTGCTCTGACCGGGAATCGAACCCACAACCTTTTGGTGTATGGGACTATGTTCCAACCAACTGAGCCACCCAGCCAGGGCGGATTGCTTGCCTTTTTATTGTTGAGTTTTGAAAATTCTTTATATAATTTATTTTTTATTTTTATTTTTTAAATATATTTTATTGATTATGCTATTGTAGTTGTGAAAAATTGAAACCAATTTTTCCCCCTTTGCCCCCCTTCACCTGTAGCTCCATTCCCTCTAGCAGTCCTCTTCCTTAGTTTATGCCCATGGGTCATACATATGAATTCTTTGGCTTCTCCATTTCCTATACTGTTCTTAACGGCCCCCTGTCTATTTTGTACCTACTAATTACACTTCTTATTCCCTGTCCTTTTTCCACCATTCTCCCCACTCCCTGTCCCAGCTGATAACCCTCCATATGCTCTCCATACCTATGATTTGGTTCCTGTCCTGCTTATTTGCTTAGTTTGTTTTTTAGATTCAGTTGTTGATATTTGAATGTGTTGCCATTTTAATGTTCGTAGTTTTGATCTTTTTCTTGTATAGTTCCCTTTAACATTTCATATAATAATGGCTTGGAGATGATAAACTCCTTTAGTTTTACCCTGTCTGGGCAGCACTTTACCTGCCCTTCTATTCTAAATGATAGCTTTGCTGGATAGAGTCATCTTGGTTGTAGATCCTTGCTTTTCATCACTTTGAATACTTCTTGCCAGCCCTTTCTAGCCTGCAAAATATCTTTTCAGAAATCAGCTGACAGTCCTATGGGAACTCCTTTGTAGGTAACTGCTTTTCTCTTGCTGCTTTTAACATTCCCTCTTTACCTTTGACCTTTGGCATTTTAATTACGATGTGTCTTGGTGTGGCCCTCTTTGGGTCCAACTTGTTTGGGACTCTTCTGAGCTTCCTGTACTTGTATGTCTGTTTCCTTTGCCAGATTGGGGAAGTTTTCTTCTTCATTATTTTATCAAATAAGTTTTCAATGTCTTGCTTTTTCTCTTCTCTTTCTGGCACCCCTATGATTCGGACGTTGGTATGTTTGGAGATGTCCCAGGGGCTCCTTATTCTATCCTCATTTTTTAAAAATTCTTTTTTCTTCTTGCTGTTCTGATTGAATGCTTTTTTTTCTTCCTTGTGTTCCAAATTGTTGATTTGAATCTCAGCTTCATCCCCTCCACTGTTGGTTTCCTGTAGATTTTTCTTTGTGTCACTTAATGCAACCTTCATTTCTGCCTGGGTCTTTTTTATGCTGTTGTGGTATCCAGTGAGTTCTCTGAGCATCCTGATTGTTTTGAACTCTGCATCTGAGAGGTTGCATATCTCCATTTCAGTTACCATATTTTGCTGTGTATAATGCACTCCCATGTATAATGTGCACCCACATGTTAGTACTAATTCCTATGTATGATTCGCATTACACGTGGGAATTAGTGTTACCTATGTATAATGTGCATCCCTATTTTTCCCTCAAAAATTTGGGCAAAAAAGTGGACATTATGCATGGGAAAATACAGTAGTTCTTTTCCAAATTTTGTTCTCTTCTTTCACTTTGGCCGTATTTCACTTTGTCTCCTTGATTTGGCAGCCTCCCTGTGTGTGTTTCTGTGTATTAGGTAGAGTTGCTTGGACTCCCTGTGTTAGTGGCATGGCCTATTGTAGAAAAGGCATGTGTGGGGCAGAGCCTTACGTAATCACCGGTGAGGAGCAACCCATTTCTCTGCCTTGTGGCTCTGTGTGGGGGAGGGCTCAGAGAGGGGACAGTACCGCTGCCTGGTCTCTGGAGAGTGTCTCCCAGCTCCTGTCCCATTGCCAGTCACTTCATTGTCTCCCCTCCTCCCCATATGCCACTCATGCCCTTCCAGCTGTCTCCCTAGTGCTGAATCCCAGAGGGGGCGGGTCTCTGTAAGTCCCAAGACCTTTGCAGGCCCTTTGCGAGGAGTCTCCTGAGAAACCTGCAGTTTCTTTCGCCACCCCAACCCCCAGTGGTTTTTATAGCCAGAAGTTACGTGGGGCGTCTTCCCGGCACTGGAACCCTGGGCTTGGCTGTCTTGTCTGGGTCTGGGTTTGCTCGCTCCTGAGGTGTCCCTCTTGATTTTTATCGATCACACATGAATGTGAGACCACCCGTTCTGCTGTCTCTCTGCGCCACTCCACGGATGCCCGCCTCTCCAGCTCTCCGCACCTTTCCACTTCTCCTCCCCTCCTACCCATCAGAATGAATGTGGCCTCTTTAAATCTTTGGTTATCGGACTTCCATACTGCTCGATTTTCTGACAAATCTGGGTGATACTGTTGTCTAGTTGTAATTTTTTGCCATAGTTGTGTGCAGAGACAAAGCGTGTTTACCTTTGCCTCCATCTTGACTGGTAGTTGAAATTTTTTTTACCTACTTTAGCTATGAGTCATTGTCCGGTATATGGTTTGCAAATATTTTCAGACAGTGTATGAAGGGGCACATAAAAACCCAGATTTTATTTATAAAAAATTGTGTATTCGTTCTTTCATGTCGTAACTTCAGTTCCCTTCAAAGTATTCTCCATTCGATGCAATACACATATCGAGACTTTTTTTCCAATGTTCAAAACCAGTTTTTGAATTTGTCGATTTCAATGCCTTTTAGGGCTTCTGCTGTTTTTTGTTACACCTCACCAAAAGTTTCCCTTTGAGGACTTTTTCATCCAGGGAAACAAAAATGTCTCTCTGGGTGAGATCCAGTGAATAGGGAGGGTGGGGCATGGGGGTCATGCCGTTTTTGGTCAAAAACTGCTGAAAACTCAAAACTTGTAAATCACCCATCGTGAAATGGGCAAACACGTTGAAAGTCTTAAAAAAAAATCCCTGAAGCTGAACACAGCCTCTCATAACAACACCAGCTAGCACACTGACACAGGTGGGTTTCTAGAACACTCACGTAGTGGGGGAAGCCTATACCCAGAATTATCCCCCCTCCAGAAGATAATTCTGGGTTTTTTGGGTTCTGCCTTATATGCTCTATCTTATCGTTCCCTCCCAAAGTCTTTCACCTAGCAAACATTTTTAATTTTGATGAAGTCTAGTTTGTCTGTGTTTTTGTTTTTTTAGCATGCTTTTGATGTCAGGTCTAAGAACTCTGACCAAAAGCCCTAGGTCTTAAAGACTTTCTTTTAAACATTTTACAGTTTTCCATTTTTAAAGATTTCACTTACTTACTTTAGAGAGAGGAAGAGAAGGAAACATCAGTGTGTGGTTGCATTTCGTGTGCCCCCTACTGGGGACCTGGCCCACAACCCAGGCCTGCGCCCTGACTGGGAATCAAACCTGTAACCCTTTGGTTCGCAGGCTGGCGCTCAATCCACTGAGCCACACCAGCCAGGGCAACATCCAGTTTTTATTTCTTCTGTCTATATACCCAGAAGAGGAATTGCTCGATTATATAGTAGATCTAGTTCTAAATTTTTGAGAAATTTCTATATTGTTTTCTGGAGTGTCTGAACCAATTAGTGAATATTGGTAACAGTATTTAATTATAATAATCAAACATGGTCAGAGGTTAGAACTTAATTATTCTAACCACTAAAAAGATGATAATTATGGAATGTGACTGAGGTGCTAATTGTTGCTACCATGGTAGTCATATTACAACATATAAATGTGTCAAAGTGACATGTACACCTCAAATTAATACAATGTTATATTTCAAATATACTCTAACTTTTTCTAAAAAAATTAAGAATAGAGTTACCATATGAACTAGCAATCCCTCTGCTTGGTTATCTATTCCCAAAATTTGAAAACATTTATTTGCAAAGATATATGGACTCCTGTGTCCTTTGCAGCACTATTCATGGTGGCCAAGACTTGGAAACAGCCAAAGTGTCCTTTGATAATTGATTGGATAAAGAAGATGTGGTACATAGGTACAGTGGGAATCATAGGATCATATAAATAGATGAAAAAAAATTTGAAAAATTCCCGTACTTGTTTATGATTAAACTCTCAGGAAAGTGGGAATGGAGGGAACATACCTCAATGTAATAAAGGCCACATATGACATACCCACAGCTAACATCATTCTAAATGGGGAAAAGCTGAAAGCATTTTCCTTAAGATCAGGAACAAGACTGGGTTGTCTACTTTCACTACTTTTATTTAAAAATGTATTGGAAGTTCTAGCCATAACAATCATACAAGATGAAATAAATGGCATCCAAATTGGAAAGAAAAAAGTAAAACTGTCATTATTTGCAAATGACGTGATACTGTATTTAGAGAACCCTAAAGATCCAACCAAAAAGTTACTGGAACTTATAAATGAATTTAGTGAAGTTGCAGGATATGAAATTAATATTCAGAAATCCATTGCATTTTTATACCAATAATGAACTATGAGAATGAGAAATTAAGAAATCAATACCATTTACATTGCAGAAAAAAAAACCACCTAGGAATAAACTTAAGGAATAAGATAAAACAGCAGTACTTGGAAAATTGTAAGACAATAAAATAAGAAATTGAAGAACATGCAAATAAATGGAAGTATGTTAAAATGTCCATACTGCAGCCCTTACATGTATGGCTGTTGGTTGGGCATTGTCTTGCAAAGCAAAAGGTTGCTGGTTCAGTTCCCAGTCAGGGCACATGCCTGGGTTGTGGGTTTGGTCCCTGGTCAGGGAGTGTACAGCAGGCAAGCTGATCAATGTTTCTTTCTCACATTGATGTTTCTCTCCCTCTCAGTCTCCTTCCCTTCTTCTCTCTCTACAAATAAATAAATAAAATCTTTAAAAAAATATCTGTATTACCCAAAGCTGTCTATAGTTTCAACAAAATCCCTATAAAAATAACCAATGGTATTTTTTACAGAAATAGAGCAAATGTTAACATTTTTGTGGAGCCACAAAAGACCCTGAATAGCCACAGCAATCTAGAGAAAGAAAAACAAAGTTGGAGATATCACACTACCTGATATCAAACTATACTACAAGCCTATAGTAATAAAAAACCAAACAAACATGGTATTGGCATAAAAACACACATAGATCAGTACACCAGAATAGAGGGCCCCAAACCCATACCTGTGTGGTCGATTAACATGTGACAAAGGACGTGAGAATATACAATGGGGTAAAGACAGTCTATTTAATAAATAGTGTTGGGAAAATGGAACAGATACATTAAAAAAATGAAAGTAGACCACTTTCTTACACTCTATGCAAGATTAAATTTGAAACGGATTAAAGACTTAAATATAAGACTCAGAACCATAAAACTCCTCGATGAAAACAGGCAGTTAAATGTCTTAGTATATTTTTTTCTGATATATTTTCTCAAGTAAGGGAAACAAAAGAAAAACAAATGGGAGTACATCAAACTAAAAGGGTTTTCCACAGCAAAGAAAACCATCAACAAAAACAAAAAAACCTACAGAATGGGAGACTATATTCAGCAGTGAGGGTTTAATATCCAAAATATATAAAGACTTCATTCAACTTAACACCAGAAAAACCAAATAGCCCAACTAAAAAATAGGCAGAGAACCTGAGTAGACATCCCTCCAAAGAGGACATACAGAGGGCCGATAGATATATGAAAAAATGCCCAAGGTCACTCATCATCAGAGAGATGCAAAGTAAAACCACCATGAGATATCACCTCACACTTGTCAGAATGGTTGTCATTAATAAATCAAGAAACAACAAGTGCTGGCGAGGCTGTGGAGAGAAGGGAACCCTAGTGCCCTGTGGGTGGGAATGCGGACTGGTGCAGCCACTGTGGGAAACAGTGTGGTGGTTCCTCAAAAAATTAAAAATAAAAGTAACTTACGACCTAGCTATCCATTTTTGGGTGTATATCTGAAGAAATGTAAGACACTAACCCATAAACATACATGCAACGCAAGTGTCCATCAGTAGATGAGTGGATAAGAAACCATGGTACATGTACACAATGGAATACCACTTGGCCACAAAAACAGTGAAATTTTACTATTTGCTACAACTTGGATAGCCCTAAAGGGTATTATGCTGAGAGAGAGACAAATACTATATGATTTCACTTATATGCGGAATCTGATGAACAAACTCAACTAACAAGCAAAATAAAGATGGATTCATAGATCGAGCAGGCGGACAGCTGTGGGGGTGGAGGGGTGAATGTATTGAATGTATTGAGCAAAAAAAGAGAAAAAAAAAGAAAAAAAAATCACCACACTGTTGTCCATGGATGTGGACAACAGGGTGGTGATTGCCAGGGGGAGGGGACGGGATGTGAAGGGAGCCGGAGGAAGGCAAAGGGAGGGTAGATGGTGGTGGACGGAGACTTGTCTTGGGGTGGTGAACACAACACAGTGCACAGATGATGTGTTGTACGACTGTGAACCTGAAACCTGTATAATTTTGTTAACCAGCGTAAACCCAATACAAAAAATACATATAATCTAAAGAACAAAAGAAAAAACATGCAAAACAGACTCGTAGATACAGAGAACTTTTGATGGAGGAACATTTGGAGAGCTGGGTGAAAAAGGTGAAGGGATTAAGAAATGCAAGTTGGCCCTGGTGTGGTGGCTCAGTTGCTTGGAGTGTCATCCCATACGCCCAAAGGGTGTGGGTTTGCTACCCGGCGAGGGCGCATACCTAGGTTGCTGATTCCATCCCCTGTCGGGGGAGGGGCACGTACTGGAGGCTGATTTCTCTCTCTCTCTCTCTCTCTCTCTCTCTCTCTCTCTCTCTCTCTCTCTCTCCTCCCCCGCCCCTTCTACCCCCCCTCCTCTCTCTCCCTTCCTCTCTTTTAAAATCAATAAACATATTTTTGGGTGAGGGTTTTCAAAAATACAAATTGGTAGTTAAAAAATAGTTACAGGGATGTAAAGTGCAACATAGGGAATATGGTCAGTAATCTTGCAATAACAATGTATGGTGCCGGGTGGGTACTGGACTTACCGGGGTAGGTGGATCACTTCCTAAGTTGCGTGATTGTAAAACCACTTCACTGTACAGCTGAAACTAATATAAAATGTTGAATGTCAAGTGTAATTGAAAAACAAAATTAAGTGGTGAAACAATTGGTTATTCATAGGCTGAAAATGAACCTTAACCCTAGGCCTCACCCTATTTTAAAATCAAGTGAAAATGGATCATAAATGTAAATGTAAATCACTATACTTGTTAAGAAAACAGAGAAGAAAATCCTCAGGAAGTAAGGTTAGGCAAAGTGTTCTTAGTCATGATGCTAAAGCATGTAATTCGTGAAAGAATAAGTCAATAACTGGACAATTAAATTTATAAACTTTTGTCTGTGAGAGACCCTGTAAGAAGAGGAAAAGATAAGCCACAAAGTTGGAGAAAAGACTTGTAAATTGCATATCTAACACAGGACTCACATAAAGAATTCTCTAAATGTAGCAGAAAACATGAGTGTTCAGTTTGAAAAGGCCAAGGACTTAAACTGACACTTCACTGAAGAGGGTCTGTGCATGGCAAATAGATAACCACATGAAAAGATGTTCCACATCACTAGGCAATAGGAACATAGAAATTACCCACAAGAAGATACCACTTTATATCCATCTGAATATTTGAAATGAAAAGTAGTAACAAAAAAAATGTTGGCAAGGACGCAGAGAAACTTGGTGTCTCCTTCAGTGCTGGTGAACATGTAAAACAGCACAACCACTCTCCCTGAAAAACAATTTGGTACTTTTTTAAAAGAAAATTAAGCAATAAACACATACTTACCATTCAACCCTGTAGTCACACTCTTTAACATTTATGCCAGAGAATTGAAAGTGTGTTTTCACATGGAAACCCATTCACAGATATTCATAGCATCTTTATCTGGAAACAAGACAGATAACCTTTAACATGTGAATGGATAAAAAAAATGGTGGTATATCCATATAATGAAATACCGTTCGGCAGGATGAGCTATTGATACTGATGCAGTCAATAGCTGGCATGGCTCTAATGGGCTTTACAGTACGTGAAAAATGCCAGTCTTCAGCGATTGCGTACTGTATGATTCCATTTACATTGGCTTCCATGATGTGACAAAATTATAGTGATAGAAAACAAATTAGTGGTTGCCAGGTAATTAGGGTTAACGGTAGGCTGTAAATACTAAGGGGTAACATAAAGGACGTGTGTGTGTGGTGATGGGACAATTCTGTATCCTGCTTGTGGTCGTGGTTCTGTGATTCTGCATACATGGTAAAATTTCACAGAACTCTACACCAAACAAAAAAGTACATATAAAAATGGGTGAAATTTACATCAGCTCTGTGCCTGAGTTCATAGTATTATACCGATGTCAGTTTCCTGGTTTTGACAATGTACTGTTGTTACATAAGTTATTACTGTTGGGAAAGCTGTAGGAATGGTACACGGGAACTCTGTACTACTGTTGAAATAATTCATGTGACCCTTAAACTGTTTTTCAAGGTTGTAATACAAAAAGGCAATACCATGAGTTGTGAAGGATCTGGAATAACTGGAACACTCATACAGTGCTGGTGGGAATGTAAAGTGGAATAACCACTTTGGAGAACTATTCAGCTTTAATGATACCACACACAAACTCTATGACCCAGCAATTCTACTTTTTAGATATATACCTAACAAGATACATGTTTTTACCAACAGACCTGTAAAGCGGCACTATTCAAATAATGGCTGATATTTTGTTTTGTTTTTAGTGTATCCTTTAATAATGATGTTTATTATTTTAAAGATCTAAAAATATCCTGGTTAATTTATCTCAGCATAGATTTATATATTCTAACCTGAATAATATTAAAGGTTAATAGTTGGAAAAAAGTCTTAATAATAGTTCAGTCATTTGTTTTTTTGTTTTCCTTTTGGGGCAAAATTAAATAATTTTGCTTCCCATGTGTATGCTTTTAAAACCAAATATGTCACTGATCACATGTATACCTTAAAAAAATAACTCTATTGTAAATTAGACTGCATTACAATTGTTTGTGTGTCTGTTGTCTTGCAGTTGGCGGTGTCCTTTAGTGCAGTCACCAGATGTTTTTTCATCTTTTACATTCCCAGTCTAATGTAGTATTTAGGATGTGTAACAGTTTGATAAACATTCTTATGAAACCCATTCAACTCTTTATTAGTAGATGGATACCAAGGAATTTTGAAGTTCTCTGCAAACTTTCCTGGGGTTTTGTTTTGTTGAGGGGAGGGGTGTGTCTTTTTAACCTACATAGTTTATACTCTTCCATATGTTTGATCCTTTGGCTGTAAATAAGGGGAGTAATTTGGGGGCAGCATTTTCCCATGAACCCCTATGTATGGCCAGTAATTAAAGAAAGTACAGTTTATTCTCTGTAATGAGTATATATTATTAGAGAAACATGAAGAAGAAAATAATTATAGTAATCAGAGTGACCAGGGATAACCACTATTAACATTGTATGTATGTATGTTTTGTTTTTTAATGGAGTTTCAGTTATACTTAACAAAGTTTTATAGCCTATTTTGTCATAGATTTTTAATTATAATGTAAATAATTGAAGAGCCAGAGTATAATTTAGTCCTCTGTGTTACGCATATTTTTACATATACTCTATAAAGGCATTTAGGGAGATTGTTGAGCTTATTATATTCCAGGGGTTTTCTCTAAATTGCAATAGCGAACAAATTATAAAGCCATTCAGTGCAATAATATGCAGCTGCCAAGCATGATGTTTACCAAGAAATTTAAGGAAATGCTCATAGTTCCTTGAGCAAGCCTTTCCTACCCATGATTTCTACTCTTGCATGTAACCAACATCAACTCTTGGCAATTCTTCTGGTGTTTACTTACATATATCCTTTCTTCCAGCTAAGGTGGAAATATACCCACGTGCACACATACACTTTCCTCATTCATTTCCTCAATATACTTTTTTATAATATTTGTCTAAATCAATTTAGAGTATTTATTGTGACTATATAAATATTCACGCTGAAGCCATTTGAAGTACTATGATTACTTTTTTGTATATCTGTTTGTTTTTGTTGAAATAATAGTTTTTACTGTTCACTTAGTTTTCTATGAACCTATAGCTTATTCCCAAAGTCTTCTACAGAAATATAAATTTTTGCGTTCTGACACAGCAGGTAATCTACCAGTTTCATTTTGTTTTTTCCCCTTGAACACATTCTCCCTTGAGCTCTCTGTCTTCTTGATCCTATTTTACCTTGAATCTAGCTTTTCCCTTACTTTCATTACACTATATTATAATTGCCTATCAGTCACCCCTACTACACCCAGCTCCTGGGGCCCTGTCCTTCATTTTGATGTATTTAGTGCTCATCATTGTATTGAACACAATACATATTGTTGAAGTATACACAGATTTTCTAGATTTACTCAAAAATATGTATATATCTTGAACATGTTATAAACCTGTGACTTCCATATTTGTCCTTATTCCTAATTGAGAGTATTTCATTTTCTAGCAGTAAGATTCTTCCTGGGCAATGTAAATCTTCAACCTGACTCTTTAGACGTGTCTAGTTTTCTTCAGTAAATCAGAAATGAATTCTGTGAATTCCTGATTGTTCAGAAAACTGCCTTAGGATTGAAAAGTCATATCGTAATTAAAATATATTTGAAACACTCATTACTAAAGCATTTATATTTTCATTTTCAGAGGACGATTGTTTATCATTTCCACCAAAGCAGGATCTCTTGGCATTAATCTGGTAGCTGCTAATCGAGTGATTATATTTGATGCTTCTTGGAATCCGTCATATGACATCCAGAGTATATTCAGAGTTTATCGCTTTGGACAAACTAAACCTGTGTATGTATATAGGTTCTTAGCTCAGGTAGGTTTATAATTTATATTCTTATTCTTTTTTTCATATTGAAATGTTGGGTGAAACTGATAATATTTTTGGAGTGCAGAACATACATGCTTTAGAGAGGGAGGCAAAATTGAAAATCTCATTCCTATACGTAGAGCAGTCGAAGTCAGTTTGGGCCTATCATGATTTTCTCTTTTGTAGTTCATCCATATCTATAATGTCAAGTTTCTCAGACTGAGATGGATTTGATGAGTAAACAGATTTAGCATTTTCTTGCTGGTTCAGGAAAGTTAAACATTTATAGTTATTTTACTTAGCATATATAGAAAAGCCAATAACTAAATCTAATTTGCTTATAGACCTAAAGGTCAAATGGTCATTGTTTTTAGTGTCCACCAGAGTCTCTTAATTTGAAGAATGTGGATAAATAAGAAAAATTTAGCTTATGATAACTAATATATAATACTTTCTAGATAAGAATATTAAAATACCTTTAAATATGAACTCAGGTATTTAATAAACAAACAGAAATTGAGATTGAAGAAAAATAGTAAATCAAAGAGGTGGATGCAGTTCAGGTAATACAGTTTATAGAGTCACATCGTTCTTTTAACTGGTGCATCTGCTTCTTTGGGAGCAGATGCTACCAATTTCCCTGCTTCCAAATCTGGGTTTTTCAACCAGAGACTGCTTTTTATTGGTAGATCTTTGCTCATTTGATCTTTACTACATGAGTACATTGGTAAATTACACTGTAAAATCCATCCTACTATTTAAATTAAGAACTCTTTTATGTTCTAGTTTAGAATGCCAGATATGTAATAGATATGACATGTTAGCCATGTTAATTTTCCTGAAATTATAGAAGGACTTGATATAAAGGCAGTTGATAGTGATTTCTAGGAGTTTATTTTAGTCCATTGAAAAGAATTAAGCTGCTCTCTTGCATTCTCACTCAATAACCCCCAAAAATCTTTTTTTATGCACTCCTTTATTTCTGTTTACCTTGGTATCTGACTGCTCTTCTACTCCTGCGAAGTTCAGATATACATAAAGCAGCACACAAATCATATTAGTAAGACAATAGAGAATGATTTTTGTCAAGGTGAACTACACTGAACAAATGAAAACTCTCATACATTAAGTAGCACTGCTAATAAAATTTGCTTTATGAAAGATATTACCTGGAAGTTTTGTCATTTCCTATTAACCAGTAACTATATTTCCACTTGATGAAGTTTCATGTTCACAAAATTTATTTATTTATTTATTGTTCCTTTTCTTTACAAAGGGAACCATGGAAGATAAGATTTATGATCGGCAAGTAACTAAGCAGTCACTGTCCTTTAGAGTTGTTGATCAGCAGCAGGTCGAGCGTCACTTTACCATGAATGAGCTTACTGAACTTTATACCTTCGAGCCAGACTTACTAGATGACCCTAATTCAGAAAAAAAGAAGAAAAGGGACACTCCCATGCTGCCAAAGGTAAACATCTTTGGACTAAGGAAATTTCATTACTACTCTAACAGTTAGTCGTCTGACTAAAGCTATGTCTCAGTTTTTCAAAGAGCATAAAAGTATGTTTAAATGAAATGGTGTTTGATTAGTTCTCTATATAACAGCACAAAAGCATAGTGTAACCTGAAATACATGTCTTATGCCGAACAAAAAGTTCAGCCCTACAGAAAATGGTTTCTGGGTAGGAACCTTAAAGTAAGTACAGTGGTGGGCAAAAGTACATTTACAGTTGTTTGCATGGAAACAATACAATTTAATAAATAATAATACAAGAATAAATTATATTTTGTGTACTCACAACTGTAAACCTACTTTTACCCACCCCTGTAGTATGGTTCTCTTCTAATAACCTCCAGTAGAGGGCGTACATAATTTTAAAATTGTATGTGAAATTCAGCTGTTGCTTCCTTAACATTTTTTGTTGTCGTATAGCAGTTAAGAATTCTCAAATAATAGTGTCTCTTATTTTATATTTTTAACTGTCATAAAGCAAGTATGACTTGGAAAAGGACCTTAAAGCTAATTTAGTCAAGTCCACTCATTTCATAAGTAGGGAAACAGAGGGTCAGAGGCATTCAGTAACTTGCCCACAATTTTTAACACGTAAGAGGCAGAGTCAGGACTAGTATCTCTATGTTTCCTGGTCCAGTGTCCTTGGATAAGAAAACACTTTTAATATTAATATGGAAATTTAATGTGACAGTAGATACCATTTTGACTCTTTGAACATAAGAGAAAACCATATGTTCTCTGGTTTAAATAAGGAGTTTATGCATTTAAATCTCTTCTAGTTACCTAAAAAGCCATTTGGAGAGGATGCTTTTCCTGCTGTCTTGGTTTTGAATTCAAGCACTTAATGTTCCACATATTTGCAAAGAGGATTAGGAAAGCAGCTCCCAGGTTATGGTGTCACTATGTCAAAGTCACTTGAGTCATTTGTGAAAAAACTCAAGTATATTAGGTTCTTCATATGGTTGGACATGTTTAATTAAAGTGAAAGTTAATAGGAATAATTTTTAATGCTAATATAAATGAATGATTTCTCTACTTCTAAAGTATATGTCAATTAAATTAACATGAACACTGTGTTTATAATTTTTAAATTGTTTAGAATTTTGCCTATGTAAGCAAACATTTTGTTTTTCTAATCATTGAACTTTTC
Organism: Pteronotus mesoamericanus; assembly: GCF_021234165.1. Taxonomy (NCBI): domain Eukaryota; kingdom Metazoa; phylum Chordata; class Mammalia; order Chiroptera; family Mormoopidae; genus Pteronotus; species Pteronotus mesoamericanus. The sequence continues at coordinate 6,838,343 of NW_026555073.1, forward strand.
TTTCATTTGAAGTTCATTATTAGAGCATTTAGGAAAGAGTTTGTGTGACAACCTCTATCAAATCCCTTTTTAAAAATTTATTTTATTTATCTAATATTTTTGGATTTAATCTTTATTATTTTTTTTTCCATTATCATTTAGTCTTCTTATATCCCCTCCCCCTAGCAATCACCACCCTGTTGTCCATGTGGCTTAGGCACCTGGGGATTTAAATCTACCATTTTTATATTACATTTATGTGAAATACTAAATTGATAATGATTTGGCTTTCTTAATTATATTAGAATGTGAGCGGGATTCTTGAGTCGTCTTCAGAAATTTTTCTGTAAGCAAACAAATTTGTTTATACACTTGTAAAAAGCACATAAATGCAAATGGAATCATACCGCACGTATTCTTACGCAACTTGCTCTTTTCACTTAGGTGTCACTTGAACATGTTTCCATATTGGTACATATACCTCCACCTTATTTTTTAAAAACCTGCATAGTGTTCATTTGCCTTGCTCTGTTTAGCTGTTGTATCTCCAACACCTTTCCTATCAGTTATTTAATTGTGTGTGGCAAGAAGTATTCTTTTAAGGACTTGCAAATAAGTTTATGTTTATAATTTTAAGGGTAGTGAAATCCCTTTTCAATTTGAAAATGATCATATATCTAAATGCATCTTTCCTAAAATTACACTTAGCTTTAAACTCTAACTTTTAAGAGAAATAGCCCATGATTAGTAATATTTCTGATAGGAAGCAAACATTACCATTTGAAAAGGAGTAATTGAAGTTATTTGTTATGTGATAAATTTCTGATTATATGAAATCTTTTTAATTTAACCAACATTTATTGATTATTTGTCGACTCGAGGTGTTAGCGATTACATTAACAAGACATTTTCTATGCTTTGAAGAAGATTTTAAAAATCGCCAGGAAAGAAATGCTGTTTAATTGTTATAGGATATCTGGAAAGAAACCATCTGTTTTATAACTTGGCACTCTGAGTCATCAAAGATTTCATGCTTTATTTGTAGACTTTACTGTGTTTTGATTTTGATGCTGTTACTCTTTGCTCAAGAGCAAATAGGAAAATGATTATTACATGCTACATTAGCACAAAGTGTTTCAACTCTCCCACAGCTCTTCCCAAAAGGAAAACAGCAGTTAATTTACTGATTTCTTATTGGGATTCTTACTCTTTTGTTACAGTTATCTCCCTTAATCCAACAGCAACGGCAAAACTGATAGTGCTTTCATTTTTGAGGGGAGGAAATTAAGGCTTGGAGAGATTATGTAACTTACCTAAATTTAGAGGCTTAATTAGTGGTGAAGCTGGCCTTCAAACCAAGTCTGCCTAAATCGAAACCATGTACTCTTAATCACTATACTTTATTGCCCACCACACGGAGATTAGAAAGGTAATTCCAAGTGTAAGAAACAAGGCAGAGGACCTGAGGATTCCTAGAATTGAATGGCAATTAGAATGCTTCATTTTATTTTAAATAAAGCTGGATTTTAAAATACAGAATGATTCCACAGACAATACCATCGTGTGATAGAACTGTTAAGACTGTACACTATAACCAGTTTAGCTCATGGCTTGTAGCGTTGTAAATTCCTCAAATTTATAGAAAGCTATAAAGTTTACAAAGGTCTTTCTCATACATATTTATTATCTGAAGAAACTGAAGCGTAGACAGTTTGTGATTACCCAAGGGTATGTGGCCAACAAGTGTTAGAGCTAGAACTTAACCCACTAGTTTTCAAATTGTACTCCGAGGAGCCCCCCGGGAGACCTGCAGAGGCGCTCCAGGGCTACCATGTGGCCAAGCAAGTAGGGAGAGGCCAGGCAGGCAGCGCTGCAGGCCCTGCATGCATTTCAGTCTCACTCCTTTTATCTCTCTTATATATTGGGCTGCAATGTGAGATTTTGTTTAAAGAGGGCCATTGCTGCTTTTTAAAAAAATGTTTCGAAAACACTGCAGTATATCACTGTTGCTGTAACTACAGCCTGTCAGGGATCTAAAAGGGAATACAATAAGATACATAGGAGATGGACCTAAATAAGGCAATAGCCCACTTGTGGAGAGAAGAGTGAGATATTAAAAATCAAAGAATGAAGAAAAAGAACACTGGATACTCTTGCTATGGTACAATAGCGCCCCCTCCTTGCCGTTTTGTGTTCTGCAATTTCCGTTACCTGTGGTTAACTGTGGTCCGAAAATAGTAAATTTCCCCAAACATCAATATCATCATAGCTCAGCGATCCAGGATCACACACAGCAGATGATACTCCTTCTGAGGTATTGTCAGAAGGTCAGTAATAGCCTAGTACTATATCACAACGCCTATGTCATTAACCTCACTTCATTTTATCATGTAGGCACTTTATCATCTCATGTCTGACAAGAAGGGGGGTGAGTACAGTACAGTATTTTGAGCCCTGGCTGGTGTCGTTCAGTGGATTGAGTGTCGGCCTGTGGACCAAAGGGTTACTGGTTCAATTCCCAGTCAGGGCACATGCCTGGGTTACAGGCCAGGTCCCCAGTAGGGGGTGTGTGAGAGACAACCACACGTCGATATTTCCCTTTCCCTCTCTTCCTCCCTCCCTTCCCCCCTCTCTGAAAATAAGTAAATACATAATCTTAAATTACTTTTTAAAAAAGAAAAAAATGTTTTGAGATAGACCATAATCACATAAGTTTTATTACAGTAAATTGTTGTAATTGTTGTACTTTACTATTAGTTATTCTCGTTAACCTCTTACTGTGCCTACTTTATAAAATTATACTGTATCATAGGTATACATGTATAAGAAAAACATAGTCTACATTGGGTTCGATACTATCCACAGTTTCAGCCATCCGCTGGGGTTCTTGAAACATCTTCCCTGTAGATAAGGAGGGACTATTATATACAGTCAAAGGGGGAGGATGGGCATTCGGGTACTGTTTTGACAGAAAAAGTCAAAACTGGCCTATAATGGATGGTTGGCATTTAATTGTATTAGGGAAGAGTGAGTGAGAAAGTAGGATGAAATAACTGGGCAAAGGGAGGGATAAGAATTTATATACCAACTCAAGGTATGATGGATAAATTGGACAGATGAAGAGTTGAAATGTGATGGGTGTGGCGGGGTCAGCTTATGGAGAGCTGGTTTGGTCCTTCCTTGGGAAAGTTGGGGATGGGGAATTGACATTAGAAGGACTTGAACTATTGTTGAAAATAGAAGCAGGCAGGCAGTTTGCATTGCTGTGAGGGCAAACGGTGAAGGCCCTTCAAGAGCAGAAGCAGAGGGAGAAACACGTGATACAACAGCGTGGCACGTTTTCAGAGTCTCAAGAAGTTAAAAGTAAATAATGGCATGTCAGAAAGTGGTAGAGTAATAATGCGCGTGGGAAGAGGTGAAAACAAAGGCTGACCACAGAAGTGAAAGAGTTTGGACATTGTGTTATATAGACTGTGGGATCTATTTAATGATTTTAAGCACAAGACCAACATTAAATTTTCATTTTAGAAAAGTCACTTTCAGTATTAGTGTGCGGGATGGATTGGAAAAAAGAAAATGGATGTTAGGATACTTGGTAGGACACTATTAAAATGATCCACCTGAGAGAGGTAATGCGGTCCTGAAGTAAGGTGGTAGCAGCGGGGACAGAGGAGAACCAGGCCCCATGTAGGTCCTTTAACGTTAACTTTGTTCCTTGGGCTTATATTTAGAATATTACGTAACTCTGCCCACTACTATTGGGTTTTCATTTCCTTGAACAAGAATTTGAAAATTGGTCCTCTCTGAAAATGGGTACAAGTGTTTTTGACATTCGTAGTGAGGGATTTCTTGGTATTTGAGGCTGCTCTTATTAAAGACATTTCAAAGTTGGTTCCTATTATTGTGGTACAGTTGCAGAGACCTTCCTTTCTATACATCATTTTTAAAGATGATCTTTCTATACATCATTTTTAAAGATGAAAGACTGCTAAAAATGGTATTTTCATTTCCCCCTCAAATTGCTATTATCTAAATAATGATTAAACTGCATGCCTTTTTTTCTCAATTCTTCTTTCTCCTTTGATAGTTCTGAAAGTGTTTATTTTCAACATACTTGCCATGCAATTACTATATCTTTCTGCCTTATCACTTCCTGTTTACATCATTATCATATAATTCCTCCTCCTGTATTTCTCCTCTTGTTTACCTTCTAGTGCTGCACATTCTAATTAAATTTAATGTCTGGCTCAATTTATTAACCACCTGACTGTTTCTTGTCTCTTCATTTTTGCAGCTCTTTAAAGGCAAGAATGATATTCTTTGCTATTTTTCTTTCATCCATAGTGAATTATACTGTGCTAGCGCTTTTGTATGACCTTTCTCGAAATTCTAGTTACCTTTACAGTGATATTTAACTGGACTTTTTATTGTTTCTTAATGATCCATATATCATTGAAAAATGGTGTTAGGATTAGACTTACATTTGCAAGCAGTAAAATTGAAATGAAGAGTGAGTTACCTGCCACAGCAGGTGTGTGAAAGCTGGAAAACTAGAGCTTTAATTTGTGGCCTCAGTTCTATACACTGAACCAGCTATCTTAGCTCTATTTACCACTCCATCCATGCATTATATTCTCTTAAATCCTGTCATTGTTTTTTTGTGCTTTTTTTGGTTTTATTTTGTTCGTTTTGCTGTTGTTGGTGCTGCTGCATTTCCTTTTTGGAAATATAATGGTCCTCTCAGAGATATCTATTTTCACCACTCTTATTCATCATAGTACTGGAATTCCTAACCACAGCAATCAGACAAGACGAAATAAAAGACATCTAAATTGGAAAGGAAGAAGTAAAACTGTCATTACATGCAGATGACATGGTACAGTGTATAGGGAACCCTAAAGATTCCACATAAAAAAGAAATACTAGACCTAATAAATGAATTCAGCAAAGTAGCAGGGTACAAAATAAATATCCAGAAATCAGTTGCATTTTTATACACCACTAATGAGCTATGAGAAAGGGGAACTAAGAAAACCATCCCATTCACAATTGCTTCAAAAAAAAAATACCTAGGAATAAATTTAACCAAGGATGTGAAAGACCTGTACATGGGAAATTATAAGACACTAAAGAAACTGAAGAAGATACAAATAAGTGGAAGCATATACTGTGTTCATGGATAGGAAGAATTAACACCGTTAATATGTCCATACTACACAAAGCAATCTGTAGATTCAGTGCAATTCCTAAAGAGTTACCAATGGCATATTTTATGGAACAAGAACAAATATTCTAAAAATTGATATGGAACCACAAAAGATCCTGAATAGCCACCGCAATCTTGAGAAAAAGAAAGATACATGAGTCACGCTTCCTGATATCAAAGTATACTACAAAAACATAGTAATAAAAACCACATGATTCTAGTATAAAAACAGCCATATATATCAGTGGAATAGAATAGAGAGCCCACACCTCTATAGTCAATTAATATTTGACAAAGGAGACAGAAACATACAATGGGGTAAAGATAGTCTATTCGGTAGTGTTGGGAATATTGGACCAGAGGGATGCAAAAAAAAAAAAAGGGAAACTAGACCATCTTATTACACCATACACAAGAGTAAACTCAAAATGGGTTAAAGATTTAAATGTTAGGCTCGAAACATAAAAATCCCAGAAGAAAACATAGGCAGCAAAACCTTAGACATTTCTTGTAGCAGTAATTTTTCTGATGTAACTGTGGGCAATGGCAACAGAGGAAAAAAATAAGCAAATTGTACTACATCAAACTATAAAGTTTTTGCACAGCAAAGGAAATCATTGTCAAAATGAAAAGCCAACTCACTGACTGGAACAATATATTCACCAGTGATAGATCTGATAAGGGGTTAATATCGAAAATGTTAAAAAAACTGATCTTACTCAACACCACAAAAAAGAAACAATCCAATTAAAAAGAGGGGAAATGATCTGAATAGACATCTCTCCAAAGAGGACATACAGAGGGCCCATAGACATATGAAAAGATGCCCAAGGTCACTAATCAGCAGAGAAATGCAAATTAAAGCTACAATGAGATAGCACCTCACATGTATCAGAATGGCTACGATCACTAAATCCACAAACCACAAAGTTCTGGTGAGGATGTGGAGAAAAGGGAACCCTCATGCACTGTTGGTGGGAATGCAGACGGGTGCAGCCGCTGTAGAAAGGAGTGTGGTGGTTCCTCAAAAAATTAAAAATGGAACTGCCTTTTGACCTGGTGATTCCACTGGGAATTTATACACTGGGTATATATCCCACTTCGTATGGGGAATATATACAAAGAAACCTAAAATATGAATTGAAAATAATATATGCACCCCTACATTCATTGCAGCGTTATTTACAATAGTCAACATTTGGAAGTAGCCCAAATGCCCATCAGTGGATGCATGGATAAGAATGCCATTGTAAATTTACACAATGGAATCCTACTCAACCATAAAAGCGTAGGATAGCTTACATTTTGCAATAACATGGATGGACCTGGTGAGCATTATGCTAAGTGAAATAAGCCAGTCAGAGAAAGACAAGTGTCACAATGATTTCACCCACGTGCGGAATCTAATGAACAAAATAAACTAGCAAAATAGAAACAGACTCATAGATAGAGAACAGACTGGCAGCTGTCGGGGTGGGGGGTTGTGGTGCTGGGCGAAAAAGGTGAAGGAATTAAGCAAACACCAAAACTCACAGACACAGCAGTATGGTGATTACCAGAGGGAAAGGAGGGTGGGGGGAAGGTAAAGGGGGAATAGATGAACGGTGATGGAAGGAGACATGAGTTGGGGCGGTGAACACACAATGCAACACACAGGTGATATATTACAAAATTGTACACCTGAAGCCTACATAATGTTGTTAACCAGTATCACCCCAATAAATTCAATTAAAAATATTAAAAAGAAATATAATGGTCTTCTAGTCTTGCGATCCTATATCTTAGTATTGATTTTAAGGTCTCTCAAATCATGTCTACCAAGAGGCTGTGCATGTATTTAGTTGTTTAGAGTAATAATGCTCCTCAGCTGTTTTGAAACTTCCAACATGATCTGAACTTATGAATAGTTTTAACACAAGTTTATAGGGATATAAATTTGAGCGATTCTTAACTGTTTTTCAAATATTAAGGTAATATCTAACCTAAACCTCTGTTAACATTTATGTAAATTGTGTTAGGGAGAATACCTTCTCTGGTAATAAACTTACGAATTACACAGATATCAGAGATGAAACTCCTGGTCAAGGTTATGTTTCATAATATGATTAAGTGGGTGCATTGCCTAAGCTCTGTACCCTTTATTAAGAAAACAAAAGTCAGTTAAAGACAGAAATATTTTTTGCGCTTCCTTTTTGTACCACTGTGCTACATGTGTCTTTTTAAATGGGGACTGGGTGTTGGTAATTACAGGGAGAGCAAATGTGGATTTAAACTATAGTACCCAAAGTGAGGTTTGAGGTTTGCTTCCTCCACCCTGATGTATATGTACAATTTTCTCCCTTTGTCTTTAATCATTTATTCAAGTTTTAATACCTCAAAGCATAGTTTACTCAACAGAGATGTTATTGTTCACTTTTATTAGCCAGCAGATGGGAATGCAAGGTTTAACATTAGAGAGAAATATACTGCATTAAAACAATTTGATACGAAGTATAAAATAGCTAATCAAGCTATTTCAGGAACTTGCACACATTTACTTTTGAGGAAAAAAAGGTTCAAAAGGACCCATTTAATTGCAGGACGAGTATTAGTAACCTTATAGCATATTAACCACATGGTGGCATATGAACCCAATTTTTGTCGATGTTGCCACGCTCCTAATTGAAGTATGTACGACATTTGATGTCATTGTCTCCTGCTACTCTGCATCTTAACACAAATTTCTGTGTTTGTATTCACTGGCGTGAAAATGATTATTCATATGAATAAGAATAGATCACTGGAAATCACAGGAAATTCTAAAGAAATTATTTTAATTCTACCATTTCTTTGTAGGTAATAAAAAGCCTCTCATTCAGTGTTTGCTGGGATGGTTAATGCCAAGTAAAAAGCAGATGGTTTACAAAGGAAACCTTTCCCAAGTAACCTACTAGCCACCCTTTTTTAGGGTGTAATCTTAGGCAAGCCACATAAGCTTTCTAAGCCTCACTTCCCTCAACAAGATAAGAAGATAGTGGGACCTACCTCACAGAGAAGATAATCCATGTACAGTACACTGCCTAGCAGTTAGTTAGGGCTCATATGTTAATTGTTATTTTCTTTCTGTAGTTATTATTAACATTGCCATTACACTCAGTTTGTTTCTCTGAATCCAGTATAGACTTTCACAGGAGTCATATGAGGTCCTGATCCTTCGGAGAAAATTAAGCTTAGCATCACAGATCAATGGAAGACTGAAAGTCATTTAGGGGCCAGAGGTAATAATCTCAGGTAGGGTGTACAACAGGCAGGTATTTGAAGCTTAAGTTCTTTTAGAAATTAATTATAATTGAAGGAATACAATACTATTTACTAGGTACAGATAACACTTTGAATGATGTTAGCATGCATTTGACTATCAAATATTGCCCTTTCTAGCATTCAGAGATTTTTTTTCCCCTTAAATAATACGTACACTTTTAGAAGCATTGTCTACCTTACAGCCAGCTGACCTCCATAGTAATGTTTAAAAGTGAAGGGGTGCTTCTGGTGTCCCTCCACAAACTACAAAATAAATACTTGTTAATAGACTGACCATGCTTTATTTAAATTGCTGCTCTGTATCTTCTTTTGATTGTATCCCCGTAAAACACAAAAACTATTAAGGAGTGAAAGTCACCAAGTATTGTAGGGAAAACATTTTTGGGTTAAAGAGACCATGGCGCAAGTGATGCCCCTAAATAGCAGCCTCCCAACCCCTGGCAAGTTCTTACAAATCACTGCTAATGGAAACGTCAACATATATGAGTCCTCCCTGCTGGCAGCAGAGTTGGGGGTGGAATGCAACATTTCATTAGGGAGCATTTGGGGTAGACTTCAGCAACTGTTTCCTTTTTTAATTTTTATTAAATTCATTGGGGTGACATTGGTTAATAAAATTATATAGGTTTCAGGTGTACAATTCTACAACACATCATCTGTATATTGTATTGTGTGTTCACCCCCCACCCCCAAGTCAAGTCTCCTTCCATCACCATTCATCCCAACTACACTATCTTCTACTTTACCCTTTCCCCCTTCCGTCTGGTAATCAGCACAGTGTTATCCGTGTCTTTGTGTCTTGATCCCTTCACCTTAAACTGAGCCCTGCAATAGCCCCTCCCCTGACAGCTGTCAGTCTGTTCTCTATGAGTCTGTTTCTATTTTGTTAGTTTATTTTGTTCATTAGCTTCCACATTTGAATGAAATCATGTGGTATGTGTCTTTCTCTGACTGGCTTATCTCCCTTACGGTGAAGCTCTGCAGGTCCATCCATGCTGTCACAAAGGGCAGCATTTCCTTCCTTTTTGCAGCTGAGCAGTATTCCATTGTGTAGATGTACCACAGCTTCTTCATCCACTCACCTATTGATGGGCACTTGAGCTGCTTCCAAATCTCAGCTGTTGAAATAATGCTGCAGTGAACATAGGGGAGCATATATTTTATGTTTTAAAATTTTAAAATTTATTTTAGAGAGACAGGGTAAGAGAGGGGGAGAGAGAGACAGAAATACAGATTCGTTTCACCTTTTGATGCATTTGCTGGTTAGTTCTTTCATGTGCCCTGACCAGATATCAGACCCGCAACCTTGGCGTATCAGGGTGACTCTCTAACCAACTGACCTACCCGGCCAAGGCAGCAGTGTGTACGTTCTTTCAAATTAGTGTTTCAGGTTCCTTTGGATATATTCCCAGAAGTGGGATCGCTGGATCATAAGGCAGTTCCATTTTTAATTTTTTGAGGAAACTCCATACTGTTTTCCACTGTGGCTGCACCAGTCTGCATTCCCACCAACAATGCACTAGGATCCCCTTTTCTCCACATCCTTGCCAGCACTTGTTTGTTGATTTATTGATGGTAGCCATTCTGACAGGTGTGAGATGGTATCTCATTGTGGTCTTTATTTGCATCTCCCTGATGGTGAGTGATGTTGAGCATTTTTTCATACATCTATTTGCCATCTGTATGTCCTCTTTGGAAAAGTGTCTATTTTGTTCCTTTGCCCATTTTTTTTCCTCTGCAGTATACTCTTTTTTTTTTAAAAAAAGATTTTATTTATTTTTAGAGAGAGGAGGGGAAGGGAGGGAGAAAAACATCAATGTGTGGTTGCCTCTTATGCACCCCCCAACTGGGGACCTGCCCTGCAACCCAGGCATGTGCCCCGACTGGAAATTGAACTGCTGACCCTTTGTTTCACAGGCTGGCGCTAAGTCCACTGAGCCACACCAGCCAGGGCCCTTTGCCCATTTTATAACTGGATTGTTTGTTTTTAAGGTGTTCAGTTTTATAAGTTTTACAAAAATTTTAGATGCCCTGTATCAGATGTATCCTTGGTAAATATGTTCTCTCATTCATTGGGATGTCCTTTTATTTTTTTGATGACTTCTTTTGCTGTGCAAAAACTTTGTAGTTTCATGTAGTCCTACTTGTTTATATTCTTTTGTTGTCTGGGAAGCTATTTATTTCTTTTTCAATTTTAAATGATAGCCTTGCTCTGTAGTTATTCTTGGTTGTACGTCCTTGCTTTTCATCACTTTGAATATTTCATGCCAATACCTTCTGGCCTGAATTGTTTCTGTTGAGAAATCAGCTGACAAGTTTATGAGAGCCCCCTTGTAAGTAACTAAGTGTCTTTCTTTTGTGGCTTTTAGGATTTTCTCTTTGTCTTTAACCTTTGTTATTTTAATTGTGACGTGTTGCTGTGGATCTTTTTGGGTTCATCTTGTTTGGGACTCTGTGCCTTCTGTGCTTGTGTTGTCTTTTTCCTTCACCAGATTAAGGAAATTTTCAGTCATTATTTATTCAAATAAATTCTCAATCCCTTGCTCACTCTCTTCTTCCCCTACCCCTATGATGCCCATGTTGTCATACTTTATGTTGTCCAAAAAGTCCTTTACACTATCCTCATTTTTTTTAAATTCTCTTTTCTTCTTGTTTTCTTGATTGGGTATTTTTTTCTACCTTGTCTTCCAAATTGCTGATTCAGTCCTCTGCTTCATCCAACCTACTGAATGGTCCTTTTTTATGGTTCCTATGTTTTATTTTCATGCTGTTGAGTGTCCTTATAACCATTATAACTGTTGTGGATACAAGGTATATAATGGCATGACTTGCCTTTATAATTGTTACCTAGCTAAACCTTTGAATTAAGCATGATAATGAACAGTAGCTAACACTGAGTGCTTTTTATGCCAGGTACTGTATTGAATCTTAATCTTTATAACCACCTTACAAATCCAGTGCAGTTTATTTGTATTTTCTTGATGATGAAATTATTTCATGAGTAAGTGGTGGCACCTGCATTGGATCCTAGTGCTGACATTAACATGTCACATGAGTAAACTTATGGAGAAGTAAATTGAGGCATTCTGCTTTGATATGAATTCACACTTTTTTATTTCCAACTGTTTCAACTGGTTTTACATTGAGATATAATTGACATGTGAGTACAATATAATTATTCTACATATGTATATATTATGAAATGATCACCACAGTAAGTCTAGTTAATATCCAGAGTAGTATTGTCTATACATTCCATCACAGGAACTTACTCATCTTTTTTTCTTTTTTATCATGTTTATTCTATTACAGTTTTCTCAATTATTTCCCCCTTTGGCCTCCTCCACCCATCCCCACCCCGACTCCCACAGTCAGTTTCCATGCTGTTCTCCATCTAGCCCCTTCCCCTCCTTTCCACCGTTGTCCTCCTTCCCCAGCCCCTCTGGTCACTTTCACTCTGCCCCATGTTTCCATGCCTGTGGTTTATTTTCTTCCTTAGTTTATTTTGTTGAATAGATTCCACTTAGAGGTGAGATCATGGTATTTGTCTTTCACCAACTGGCTTATTTCACTTAGCGTAATATTCTCCAGTTCTATCCATGTTGTCACAAAAGGTAGGAGTTCCTTCTTTCTTTCTCTCTTTTTTTAAAATGCTGATTGATTTTATTTATTCATTTTTTTAAATGTCAAAATCCATTATAACATATTTAAAAATGTAAATCCATTATAAAGTCTCAGCAATTAAAACAACATGACACCAGCACAGAAATAATTGAGTAGATCAATGAAATAAAATGAGCATTCTAGAAACAAACATATATATCTAACAATGTAATATATGATTAAATTGATATTTCAAATCTTTGAGCCCTCTTCTGTCTGGGAAACTCCTGATTTCGCCTTCCATTTTAATGGAGAGCCTTGCTGGGCAGAGCAGTCTTGGTGGCAAGCCTTTGCTTTTCATGACACATGTGTCCGCCAGTGGACAACACAGCTTATTTCCATGTCTTAGCTTCTGTAAACAATGCTGTGACATACATGAGGGTGCAGCTATCTTGTCAAGTTAATGTTTTCACTTATATTGAAGAAATACCCAGAAGTGGATCTATTTTTAATTTTTTGACAAATCTCTATATTGTTTTCCGTAGTGACCGCACTGATTTATGTTCCCATTAACAGTGCACGAAGGTTCCATTTTCTTCACATCCTCCCGCTTCCTTCTTAATACTGTGGGTTTATGGAAAGGCATTGTCAGTGGTATCAAAGTGTGTAGTATTGGAGAGTATATATTTCATTCTTTAGTTACTGCAAAACCTTGTGATGGTGTAGCTGATCCCAGTCTTCCTTAATGACCTTTCATGCTGAACTTACCAATCTTCAGCCCTGTGTCAGTCCAGCATAATGGCTAGAAGCAGGAGCCTTTGGGCAAGGCCATCTGGGTTTGACTCTTGATCTTTTTTTTTTTAATTAATTTATTTACTTTTTAAATACATTTGTCTCTGCCTTCCTGACTCTTGATCTTACTCAAGTTATTTGACTTCTCTGTGCCTCAGTTTTTTGATGTGTAATTTTGAAAAATTTATGTCTGTTCTTCTAAAATCTCATTCTCTTTGTTTTTATCTCCTTTTGAAACTTATTACTAAATGCTTGCCCTTCTGCTTTTAGCTTGCATGTCGTTTAGCTTTTCATTTGCATTTCCTATCTCTTTATCCTTTCCTACCATCTTCTGGAAAAGTGCCTTAGTCTGATCCCCTAGCTCATTAAGTTATTCTTCAGCTGTTCCTCTACCATGTTTTTATCGCTAATATTTTATTTGGACTCTTTTTAGATAATTTTTGTTTTGATTTTATATCAATAATACCTTCCCTTCTTTCCTTAAGCATACATGTCATGCTTATTTTAAAGTTTTGGTACTACACCTTTTTCAATAACTTTGCTTCACATTGCATATGGTACCAGTTTGTTGTCACTTCAGGGATGTCACGTGTGTATATGTGTCTAAGTTCCTAGGATTCATGTTTTCCTTTCCCTTCTGTACTTTCTGCAGGTTGATTGTGGGGTAGGGAGCCCGCAGTCCATGCTGAGTCATGGTCTCAGAAATCTCATCAGTAACACGAGCCTAATAATAGTATGTACTTCGTTGAGTTACTGTGAAAATTAAATGAGATATTCCACATGAATGCAAGATTTCATTAGGGAGGATTTACAATTAATTGTAATTAATTTAAATATAAATGTAAATAGCCGTATGTAGCTTCTGGCTCTTGTGTTAGAGAGTGCAGATCTAGGGCCTTAACTAGGTTTAAGTCCTAGTTCTTACACTACTAGTCCTGTATCCTTGAGCAGCTTATCTCTCCAAATCTTGGTCTCCTGGTCTATAAAATGGGCCAAATAAGTATCTACTTTACAAGATTACTATGGAAATCAAATATTAAGCATGAAGTGCTTAGCACAGTGCCTGGGTTTACCAATGACATTTGCATTGCTAAATCAAACATTCAAATCTTAGACCTGACCCTATCCATCCACCAGTAACATTTTACAGAATTTAATCACTCTCTTCGCCAAAATACTTTCTTCTCTTGTTCAGCAAACTGGGACAACTCTACTGGTGTTATTTGCCACTTTCTCTTCCAATATCTTTTTCTGAAGGTCTAAAGCCAACCTTCACTTTAAAACACAAACAAAAAAATGTATTCCTGTCCAGAGAAGAGGGGTTTTACACCTTCACCAAATATTTTTCTTTCTTTTTTATTGTTGGTCAGTTACAATTGTCCCCCTTTTACCCCCATTACTCTCCCCCGCCCTACCCACCCCCAGCCTTCTACTTTCAGTCCTCTCCCCCCTTGTCCTTGTCTATGGGTCCTTTATACATGTTCCTTGACTTGACCCTTCCCCTTCTTTCCCCCATGACCTCCCCCCTCTGGTCACCGTCCGTTTGTTCTTTATTTCCATGTCTCTGGTTCTAGTCGGCTGGCTTGTTTGTTTTGTTGATTAGGTTCCAGGTACAGGTTAGATCATATGGTATTTGTCTTTCACTGCCTGGCTTATTTCACTTAGCATAATATCAGGAAATATCTGATATCAGAATTGTCCTAGAAAATCTTAGACCTATGGCCATTATAATTATAGAAGGACCAACAGGTTATTACCTGTTCTGTGAATGTGTATACATATTAAACATTTTTAGCTGATGCTTAAAGGGTACTTCTCAATACCTAACATGAAAGAATGATAACCCTGAGCAATTTTACTTATATGAGGGTCAAGTCAATTTGTTGCTCTTATTTTACCAGAGACTGAAGCAAAGAGAGCAAGTGATTTGTTAGTAAAATTGTTTATGATTATGTAAATATAAAGGACCTTTGACTATTTTTCCTTCCCCTTTTGAATTCTAACTTCTTAATAGTTGCATCATCTCCCAGGTTCCCTTACTGCAAAGGGACAATACTGCCTGTAACTCATAAGGTCATTGTAAGGATGAAATGATGTATTTAAAGGAACATAGTAGAAGCTCTCAAAATGTATTACTCCTTTTCTCTCATACCTTATCCTCTTTTCTAAAAAAATATTAATCTCTTTCTATACATCATCTATAAAACATTCTTTTTTCCTAGAACCAAACATTTATCATTATTTATTAAATTAAGCCCATTATATCATTGCTGATACATTAAAAAAAACAAACAAACTTCCAGCTGATCCTATGTGACCAAATGGTGAAAATGTCAACAAATATATAATATTTCCTTTTGTTCCTATTTTACTAATGAGCACTGAGCTTTCTTTTTTTTTAATAATTCTTTTTCCTTTTTCTTTTTGAATTTATTAGGGTTTCATTGGTTAATAAAATTATACAGGTTTCAGGTGTACAATTCTATAATACATCATCTCTATGTTGTGTTGTGTGTTTACCACCCAAGTCAAGTCTCCTTCCATCACCATTTATCCCCCTTTTACCATCTTCTACCTCCCCTAATCCCTCCCCCAACCACCATACTGTTGTCTGTATCTGTGAGTTTGTTTTGTTTTGTTTTTGCTTAATCCCAACACCTTTCCCCGCCAGCCCCCAGCACCCTCCCCTCTGACAGCGGTCATTCTGTTCTCAATCTATGAGACTGACTCTATTTTACTTATTAGTTTATTTTGTTTATTAGATTCCCCATATGGGTGAAATCCTGTGCTACTTTTCTTAGCTCTGACTAGCTTATATAAAAAACATTGTTACCAGAAATATTTGCCATAAATCTAATTAAGCCTTTGGATTTAATTTCCACTTTACAGAATATTTGAGATAGAAATTCAAACACACGATCGGGAAGTAAACAAATCTAGAATGAAGGGAGAGTAGGTGACTGCACCCAATGAAAACAACCTTAATGCCTTGGCTGGTGTGGCTCAGTGGATTGAGTGCCAGCCTGCAAACCAAAGGTAACCAGCTCAATTCCCAGCCTGGGCACATGCCTGGGTTGTGGGCCAGGTCCCCAGTAGGGGGCGCATGAGAGGCAACCACATATGGATGTTTCCCTCTCTCCGTCCCCCTCTCTCTAAAAATAAATAAAATCTTAAAGAGAAGTTATTAATTTTGTGGTATTGCAGTTATATAAGAAATGTCTATATTTCAGAGATTATACTGAAATACAACTGAAATATAATCTTATGACTTAATACTTCATAAAAATAAAGAAGGTGGATGTGACAAAGTATTACAGTTAATAAATGCAGGTGATAAGTATGTGAGCATCCATTCTATTTTTCTGATTTTATGACTTTCACAGTACAGAAGTTCTAGTTAACCATCTTTTTTTTTTTAATTAATTAATTTTTGGCAGTAAGGGAGACAGACAACACTAGTCTATATGGCAGAATTCTCAGATAAGCCAAAGACTAAATGACCTTTTTAGCTCTAGTTAGGTCTATATTTTAACATATCACAAACAGCTTTGTAAAGCTGGGATCTGAATCCAAGTCACCTCTCTATAGATTTTTCTAAAGCTAAATTGTATAACTGCATGTTAATACATGGAACATCTAATATAATTTTCAATGGAAAATGCCTTATTATACCCATTTTACATACTAGGAGACCAAGATTCACAGAGATCATTTGCTCAAGGACATAGGCTAGTAAGTGTTACAACTAGGATTTAAACCCAGTAGCAGTCTATATGTGTACTTTCTAATACAAGAGCCAGTTGCTACATGTGGCTATGTACATTTAAATTTTGATTAAAATTTTAGTTCTTCAGTCACTCTAGTCACATTTTCAAGTGCTCAGTGGCCACTTGTGGCTAGTAGCTACCATATTGGACGGTGCAGACACAGACCATTTCTGTCATTACCCAGAGTTCTGTTGGATAGCAGGACTCTCTAGAGCCTGTGATCTTAACCACTACACAAAAGCTTCTCAATTTTCACAGTTATATCTACACACACGCACGCACACACACACACACACACATATTTCATTTAAACTAAATCCTGCCATTTCCCTTTCCTCTGAAATTCAGAAGGCTGACACAGGTTTTCTTTTTACAAAATCAGTTGATTTCAGCAAAATTATATCAGTGTTTATATTTTAAGCAGTATTTTCATGAAATTGTTGTAGAGAGAAACCTGGGAAGCAAGGCTATATGTGCTTTCACTTTTTCCATTTTTATTTAGGGGAGTTCAGAAGGACATAACTAGCATGTATCGATGATCAGTGATCCTGAATGAATTCAGGTACTTGGGTGCCGTGATATCTGTATATTAATATCCTACAGTGTGTTACTCTGTAGGTTAGGGTGGCTTATGCAAATATGCCGTGTAACATTTCTAGGAGTAGGAACAAGGAAAATTGAAGCTGTGATACTTTTAGGGGAATTAAGTAGGAGAAATGTCTCAATTTTGTCTCTTCATTTACTGATGTTTCCGTGCATGAGCATTTTTTTTTTTTAAAGATTTTATTTATTTATTTTTAGAGAGAAGGGAAGGGAGTGAGAAAGAGGGAGAGAAATAACCATGTGTGGTTGCCTCTCTCATGCCCCCAACTGGGGACCTGGCCCGCAACCCAGGCATGTGCCCTGACTGGGAATCAAACCGGCAACCTTTTGGATTGCAGGCTGGCGCTCAGTCCACTGAGCCACACCAGCCAGGGCTCCATGCCCGAGCTTTTTATATCAAATTTAATAGTTTGGCTCTTAAGGGAATATAAATTGTGAGAGAAATTTGGTTAATGTACAAATCACTAGATGGCCTTATATATGTTATTTTTTAATAACTTTTATCTTTTAATGTTTTCTTTAAGATGTAATTTTACTGCCAAATAGCTGCTTTCGTATCTATTTTGTATATCTTCTATTTCCTTCGTATAGCACACTTATAATTGAGCTAGAGGACGTAACAGTGTTTATGAAATGTAGAGATAGCATGAACTGCAGATTGTATAGCCTGAGAATTGAATTCCAATTCAGGTTCTACTTAAAAAGCTATAACCTCTAGAAAGTTACAGTCATTTAAAATCTAGGCCGACACTCTACTTCACAATGACTGGTATGTGGCATGTGTCGTAATAACGGATAATTGATTTTTAAAGGTTAAATGCTAAATATAGTATCTACTTCTTTAAATGTTAAATTGAATACAAAACATTCTTATCAAAGGATACTCTGACTTTTACCCTTCACCAAAGTCATTCCTGCCTGTTCTTTCCTTGGGAGTGACAAGTTCTATAGTTGTCACTATCTTATTCATATCTACAGTTGGGGAATCTGGATATATTTATAAATGCTCTTTGGCAAAGGTTATGTGCTCTTGACCTGAAAATCTGATGGGAAGTGGTATGTGAACTTCATTCAATAGCTCTCCAGTTACTTATCAAATATGTTGCAATTTTTTCCAGTGCAGTTTGGGAAGAAACAGGCTTCAAATTTGAAAGTAGAAACTTTTTTCACCAGTAATATTTTTTTTTTTTTACTAAGAATCTAGACTTATTTAGGTAATAAAAGGAATTTTTCATAGCTTTTTGAGTGGGTCTTATGGCACTTAAGTATTCTAGTGACATTTTATTTCCAAATATTATAAAACTCAAATTCAAAGTGATGGCAAGCAAAATATTTTGAAACATGGCAAACCCCCACCCCCACCCCCAGGCAAAGCCTTGATTGTTTTTTAAAAATTTTATTTTCAAGGTTGAATTTCAGAATTAATTAGATGGGAATTTTTGTCAGCTTGCCAAATACTTTAAACTTCTAAATAAATTAACTTCAACTTTTAATTTATCATTAACTTTGTTTTATTAATTGAACTAGTCATTTTTAAAGCTTAAACTAATTTACGTTGTTAGCTAGAATATAGCCCATGCTTTTCCCAGCTTGTAAGCCTTCTCACTTATTTAAGGGAAAAATAAAGTTTAGACAAAGAAAAGTAAAGGTACACATTTGGATGTAATTTAAACCTCATTTTGATGACTGTTGGCCTAGTGATTATAGATTCTGTTCCAGTATTGTTTTCAATAATAGTGTTACTATAGCAACTAATATAAATGCATGCTTCAAGGGGAAAAAACAAAAAAAAAACCTCTCCACCGATTGTGTTGTATATTGGGATGAAATTTTTCTTTATTAACTTTTGTAACTTGCTCTAGACTTTGCAAAGCTGTTTTTCCCAAAGAAATATTCAGAGGATCCTGTTACAAATACATTTTTGCCCTCTTAATCACATCATCTGTTTCTTGTATTGACAGTATGCTGCAATTAATTTAAAAGGGAAAAGATGTAGAAAGAGTTTGTTTCAGAAATCCTGTATCTTCTTTTCCTTATTTGTGTTTCATGCAGTACTCCTGAGGAAAGAAAACTTTCTGCTCTCCTGCTTCTGAACTGTCTAAATGAATTGTGTTTCCGTAAAAGTCCGTTAACTTACATGTAATGTCTTTTCTTTGTTAAAATGAAGATTGCGAAAAACATACCTGTTTAAGTCCTTGAGTATTATCAGCATAATTATTGTACGACCAAGTGGCTGAAATATATTAAAATTTATCCATTACCTGTTTTATTGCAGACTTGGTAATTTATAAAAGTGGCTTAACTGTCTTAATAAACTCCTAAGAGAAAAATTAAATAGATGATAAAGTGTATCTCCATAATACCTTGCAGCTATTAAAAATGATGAAGGCTGTATTTGAGGTAAAATGATGTCAATAGAAAGATATTAAGGCAGAAAAGATTTCAAAACTGTACAGTATAATCCCATTTTTATGTAAAAGTGTTTCTGTGTGGATAAGTATAAATGTGTGGAGGAATTTACAACAAATGTTACCAGTAATTATCTCTAAGTTTTATAATAGAATAGTAGCACTGTTTCATTAAAGTTTTTTTAAAATAATTTCCTTGAAAAGAAGTGTGTCACAACTAGCAGAAACAATATGAATTTTTTTTTTATTTCATGTTAGGAGGGAGGTAACGTTTAGGAAAAGGGTCCAAAAATTTTTAGTGATCAAAATGAAGTCACGTGCACTTTTTTTCTGGATCGCATTTTAGTTGACTGTTGGTCAAAATGAAAGCTATTACATGGGCAGAAGCTAAATCTCTACTATAATCTGACCTTAATAAGGTAGTCACATTTGACTAGACAAAATAGATCTTCAATCTGGAATTGGTGGGAGAAGTCATTAAAAGGTTTTAGAAATGGGATTTCCTAAAATGAAAATGATAAAATAGTTCATGTTGGACTCAGGCTATGCATGAACTGGCTGTTCCCAAGTTTGTGTCTGAGAAGTGTGTTTATTTTGGTTTTTATATTTTCTTTAAAAATTAACATGTGCTTCCTTTTTAAAAATTCAAAAAGTATAAAAGCGTTAAAAATGGGGGAAAAAGACCTACTTTGGTTTGTCTCTCACCCAGAATCCTCCAAGGCATTATCTTTTCTATCTAAGAGAATAGATCCAGGAAATGGAAGAATCGTCCTCAAGAAAACAGTCATTCTTTATAGTGTGATAGAATGGTCACTGAATAGGAGTCAGGAAATTTAGCTTCTCGTCTCAGCTTCTCCTTAGCCATGTGATTAGAAAAAAGTTACTTTGCCTCTCTGTACAGCAGTTTCTGCCATTTCCAAGATGGTAGCTTTGGACTTTATAGGATGCTAATAACTGACTTGATAAAGCTCCCTAATATCTCAGACCTTTTTTTTTACTTTTTCTTTTTTTTATCCTCACCTGAGGATATATTTATTGATTTTTAGAGAGAGAGGAAGGGGGAGAGAGAAAGAGACATCGATCTGTTGCTTCCTGTATGCGCCCCGACCAGGGATCGACCCGCAACGTAGGTATGTGCCCTGACCGGGAATCAAACCCGCGACCTTTTGGTGTACATGACGACGCTCCAACCAACTGAGCCACCCGGCCAGGGCTCTCAGACATTTTTTAAATGGGTATATATGAGTTATTTCTGCTATTCTCAGTCATTCTGTTACACAGGTGCGCAGGGAGTATTTTATATTTAACCTACAGTCATAGCTAGACTAGGATATTATCCAGTGTTACAGAGAGGGAGTCAGTAGCATAGCTGAAAATAAGTTCAGTTCCTAGCGTACAGTTCTCTCGGTCTTTCCCTCATACTGCTGTCTTAGAGAAATGAAGTGCCTTTTAACTATGTTTAAGAATATCACATTGCCAAACAGAAGTAAAATTAGGGACTATCCATAGACATTCCTACCTTGAATTTATTTGGTATTTTGTAGAACAGCTGAATTTTCTAATTGTACTTGGCATGATCGGTTGCTAAAAATATTAGTCAATGTTATCTGGTTTTATTCTGTACCTCATTCTTGAGTTATGCTTGGGGAGTGAGCATGGGAGACGCACGTCTAAAGAAGCATTACTTTTTAATAGAATTTAATTCAGACTGGCCTGTCTCCATGCCTGCTTGGTCAGTAACTCTGAGCTTTGGAGATCTGTCTAGTGATCATAAACCTGCTCTGTATGGCACAGGCCAGAGAAGTCAGCATTGATGGCAGATTTCTACACTGGTACAGGAGAGAGACGTTTAGTTAACATTTCCAAAGAACGAAACCTATTAGCGTCTGTGTGTTCAACCAGTAGACTTTCTTGAACCCTGTCATTTGTACAGTCGTGTAATGTTTTCTGTTTTCAACAAAAGAAATAACACATGCATGTCAAAATGAACTATAAAATCTGAATTAACAACAGTGCCCATTACGAGAAGCAGTCATTTTCTTTTATGAACTTATGAAGTGATTATTTCAGGTGTATATTGAGGTAACAAGAAAAAAAGTTGTCTGCATGATATCAAATATCAGAATATGTGGAATTAGTGTCAGAAGTTGCTGTTGTACATGATTTAAATTTTTCATCTTGAGTTATTAAACAGACATTTGAGTTCCTACCATGTGCTGGACCTTGTACTCTTAAGTATGGTTAAAGATATCGACAGAAGTTCCTTACAAGTGTGGGCTTTGTCTATGCTAAAACTTATGGGGGCATGAAGAATTACTAGATACAAATAAAATTTAAGTTTAATGTGCTATATACCTCCCTGTACCTTCCTTTGACCAGTAATTATTTATGTTCCTTTACTAAGTTCACACTTAATTTAGAAAGTATGGTCTAAGGGAACTTGATGTTACAAGCTGTGGAAAATCATTTTGTGAAGTGAATTAATTTGCCTTTTATATATTCACGTTTTCATCTGTGATTTCTTAATAAAAAACTTGTGAATATTTTAGTTTTTATTAGCAAGTAACATGCCTGTCATTCACTTTAATCCCCTTTCCCCAATCTCTGTGTGTATGTGTCTCATAATTACATAGAGCAGGAGTTTGGTGTTCTTAACTCAATACAGAAATGATCCCAAATTTTAAGTTTTTAGTTTTTTAACTTAAAAACACTGACTTAAGACACCATGACTTTGAAAAAAGGCATTATGATAATAAATTGCTAAACAGTATCGGTTTAAATTGGACCCATGGGTCTTCACAGTGTAATTTATATTTGACTTTCCTACAATTGAAATATAAGGACTAAATGTTTCAGTTAAACTGTCTTATAACTGTTTAATTTAGATTTGGGTTTTGTTAGTATAGTGGTTGGTAGCTAAAGTGATTGTGAAAATAAACTTGTTAAGTATGTATAAACAGGAGTAGCCGTGATTTTTAGCATAAGCATCCAATGTGATTTCTAATTTAAGAAGACTTATGTTAGCATTTATTATCAACTTAGAAGAAAGCAAAAAGTGTGTATGAAAAAAATGAGCAAAAAGTTGGAGAAAAAACCTTGAAAGCTGAAAAGTAGTAATTTAAAAAATTAATCCCTAAAACATGCTATAGAAATGTGCTCTTCTTACATAAGAAGCCGGTGTTGCATGTTTAGTGACTGTTTTCTAGGTAATTTATCATATATGTCAGAAATATGTATAACAGCCAGTTTCTAGTTTCTAGTCTTTAACAGTAGACCAAATATGATCCAGAGGGAGGAAATAATTCTGTTATTTCAACCCCTCTAAACAGGACACCATACTTGCAGAACTTCTTCAAATACATAAAGAACACATTGTAGGATATCACGAACATGACTCCCTTTTGGACCACAAAGAAGAAGAAGAGTTGACTGAGGAAGAAAGAAAAGCAGCTTGGGCAGAGTATGAAGCAGAGAAGAAGGTAGTTCACTTGCCATGCTTTTTGGTTTGGGTTTTGGTGTTAGTCATTTGAAAGAGCAGTGAGGAAGAAGAGGGTCCCATTTAGAACAGGTGAATCTTCCTGAACAGAGTCGCCTGGTATGAGAGTCTGTAGCTTCGGCTCCCTTTCGTGGTAGAGTGGGAAGAGGGGAGAGGAGAAAATATTCTCCATTTAAA
The DNA here is from genome assembly GCF_021234165.1 of Pteronotus mesoamericanus. Lineage (NCBI taxonomy): Eukaryota > Metazoa > Chordata > Mammalia > Chiroptera > Mormoopidae > Pteronotus > Pteronotus mesoamericanus. Next base: position 6,861,674 of record NW_026555073.1, read on the forward strand.
GAGTAGCACCCCCACTTCTGCTTAGCACTTGCTGAATTGAGAGATTAGTGGAAAGGTATATATTTAGCATCACTTAACTCCCATCAACACCCTCACTGTAGTAACAGACATACAGGAGCTTAGAGTTCGAGGTAGGAAAGAGTAAATGTTTCAGCACGTGTGCCATGAAATCTAAATTTTGACTGTGTATCAGAACACAGAACTATTTTATTATTGGACCTTCATGTCAATCTCCCGCAGCAACTTTATTTAAAATAGTTCCATGCCTACCATGCCTATTTCAAACACCAACTCACTTGAGCAAAAATGTGCCCTGAGCATGGGAAACCTTATCCTAACACGTGAATCCTTTTTAAACTCTTAACTCATTGTACCAAACTTCTTTAACGTTAATGCGATGTTACGAGTCTCATCAGCATTAGGAGTTGCCCCATTCTGTGGGAATTATCAAAAGTGAGCATACTTTTGGGGGTTAAAGCTTTCTGTGTAATAAGATCTTGGCTTCAGGTGAAAAGGGTGTTTTGTTTTGTTTGTGTGTGGAAGAGTGTTAATAATTTCCTAGATCTGAGAATATGGAGGCTTTTCTAAACCAGTAGGTGATGTAGAATTTCAAGTTTTAAATCACATTGTGGAAAGTGCATAATTTTTTTGTTTTTAGGGACTGACCATGCGTTTCAACATACCAACTGGGACCAATTTACCCCCTGTCAGTTTCAACTCTCAGACTCCTTATATTCCTTTCAATTTGGGAGCCCTGTCAGCAATGAGTAATCAACAGCTGGAGGTAAGTTGTGAAGTACAAAAGTAGTTTAACTTGAATTAAAGGCAATTTCGAGTGCCTTGTTGTTGAGGGTTCCCTATGCATGAATATCACATTCTCTAAAAGATTACCTATGAATAGACCAAGAAATTTTTCTTTTATTTGTTGAACTTTTTGAACCAGCATAGTGTAGTAAAATGTGGTTTGTTTAGAGCACAAGGGACTCAGGCCTTCAATTAATATAGTTTGAATTATTTTAGTTAAGGAACAATAGGGCAACTGACTGGGTAGGGAAATAGCACTTTGTCCAGTTATACAATATTTTGAATAAACAGATTACTTGCTTAATGTTTGAAAGTAGAATAAATGCACACATCGACTTACATTCTAATTCCATGTAGATGCAGCGCTAAGTATATGTTAATGCCCAGCATTATGAAATAATTGATTTAAAACTAGAATCAATTATGAAATAAATGAGAATGATTAGGTTTTATTGTACCAATAATTTAATAACTTAATTGAATCTGTGGTCTCCTTTTTTAAATGTGCTTATGGAGTCATTGAAGTTATTAAATTATCGATTCAATAAAACCCAGACTTTCATCTTCCTAATAAGACCTTCACTGATGAGTTTTATTCCACTTTGTTGATGCTGAAGTTTGCTGTTCTTTTCAATTACTTCTGTAAAGTAGCAAGGGGAAGAATCCCTCTATTTTTAAACTATACTGTCTTTTATATGCCCTATATAACTTAGTTCTCATTCTTTTAGGACCTCATAAATCAAGGAAGAGAAAAAGTTGTGGAAGCAACAAACAGTGTGGCTGCAGTGAGGATTCAGCCTCTTGAAGATATAATTTCAGCTGTAGTAAGTGAATTGGCAGTTGTCTTACTCTAACTCGAAATTTGTGTTCTTCCCCGTACCGTTTGTTTTAATTTTTTTTTTTTTATCCTCTCCCGAGGACATTTTTTTCATTGCTTTTTTTTTTTTTTTTTTGAGAGAGAGAGAGAGAGAGACAGGGCAAGAGAGTGGGAGAAAAAGAAATACCAATGTGAGAGAGAAGCATCAATTGGTTGCCTGCCATACACACTAGACTGGGGACTGAACCCACAACCTAATCTTATGCCCTGATCAAGAATCAAACCCGCAACCTTTTGGTTATGGGACGATGCTCCAAACAACTGAACCACACAGGCCAGGGCTGTTTTAATTTTTTAATTATTGTTTGCTTCACTACTTCTGTGGGCAGAGGAAGCATAATTCTTATAACTGGATTTGCTATACTAAAATACTAATAAATTGGATAGTGGTGGCAAGCTATAATTCAACAATTTCACCCAGATGTTGCCACAAAAGAGAAATGGGTGAAATGTAAGAATTGGGAGATCAATCACAGAACTGTATGGATTATTTACATAAACATATTTTAATGACTAATTGCACAAATTAAGTACAAATCATTTTATTCCAAAGATAGCCAACCCTTGTACAACAGTGGAAAACTTAGTGTCCTGCTTTTACACCATTGTTTTCTTTTAAAAAGAATAAAGGAAAAGGGAGACAAAAACTTTAAAAATCCCAAGTATCTTCAAGTAGTTTAATTATTTTTCCTCAATTCTACTGCAATGACAGTAAATAGAAACTTTTTCTTTTAGTGGAAGGAAAACATGAATCTTTCAGAGGCCCAAGTACAGGCACTAGCACTGAGTAGACAAGCCAGCCAGGAGCTTGATGTGAAACGAAGAGAAGCCATCTACAACGATGTACTGACAAAGCAACAGATGGTAAGAATTCTGACTCTCTCTTGGTTATGTTTCATTTTCTTGAATTTATAATAAAGGGGTTGCGTGACGTCTGTGTCAGTAACCATTCCTCATATGGCTGGATGGATGGTCATTGGTTATTTCTCAAAGAAATTTTGTCAGAAAACCTAGTAATGTCAAGAAAAGGTAATCTCTTTTGTTACAAAGGAGCAATATCTTTCCAAGTGGGTCCCCTTGAAGTTTATATAGGCTGTCTCCCATATAATTTTATTTTTTATATATCCTGGACATCTAAAAAGGAGTTTTCTGCTAAACTCCTTTTTTTTAAAACCATATTTACCATTTTTAAGCCATTACTGAAAATAAGTATACTTTTTAATGTATTTAATTTGAGGGTAGAACTCTAGATGACATGACACAGATTCCTACTAAATGGCGTTATTTTATCACAACAAAAGTAAAATATCGCTTTGTTAAAAAAAAAAAAAAAAGGCCAGCATATTCCAGGATCCTTGGTCATGTTTCCCAGCAGTCATTTGCCAGCCATCTGCCTTGCACTGGGAAATTGCAATTCCTGACATCAGGGAATAAATTTCTGTGCCGTGAGTTTTGCCTAGAAAGCACTGTAGAATTGTGTGGTTTTACATTGTCTTAGGAAATTTCAGACATTCCAGGTAGGAATGATTCCCACTGGGAGTGCCTTTTCCCTTTGCTGTTTGTCACTGAAAATGTTTATTTGTCATAACGTGACATAGTCAAAAGAATGACAAAGAAAAGAGACTTGACAAAAAGTGCTGTAACTAATACTTGAGACTAATCACAGTGCTGGACAGGTTACTATGGCAACTAACCTAAATGCTCCTTGCAATACAATAGTCAAGTCATTAGGAGAATTTAGCCCTAAATGGTGTTACTAACTGGTTTCTACAGTAATGGTCCTGTGAATGCCATCAAATTAGTAATGGTGACAACAATAATGTGTTTTCCTTTTGGTATGGTACCCCCCTAACAAATTGATTTTAACTCAAAACTTGATACTTGCCTCTTTGAGACAGGTCATGCACTTGTAACAGCTCCCTTTTCTCTCTTCAGCTAATCAGCTGTGTTCAGCGGATACTTATGAACCGAAGGCTCCAGCAGCAGTACAATCAACAGCAACAGCAACAAATGACTTATCAACAAGCAACACTAGGTCACCTCATGATGCCAAAGCCTCCCAATTTAATCATGAATCCTTCCAACTACCAGCAGATTGATATGAGAGGAATGTATCAGTCAGTGGCTGGCGGTATGCAGCCACCGCCGCTGCAGCGCGCACCGCCCCCGATGAGAAGCAAAAACCCAGGACCTTCCCAAGGGAAATCAATGTGATTTTGCACTAAAAGCTTAAAGGATTGTTAAAATCATAGAAAGATCTTTTATTTTTTTAGGAATCAATGACTTAACAGAACTCAACTGTATAAATAGTTTGGTCCCCTTAAATGCCAATCTTCCATATTAGTTTTAAATTTTTTTAAATAGGGCATACCATTTCTTCCTGACATTTGTCAGTGATGTTGCCTAGAATCTTCTTACACACATTGAGTACAGAAGATATTTCAAATTGTTTTCAGTGAAAACAAGTTGTTCCATAATAGTAACAACTCCACAGATTTCCTCTCTAAATTTTTATGCCTGCTTTTAGCGACCATAAAATTGTCATAAAATTAACGAATTTAGGAAAGACTACAGATTTATATATTCATTCTTTACATCTAAAAACACAGCTGAGTTCTTAGAGTTGATTCCTCAAGTTATAAAATACTTTTGTACTTAATCCATTTCTTGATTCAAGTGATTGAAATGGTTTTAATGTTCTTTTGACTGAAGTCTGAAACTGGGCTCCTGCTCTGTCACGCCTGTGACTGAAAGTTAGAGACTAAGGGTTACCTTTGACACAGAATTGTGTGCAATATTCTTAAATACTACTGCTCTACAACTTGGAGGAGTCTTGCAGTTATCTTGGCAGTGTATGAACAGCCTTAAGTACAGCCTAAGAAGAGAATTCCTTTTTCTTCTTTAGTCTTTCTGCCATTTTTTATTTTCAGTTGTATGTGCTGAAATAATCACTAGTAAAATTTCAGGGCTGTGGAATATCTTCCACTCGTGACTTTTCTCTCTCCTGGCACTAACAGAAAGCACACCTCTTAACTGCTTGGTGCCAGTACTAGTGCTTCATCCTATTGCTGGCAGTGGGATGTGGACCAACAAAATCAAGTCCTGGCATTTCGGGAGGTTAAGGATGGCGTTGTGGTTGTTCAGTCCACGCCCTCTTTTATAAACAGCGTCAAGATGGCAGAACCATTGCTGACTTTAAGTTCACATGAGGAATGTGCTTTAACAATTCCCAGGACTGTCAGTATTATGAATTAATTCCTTTTAAAGATAAGGATTGCTGGCTTTGATGCTCCTTCTTTTCTCTCATCTTGTTCTTTCCCCCCCAACTTCCCTATGTTTTCTGAAAGTATAGCTCAAAGTTCGGTTTCTTACAAAAATGAGGCCTGTGAGGCAATTTTCTGACCCCAATTAACTCACCTAATACCCTTTCGTGAAGTTTTACTAGAGGATCCTTACATTGTTGGGTTTTTTTTCCTTAATCCAGACCTGTAAAATATCACCTATGAAGTTTATTCATGTACAGTTTGGTTGCTTGAGTTTCTGGAAGCAAAACATTGTGAGACCATGGGAGTCAACTCAACATGGCACACACATTTTGGAGATGATGATGGAGGAACAGGTAGTGGGAACAGCTAAGGGATTCCAGAAAAAAAGGAAGCTGGGCGCAGGATTGATCTGCTCTAGGGATCACTGGATTAGCATAAGTTTAACATTAGCTGAAACTGTTTGGAGACGTTTGGATGGTTGAGAGATTTCCGTTTTTATCTTGAAAGAATACTAGTGAAACATCTAAGAGCACCAAGGTGGGGATAATAAAATTAGTGAGCTTTGATGGATTCACCCCCCCACTTGCACACAATGAATTATCACTAACAAATTCCATATATTTGAACATGATGCCAGCCATAGAATCAAATTTATTTAATTGCTGGGGGTAGGGGGAGATGTGTGTTTACTTCAGGAGAAATGAAAAAGATGAGATTTATGAGATAAATATTTGAAGACAGTACACTCTGGCCAACTGTTATCAGTTGGTATTTCTACAAGTCCAGAATACTTTAAACCTGATTTATTAGACCTGGGAACTTTCGACATGGTCTAATTACTTGCTCAAAGACATAGTTATGAAAATTTTAGCTACCTTCTAAACCATTTTACCATAGATGAAACTATGACTTAAAGCATAATACATAGAAGGATTAATTGGAAATAAGAGAGTTTGAAATAAAACTTGGACCACTTTGCATACACTCTTCTCACTTGACATTTTAGCTACATAATATGTACTTTGAGTATAACATCAAGCTTTAACAAATATTTAAAGACAAAAATCACATCAATAAGATACTAAAAGGCTCATTTTTATATTTGTTTTAGATGTTTTAAATAGTTGCAATGGCTTAAAAAAATGACGATTTAAAATGTTGCTTGTAATACAGTTTTGCCTGCTAAATTCTCCACATTTTGTAACCTGTTTTCTTTCTTTGGGTGTAAAGCGTTTTTGCTTAGTATTGTGATATTGTATATGTTTTGTCCCAGTTGTATAGTAATGTTTCAGTCCATCATCCAGCTTGGCTGCTGAAATCATACAGCTGTGAAGACTTGCCTTGGTTTCTGTTAGACTGCTTTTCAGTTCTGTATTGAGTATCTTAAGTACTGTAGAAAAGATGTCACTTCTTCCTTTAAGGCTGTTTTGTAATATATATAAGGACTGGAATTGTGTTTTTAAAGAGAAGCATTCAAGTATGACAATAATACTATCTGTGTTTTCACCATTCAAAGTGCTGTTTAGTAGTTGAAACTTAAACTATTTAATGTCATTTAATAAAGTGACCAAAATGTGTTGTGCTCTTTATTGCATTTTCACAGCTTTGAAAATCTGTGCATATATTGTTTCATAGAAAATGTATAGCTTTTGATGCCCTATTTAATGGTGGTTCTTTTGCACATTTAGTTATTTAATGTTGGGAGGTGAAGAAGTTTGGTTTTTTAATTTGTTATATACTAAATTCTGTAAAAGGAGATCTTTAACCTCAAAAATAATTTACATACCAGGAAACCTATGTGTGTTTGTGTTAGTTTTGGTTGTCTTTGTGTAATCCAGCCCCCCCGCCCCCCCCCTTCCCGAGAGCTGCATCACTCATTGAAGCCAAGCCAGGCGACCCACCCACACTTGATACAAAAGCTGCTTACCGTCCTGACACCATAGGAGGTTGAGGGGAAACCTTATTACTTGGCCTACAGAGAAGCTGAATATTTTGTAGTCTTCCCTTAGCCATGTCCGTTCTCCCTTGAGTCTCATAAAATCAGGTACACGTTTCTGGACCCCAAACAAAACTTTAAAAACAATTATTTAGCCCTGTCTGGTGTGGCTCCGTGGATTGAGTGGCACCCTGTGAACCAAAAGGTCGCCAGTTCGATTCCCAGTCAGGACACAGGCCTGGGTTGCTAGCCAGGTCCCAGGCTGGGGTGCTGGGGATGTGTGAGAGGGAACTGATTGATGTACCTCTCACACGCTGATGTTTCTCTCCCTCTCTTTCTCCCTCCCTTCCCCCTCTGCGTAGATGTCAATAAATTTTTTAAAGATCTTTTTAAAAAATGTATCTCAGTTAACCATTGTTTCTTTTGAGGGTGGCACACCGTGAGGCCTCTAGATACTCGAAACAGTAAAATAGGCCTTTTATGTCCTTATTTCAGTAAAATCTATGTTCACATTATTACCCACTTTATTTGACCAGAACTATTCTCAAGTGACTTTTGCCTATCTCCAAACCGAATCTGCCCTTAGAAATTGAAAATTCTTCCACCATTGACTCTTCCCCCCCCCCAAAAAAAAACTGTATTCTGTGCCAATCCCAAAGGAGTGGCCAAGTTTCAGAAATTCTTTTTGTCCGTGCCACATTTTACAATGCTGTTATACTGAGGTGAACACAATGGAAAAATCCAAAATATAGACTGTTTGTAAGGTCAGTTTCTGCCAGGCGACCAGACTGTCCACATCACTCAAGCTGGGCTAATAACAGACTGGCCGCTCCAGCCTCCACGGAAAGGTTTGACTCCGCAGAGTCTACACTGCCATAAAAGTGCTGCGCGATGTAACACTGCCTCCCTCTTTGCAATAACCTTCCTGACACCGCTGGTGCCTATTTAGCCAAGTAAAGAGATAACCCTTCCCTCACTCCAGGGATCGACCTACCTGATAGTGACCGCTCCATGACGTTACCAAGGAAGACTGCATAGGAATTGAGGCTTTTATTAAAGTGTTAATTCAATGGGAAGGTGAGGCATCCTAGAATACTGCAGACCCTCTTTGATGCTTGGAATTAGCACATTTCCCAAGCCACCTCCACTGGGCAGCGCTGTTCCACACTCTGTCCTTGCTTCTCCCTGAGAGAAACACGTAAGGAGCAGGAAGCTTGGCTCCACGCTCCTTAAGCAAATCATGTCCGATGACGACCGAGAGACTTCTACTTCTTAAAAAGCCTCGCCACTCCCCCCGTATAGTCCTCACATCAAAGACGAGTTGGTTTTCCAGAAGAGTGAAGAGAGATGACTTACCAGACCCAAGAATGGCATTGGTTTCACGTGCATGAGGAGAAAGTGTAGTATTGAAAGAAAAGGGGCGCAGAGAAGGATCAGGAATGAGAAGATTGGAGTGGATTGATGGAAGGCCTGGAAGTCATGAATGAGTAATTCATCAGGGAGGATAACGAGGGCTTGTGAGGTGGCTGATGTGCTCAAAGTAGCTGGTGAAGGTGGTGATTTGGGCAGGGGTAATTTGAATGGTTTAGAATGCGAGGTGAAGAAAGATTGGAGACAGGAAGATAGATAACGAGCTCAGGCATTCAGTGATCACAGTACACATCCTTTTCGGGACAAAAGGCACAAAACCATGAGAGGTTGTATAGGATTCTCAGATTGGAAGAAAAACCTGTTCTTTCCGTTGGCCCTTCCTCAAGGAGCGCACTCTGTTCAGGATTTTTTTTTTTTTTTAATTTTACAAGGAAAACGTAACCTCTTTTGATGACTCTCTCAAACCTAATGATAAATCCATTAAATGGCATTCCTGTTCTTTTCCATTTTTCATTCCTCCTAATTACACTCTCACACATTGGCAAAAAGTGAGTTGGGTCTTTTTTAACTAAGGTGAGTGTAATTCTATTTCTTTCTTTAAGCTAATTCCTCAAAGGGCTAAATCCATTCCTGTTACTTTCCCCTGAGACCCATCTATTCCAAGTGCTAGTATCTCTGTTTGGTAACGTTATATTTATAAGCTTCCCTTGGTATTTTCAAAGTGCTTTGCGGTTATGTATTAACCTGTGTACAACATGTGTGAGAAAAGTGAGGAGAAAAATTGCATTCTCCTGACAGTTAAGCTAAAAGACCAAAATCAAATCCATTGCACTTAAGAGGCACAAGACGTTCTAGTTACTTGAACTATCTAGGTCTTTCATGTCTCATTTGGAAAATGGGACTGTAATAATGTCTTAATTTCTTTCTTTTTTTAACATCTTAATTTCTTGAAGGCAAGACATTGGACCAGGTGATTTCCTGAGCTCCCTTTCAGCTCCAAGCCCTAGGCTTACCTGTGAGCAAAGCACAGTTTGAAGCCAAAAGGCAATGTGTTTGTCTAGTGTTACACGGTTAGTTTGTGAACAGAATTAGAAATCCTTTCCCTTTGGCTAACCCTCTCCCTCCACTAAGCTACACCTTTCCTTTCCTGTGTTGAGAAAATGAGAGGTCTGACAGGCATTTTAATGACAATGCAGATAAGTCAAGTTGTAATTGGGTCTAATTACCACTTCCACAAACTAACCTTTATCTTTCCCCAGAGGCGCTCCCAGAGCTGGTTCCTTACAGCAGAAAGTTAAAAAACATATTTAAGGATCTGACTCATATCTTGGTTGCCTGACTGGGTTATATACATGACAAAACATCAAGGTAAATAGAAATCACCTTTTGTAGAGCGAACTTTTAAGCATATAATTGTTAACTTCCCATTCTAGTGTTCGTGAAGTCCAAATTAGGCCACTCTTTAAATTGTCCGGTCTGGATGAAGTTTACAGTGAGTCGGACTTTATATTTGTTTATATTGACTCATGTAAAAACATATGGCATGCTTTTTGAACTGCAGGTTTTATAGAGTCATATCTTGTGACAAAACTATGGGAACTAATAGTAGAAAAGATTGAAATACTAATTTTTTTTTTCCCGTAGCTGCTTGTCCCCACATGCCAGTAGCAAAGCAGGTAGGAGCCTGTGTCTAGCCTGCTGAATACATTTCAATGAAAACAAAAGCAAGCTTAAGAGAAAGGAATCGTGGTTAATATAATCATCTGAGGTCTTGCTAGTTCATTCCCAGCTCTTGGTCGGTTTTCAACAATATAGCATGGAGGCTGGGCTTCAAAGGCATTAATGATGCAGGCTTTTTTGGACCCTATCCTTAGCAAAGTAAACATTTTATTCTATTAGCAAGTTTTCCTGCCCCCTGTTCCCACATCTTGTACACTCTCCCGGATGTGCTAAGCTCAAATGAAGTGCCTGTCTGCCATTTTTTCCCCTTGCACTTCTCCAAACTATCCCCCCGCGCCGCCCCACCACATACACTTTTATATTGTAATACCTCAATGCGTGTGTGTGTGTTTGTGTGTGTGTGTGTATGCGTGCATGCGCGCGCGCGCACACGGGATGGAAGAGGGGGAGAATCACAGAATGCTAGAGATACTAGAAGTCTTAGAGATGCTGTAGCCCAGCCCTCTTCCTTTACAATCACGGAAAAAAAAAAAAAAAAAAGCCCAGAGACACTCAAGAGCACTCATGCCTTCTAGTTGCTCATTCCACTCCATTAAGATTCCTCCTATTACTCGTAATTCCAATTCATTATTCCAATCCGCCAGACCACATTAAGCAAATTTTCAGAGCTGGAACTGAACTAAGCTTTAAAATGCGAACTGTTTGTGGGAATTAGAGGAGTGTGTGAACTAAAATGAAGGGGGAGGACATTTCTGTGGCACGGCTGTAAAATGCGAAGACCCCTAAAGACCGTAAGACTTTAATTTGGTATCCAGGAAATTAGCTTGAGGATTTTGTTTCAGAGGGATATTTAATTTGTTTAGAAGGCTCTTCTTTCACCACACACAGTACAGTTTATTTTTTTTAAGATTTTTATTTATTTACTTTTAGAGAGAGGGGAAAGGAGAGGGAAAGAGGAGGAGAGAAACATCCATGCGTGGTTCTCTCTTGTGCGCCACCCCCCTCACTGGGGACCTGGCCCACAACCCAGGCAGGTGCCCTGACTGGGAATCGAACTGGTGACTGTTTGGTTCACAGGCCAGCACTCAATCCACTGAGCGACACCAGCCAGCACGTGCGCGTGTGCGCACGCGTACACACACACACACACACACACACAGAGCACAGTTTAGACCAACAATATTTAGAAGCAGTGTTTCACCTTCTGGATCCCAGTGTCCTTCAATGCCAAGATTAGAATCATTCAGCCTTCCTCAGAGTCGGCAGACTGACGTAACAAGTACTTCAGAATCTATTTCAAATTAGAAATGCTACTATGTTCACAAGGGAACAAAGTTGTATTAGTGTAGTGATCTTGGTCAGGACACGGGCGACTATTCTTGTGTCACAAGGACCATGAGTAGTTAATATATTTCCAAAGATCTAGAAAATGGCAAAAGGATTGTAATTTTCCAGAATTTGGGGGCCTGGTTCTAGCTATATAATCCTGGACAAGGTATTTCACCTCTCTGAATCTTCTCTATAATCTTCAATAAATATCTCCTGCTTAACGGATGAGGAAATAGGTTTAAAATCATTAAATTATTCACCCAGTGTCACGTGACTCATCAAAACAGGCAGGATTCAAAAACATGTATCTGATTCTATGTTTTGCCATGAGCTTGCAACTCTTTCTAGAACCACAATTTAATCCAAGCCCTTTGCAAATCATTGTTATTTTGTTCTTTGGCTTATCAGCTCTCTCTCACCTGCCTGCTTTTACTTTAAAGCAAGGCCTGAAATAAACACTACTCCCCTCTGGTGTTTTCAAGGCCCTTCCTTCTGTCCCTCTTCAGTGCTGCCTACAGGGCTTGGCTTTCTCCTTTTATTGCCTTTTGTGATCCAAACGGAAGTGTCTGAAAAATCCAGCATGAATACTTCCAAATATGTTTTAAGAGATCAGAACTCACTCCTTTTTTAATGTTGTGGTTTCCTAACAAGTTCAAAGAGGCATCCACTGAGAATCCTAAAGGTAAAAGAAGTACTCTGAGCGAAGTTTCTTTCTCCTTTTTCTACCTGAGAAAGTTGAGGTATCATTTAGGCAATGCCTGCAACAGCTAGAGCGTGGACACGCAGAAACTAAGGAAGAGAGCGTGTCAGAGAAAAAACTACAAGCACCACGCATGGAGGCGGTGAAGAACAAGACTCAGAATAGGGTAGTTCCAAGAAACGCCATGCTTCTGTACCTGTGCATGAAAGGTCACAGCCCTTTGTAAGCCAATAGTTTCTGCAATGCACAATTTGTCATTGTGGTAGGCAGAATAATGGTCCCCAACGTCATAATCCCCAGTACCCGTGAATATATGTTGTCCAGGGCAATGGAGAATGAAGGTTGTGGGAACTGGAGGAATTGAGGTGGCTTGATCAGATGATGGGGACATGGGATGGGCCCAGAGAGGGAGGCGGAGGGACACGCACAGGCAGACGTGAGCGGGAACGAACGGCTCAGACAGATGGGAGGCTGCTGGTTTGGGAGACGCAGGAAGAGGCTCATGAGGCAAGGAATGTGGGGGCCTGGGGCAGGTGGGGAAAAGGGTAAGGCAAAGAATTCTCCCCTGGAGCCTCCACAGGGGAACGCAGCTCTGCCGGCACCTTGATTTCAGCGCCGTGAGAACCACGTCAGACTTCTATCCTACATATAGAACTGTGAGATAATAAATGGGTGTTGTTGGAAGCCACTTAATTAGCGGTAATTTGTTACAACGGCAATAGGAAATTAATACGTGTGGTTGTGTGATTATTTGATTAATGTCTTGCTCCCCTCCCTGCTAGATATATGAGCTCCTCAGGGGCAGGGACCCTGTCTGATTTGCTATATTTAAATATTATTAAATATACGTAATATATTTAATATCCTCAGTACATGACAGAAGTGTGACACACGTTCGACGAACTTACGTGTAAATGTCTTGGCAGTTATATGTCACCTGAGAACACTATGGCAACGTCAATACCGTCAGTATCTGTTCCCTGAACGTATATGGATGTCTCATTCTCTTTTACTTTGGCTCCCTTTGCCTTTATCCTTCTACTTGTTTACTCTCTCTTCCCTCTTCCAGATTTCTGTACCTGTGTCTTCTCTTGAATTGAATTTATTGGGGTAATATTGGTTAATAGGATCATGTAGGTTGCAAGTGTACATTCTATGATACATGACCTGTATGTTGCATTGCGTGCCCACCACCCAAAGTCAAACCCCCTTCTGTCACCATATATTTCAGTCCTGTACCTTTTTCTGCCCTTCTACCCCCTTCCCTCTGGTAATGGCATTAGAATGACATTACTGTTGCCTGTGTCTGGGAGTTTTTGTTTGTCTTGTTTGTTCATTTGTTGCTTTCATTTTCAGATTTCACATACGAGTGAAATTTTATGTACACAGCATCTTTTTAAAAATATTTTATTTTATTTATTTTTAGAGAGGGCAAGGGAGGGAGAAAGAGAGCAAGAGAAACATCCATGTGCGGTTGCCTCTTATGCATCCCCTCCTGGAAACCTGGCCCGCAACCCAGGCATGTGCCCTGACTGGGAATTGAACTGGCAACACTTTGCTTCGCAGTCTGGTGCTCAATCCACTGAGCCACACGAGCCAGGGCTACATGGCATCTTTTTTAGGTCACAAAGTCTCTCCTGCCCTAAAAACAAATGCAAAGTGTCCCTTCTCTGCTTCTTCTTCAAGCCATGGTCCTATCTTCCCCTTTGTCTTTTCTGCTAAACGTCTCAAAACTATGGGCTCTCCTTGCTGCCTGCAGTTTCCTTCACCCTGTTCTTCACCCCTTAAGCCCGGTGATATATGCCTTCCGCTGTACTTCTCCACAGAAGATACTTTTTGATGGGAACCCATGATGTCCTAATCACGAAAACGATTTCTCCAAAGGAAAATCTCACAATTCTGTGACGGAGCCACAGCCAAGTCACGCTCTCTGATCTCAGCTGCCTCAAAACCCTTCTCAGCCTCCCTCACCAGCTGCCTCCTCTCTGCACCCCAGGAGGTGGCCCCGCCTCCTAATCACAGAGGAGGAGGAGAGCCTCATGGAGTCAGAGCCTCTCAACCTGCTCTCCACCCAGTCCCACTTACTTTCAAGCCCAAACTTACTTTCTTTTCCCCTTCTCTCGTGGTTCAGGGTCAGCGTTTCCCTTCTGGCAGTAGGTGAGCTCTCCCACCTGTGCTATGGAGCTGAAGTCTTCTGTCCTTGAACATCTGGCTCTACCCATCATCCCCTGACCGGGAATCAAACCAGCGACCTTTCGCTTTATGGGACAACACTCCAACCAACTGAGCCACACTGGCCAGAGCGGAGCTAATTTTGATTCTGCCGCTAATTAGGTATGTGCCCTTAAATATATTACCCCCTTTTGGTGTCGGTCTCCCCATTTTTAAGAAAAGAAGTTGAAGCAAAGCAAATGGCTTTTTTCTTCAAGATTTTATTTATTTATTTATTTTGGAGGTGGGGAGGGAGGGAGAAAGAGAGAAAGAGAGGAGAGAAACATCAATGTGTGGACACGCCCCCTACTGGGGACCTGGCCCACAACCCAGGCCTGTGCCCTGACTGGGAATGGAACCAGGGACCCTTTGTTTCACAGGCTGGCGGCACTCAGTCCACTGAGCCACACCAGCCAGGGGGAAAGCAAATGGCTTTTAAATGAATGGAAAGCTGATTAGTATCAGTCATAAAATGAAAATGAAGCCAAAATAAATACATTTTTATCTATCATTAGCAAAGATAAAAAACATTTTTTTTTATTTTGTCGACAATGATATGGAAAAACAGACATCCTCATAAATTATTGGCAGTACTATAAATTGGCACTTCGATGAAGGATAACTTGACACCGTCTATAGAAATTTAAAATGCTCATTCCATTTTTCCGAGAACATTTCACTTCTAGGAATTCATCTTACAGATATAACCACATGTATCCCCAAAAACATATGTACAAGAATATTCACTTGAATGTTGGTTATAGTAGCAGAAGACTAGAAACAACCTAAATGCCCATTGTCGGGAGATTGATTACATACAGTAATGGCATAAATGCAGTCAACTATGTGCATAAGTATACATGCTCACTGTAAAAAAGATAGAAAAATACAGAAAAACATAGACGTTAAAGATAAAAAACCTACCGCTCAGAGACAAGCACTCAACATTTCGGCTCATCTACCTCTATTGTTTTTTTTCTATTCATATGTCTGATATATTTACATATTTGAGATCATAATGTAATACAGTTCTATGTTCAGCTTTTCGTTTTAAATTATCCTCAGAGAATCTCTCTATGTCATTTAAAATATTGAAAAACCTCACCCTGCGTGGTGTGGCTCACTGGATTGCATGCCGGCCTACTAACCGAAAGGTCACCAGTTTGATTCCCAGTCAGGGCACATGCCTGGGTTGCAGGCCAGGTCCCCAGTTGGGGGCGTGCGAGAGGCAGCCAATAGATGTAGCTCTCACACATCAATGCTTCTCTCCCTCTTTTTCTCCCTCCCTTCCCCTCTCTCTAAAAATAAATAAATAAAATCTTTAAAATATTGAACTTCATTTTAAATGGATTGCATAATAATTAATCATAGTGATGTACTATAACTTATAGCCATTCTTCTACTCTTGACCAGTCTTTCTTCTTCCCTCCCACCCTCCCTTGGATTTTATACATAATGTTGCACCTTGTTTACAAGTCTTTGTATTATTGAAGTGGGTTAAGTGGGTCAAAAAGCATAAACATTTTTAAATTTCTTAATTTATATTACCAAGTTACATCATCAGTATTCTCCTAGTAGCAGTATATGACTGACCCTGGTTCTCTGCACCATCATTGCTCTTGAGTACTATTATATTTTTAAAATTTTGTTAATTTAATAAGAAAAATATATTTCATTGTTTTGTACTTCATTAATTACTTTTGAGGTTGAAGTATGTTGCTTTTTTTTTATCTTTTATGAATTGAATTGTCTATTTATGCTCTTTGCCCATACTCTATTGGAGACTTGGTGGTCTTATATATTTGTGTGGGTCCTATATTCAGTATATTAAGGATAACAATTTAAATTTTGTAGCAAATGTTTCCTCAAGTTTTTTACTTTTTTATACATGTATATATATATATATTTTTTTTTAATCCTCACCTGAGGATATGTTTATTGATTTTAGAGAGAGAGGAAGGTGGGGAGAAAGAGGGAAACATTTATCGGTTGCCTCCAGTACGTGCCCGACCAGGGATTGAACCTGCAACCTTAGGTATGTGCCCCGACCGGAAATTGAACCCACAACAATGTAGTGTACTGAACAATGCTCCAACCAATGCAGCAACCTGGCCAGGGCTTTTTTTTTTTTTTTTTTTTTTTTTACTTAAGAGTTTACAAAATTCTTGATATTTTTCTTAATGGTTTCATCCTTCACTTGTATGTTTAGGAAGTTCTCCAAGAATGAGAGAAATTTGAACATGCCAAAAGGATAAGGCTGTGTAGAAGACTTGGGATCAACTCTTCAGAGAAGGGACATAGCTTTCAGAGAGGGAGGAACACTCTGAAAGAGGAGGAAAGGAAAAGTGAGTCTAAAGCCACCTTGAAACTAATTAAAGGAAACCTAAATAAATAGAAAGACATCCCACGTTTAGGGACTGGAAGGCTTAATATTGTTAAGATGGCAAATGCTCCCCAAATTGATCCACAGATTCAATACAATCTCCATCAACATCCAAGACTGCTCCTTTGTAGAAATTGACAAACTAGTCCTAAAATTCATACGGAATCTTAAGGTACCCAGAATAGCTAAAACAGTCTTGAAAAAAAGAACGAAGTTGGAGTATTCCCACATCCTGATTTCAAAACTTACTACAAATCAATCTACAGTAATCCTGGCTGTGTGGTAGTAGCATAAGGATAGACATATAGACCAGTAATTAGAATTGAGAATGCAGAAGTAAACTCATATAGCAACGGTCAATTAATTATCAACAAGAGTGCCAAGACTATTCAGCTGGGAGAGAATAGTTTTCAACAAATGGCACCACAATGTGTGGGCATGCACACACAAAATAATGAAGCTGAATCTCTAACTTACACTATATTCTTGTGTCCATAATAAAGAAATCTTTTAACTCAATAATAAAAAGGCATATAACCCAATTTAAATATGAACGAAGAATCTGAATAAACATGTCTCCAAAGAAGATACACAATGACCAAGATGCACTGGAAAACATGGTCCACACCATTAGTCATCTGGAAAATTCAAATCAAAACTACAGTGAGGTACCACTTCACACCCGCCAGGAAGGCTAGAATAAAAAAAAAAAAAAGAAACCATGGAGAATAACAAGCGATAGCGAGGATGTGCCGAAATCAGAACCCTCATGTGTTGTTGGTGGGAATGTACAATGGTACAGCCTCTTTGAAAAACCATTTGGGCTGTTTCCAAATCTTGGCCATTGTAAATAACGCTGCAATGAACATAGGGGTGTCTATGTTCTTTCAAATTAGTTTTTCGGGATTCATAGGATGTAGTCCCAGAAGTGGGATCGCTGGGTCAAAAGGCAGTGGTGGATGCACGTTGCAGTGCGCAGATGGTGTTTCATTGAGTTGGACACTGGAAATCTGTACAGTTTTGCAAACCAATGTCACCCCAATAAATACAATTTAAAAATAAATAAATTAAAAAGTAAAATCAATATGCTTCAATAATATGAAGGCAATACAGCAGAAAAATTAATTTATAATAAAAGACTATCTATTTATGAAAAAAAGGATAAAAAGTGGTAGTTTCTCAAAGGGTTGACCATAGAAGTACTATATACCCCATCAATTCTACTCCTAGGTATATACCCACGAGAAATGAAAAAATGTTCACACAAAGACTTGTACACAAATGTTCAGAGCAGCATTATTTGTAATAGCTCCAAACGAGAAACAACTCAAATGCTTATCAGCTGATGAATGGATAAACAAATATGGTACATCCATGCAATGGAATACTATTCAGCCATAAAAAGGAATGCAGTATTTATGCATGCTACTATGCAGGCAAACCTTCAAAACATGATGCTACAGGAAAGAAACCAGTTGCAAAAGACCACACGTTGTATGATTCCACTTGTATACAATGTCCAGGACAGGAAATCCACAGAGACAGAGTAGATCATGGGTCATTAGAGACTGGGAAGGGGAGGGAATAGGGAGTTATGGTTTAATGGTTTTGGAACTTTTGCTTGAGGTGAAGAAAAAGTTTCAGAAGTCGATTGTGACAATTGTTGTACAACATTGTGACCATAGCTAATGCCACTGAATCGTACACTTAAAAATGGTTAAAATGGCAAATTTTGTTATATATATTTTACCCCAATAAAAAACATCAAAAAATATTTTCTTTAAAAGAAAAAAAAAAAGCAAAACTAAACAGTACCAAGAAATGATTGCTAGGAAGCCACTACTAGATGGCTGTGTCTTAGTAAAATGCGAGGCAGGTCTCATCTACAGACGGAGACCGAAGAGTGGCCAGTCCAGAACAGGCTGAAACTGTGAGCCGGAAACAAACGGAGACTTGCAACATCCCATGTGAATTCATGTGGTGTTGACCCCGTCTTCCCATGATAAGAGTTACTTGGAACCTTGTGAACTAGATCAGTGATTCCCAAAGTGTGGTTTCAAAACTTGTGGGGTCCATGAGGTCCTTTCTTTTCTAATCACGGATCTAGGAGATGCCAGATTTTCTTCCTATACCTCAACCAAGAGAACATACAGCAACAGACTGAATGCAGGAGCCACTATAAGAATCCAGCTGTCTTCTATTAAGGCGGATCTCAAAGAGGTTTGGGAAATGTAAAAGAATACCACTCACTAAATTTTTGGCAATATAGTTATTTTTCATAAAAATGTGATTTATATTTATGTTAATGGGTTTATTGTTACTTTAGGTGAATGATTACATAATAAAAATCCTGATTTTTAATTGTTAACATAGTAAAAACCAATAACTATAACTCACATAAACCAAAGCTCTTTGAGGTCCTCAGTAATTTTGAAGTGTGTAAGGGTTCCTCAGGTCAAAAATTTTGAGAACCTTTGCTATAGATAACCAAGCCTCTTAGTTGGAAATTCTGAGTTAGGAAGTCACAGCAGCATAGTAATTACAATTATGCCATTTCATTTCTCAAATATTCAAGGATTATAAAACATCAAGGTGTTTTATAATAGCTCATCTATGATTATTAGTGTCATTATTTTTTCCATATTTCATTACATTCTTGTTGTGTTTATTTTGGTGTTAGTGATTTTTTTTTTATTTCATAAGCTACCTCACTTCTTATTTAGAAGGCAAATTTAAGTGGTAAATTAACATGGTACAGTATCATCCTGCCTCAAGGATGAACAGTACTTTAGAATATATGAAGTCAGACCAAAATTTCTATTTAAAAGCTACTTGCAGTTAGTGCTTATAACTTCCAGGGGGAAGACAGAGTTTATCATTGGGATACCTGAGCGTTTGTGTATGTGGGCAAAATACCACTTTAATACATTTCTTGGTCACTCAGAGAAAAGGCCTAGATCTTATTTTGCATACGAATGTGAAACGTTTTCTTTGAAGCACAGACATCTCTGAAGGATTATTATGCTGATAATAATAATAATAGAGTCAGCAACAGAGCTCATGAGTCAGTATTTTTAGACAATTACACCGGATACTTACCAGAGAAATTTGGTTAACACTGAGCCAATACAAAGTCGTTTAGATGTTAGGCATTTTTTTATGCTGAGCTATGGTGAATGCCAGACAGAATCAAAACTAGCCCTGGCCGGTGGGATTGAGAGCCAGCCTGCAAAGCAAGGGGTCGCCAGTTCGATTCCCAGTTAGGGCACATGCCTGGGTTGCGGGCCAGGTCCCCAGTAGGGGGTGCGTGAGAGGTAAGCACACATTCGTGTTTCTCTCTCACTTCCCCTCTAAAAATAAATAAATGAAATCTGTTTTAAAAATCAAAACTAAATGAATAAAAAGGCTGTCAAGCAGAAAAGGGCTGGCTCATTTGAGATTGATGAGACTGTGTTTTGTGGTGCAGCCGTTTGATGAACCCGTTTTCATAGCTTTGCCTAGTAGTGCTGACAACCCAGGAATAGAAGCAGAGAAAGAGGGCACTTTACAGTTGGATGGGGCTTTGGGCGGAGGCTCTCTAAGTTACCCTGTGCTGGGAAGATGTATGACATTCGGATTGTCTGTTGAGGAGGCAACGTCCTGGGTTTCTATTGGAGGAAAGCTTTAAGATCTATTGTGTGTAAGTATAATAAGCCTAAGAGCGAAGGCTGGGGAGACCTGTAGGATATAGTGATAGGTAAGATAGGATGGTAGGATGGCTTTGGAAATTTGAAGTATTTGCAACCGGTGGGACACAGGGAAATCGGAAACTGACAGGGTGTGTGCATCTGCGGGGCCAGGGGCGGGGGGCGGGGCGGAGGGCGCGTCTAGTGCATGGCACGTTAACGGGGCTGGGATGAGGCTGAAAGGGCACGACCCTAAGGAAGAGAAGTGAAATTGGACGGTTTTGGATATCTGGCACCCAGGAGACACCGTCTATTCTCATTTTGTCATTGTGAATTTTTTTTCATTTTTCATTATATTTTATTGATTATGTTATTACAGTTGTCCCGATGTTCCTCCTTTGCACCCTCCACCCAGCACCCTCACACCCTCAGCCAATCCCCCCACCCTTGTTCATGTCCATGGGTCCTGTGCATAAATTCTCTGGCTGCTCCAATTCCTAAACATACTTTACATCCCCGTGGCTATTCTGTAACTACCTATTTGTACTCCTTAATCCCCTCACTTCTTCACTTGTTCTCCTCTTCCCCGCTCCCATCTGGCAACTTTCTGGTGACTAATTTCTTTTCTCTTGCTTTTAAAGAGTCTTTATCTTTAACCTTTGGCCTTTTAATAAATATATGTCTTGGAGAGGACCTCTTTCCATCTGTCATAATTGGATTCTCCGTGCTTCCCGGACTTGCATGTCTATTTCCAAATTGGGGAAGTTTTCTTTTACTGTTTTTTCAGATGGATTTCCAATTTTTTGCTCTTTCTCTTCTCCTTCTGGCACCCCTATGAGGCAAATGTCGGACCTCTTAAAATTGTCCAAGAGGCTGTTTATACTGTCCTCATTTTCTTGGATTCTTTTTTCTTGCTCTGTGTGGTTGTTTTTTGCTTCCTTATGTTCCAAATCATTGATTTCATTCTCAGCTTCATCCAGTCTAGTGTTGTTTCCTTGTAAATTGTTTATTTCAATTAGTGTATCCTTCCTTTCTGACTGGATCTTTTTTTATGCTGCTGAGGTCCTTGCTAAGTACCATGAGCATCCTTATAAACAGTGTTTTGAACTCTGCATCTGATAGATTGCTTATCTCCGTTTTTTTTTTTTTTTGTTTGTTTGTTTTTTTAGCTATTTTTCCTCGAGATTTGATCAGTTCTTTCATTGGGACCCTGTTTCTTTGTCTCCTTGTTTTGGCAGCCTCCCTGTGTTTGTTTCTATGAATTAGGTAGAGCTGCTATGACTCTGTGTCTTGGTAGTGTGGCCTAATGTAGTAGGTGTCCTGCAGGGTCCAGTGGCAGAGCCTCCCCTGTGACCCAAGCTGGTACTCGAGGTGCGCCCTTCGTGTGGGCCAAGTATGCCTTCCTCTTGTAGCTGAGTCTTGGTTGCTGTTGGCAGATCAGTTGGAGGGATTTACCCAGGTGTCAGCTGCAAGGACTGGCTGTGACCCCTAACCACCAACCTCTGCCCTTCATGGAGGATCAGCTGTGCAGGGAGAGGGTGGTGGTGCTCTGACATGGTCTGTAGCTGCCCACTGGGTGCGCTGGCCCTGGGGCTTCCTGGGTGGTGCAGGCCAAGGTCAGCCCCGACCTGTGTTTTCCCAGGGCCACCCTGCCTGAGCTGTAAAGCAATCTGAGATGGCTGCTTCTTGTGCTGGGCCTGGAGATCCCAGGTGAAGCCAAGCTGTGACTCTAATCTGGCTGCCGCGATGGCTCCCTGAAGCCAGCTGTTGCTTGTTTGATAGGATTGAGGAGCCAAGACTAGCCATTCTTCTGGAAAAGCAGCTTGGGTGGGCCAGTAAGTTGGGTGGCATAGAGGCTCTGTGGATCTCCAAGGTGGGTCACACAGTGTTAGCCATGTTGATGGAGTCTCAGATATGGCACCAGCCTACCGGCTCTGTAGGGGGAAGGCTCAGCAAAAGGACAATGGCCTCTGCTCGCCCTGATGCCAGACACTTCAGTCTCTCCCTGTGTGCCACTGGTGCCCTTCAAGCTGCCACCCTGGTGCTGGAGCTCAGAGGGAGCGAGTCTCAGTAGGTGAGTCTGTGCGTGGGTTCCCCAAGAGGAACTGCTTAGGGCTCCAGCAGCCTCCTCCACTAACTCAGTCCCTACTGGTTTTCACAGCCAGAAGTTTTGGATACGTATCTTCCTGGCACTGGAACCCTGGGCTGGGGGTCCTGGTGTGGGTTTGGGACTCGTTCCTGGGATATCCCTCCCGAATTGTTATCCACAGGGATGTGGGGCCAGTCCATTCTGCATCCATACCCCTCATACTGGTCTGGGTAGATGTGGTTTCTTCAATTCCATAGTGGTCAGACTTCCATTCAGCTTGATTTCTGATGTTCCTGCGTGATGGTCGTTCTATATTTTAGTTGTAATTTTGATGTGGTTGTGTGAAGAGGTGAGCCATATCTACCTATGTCGCCATCTTGACCGGAAGCCAAAACTGTGTTCTTAATGGGGTGATGGGAGCCTGGACAAGGGAGGAATTTTTTTTTAATCCTGCCTAATTCCATTCTGCCTGTGGACTTTTACATATTTCTGTCCTCTGGCTGGAAAGCTATTTCTACCCCCAACTAAGCTAATCCCTACTCACCCTCAGGGCTCACCCTCAGCATCACTTTTTAAGGAAGTCTTGCCCTAACCCCCTTCATAGGGGGTAACTGAAATAGAAGTTGGGTGAGGGCTGAGAGATTCTGTTACTTTGCTTCACACCCGGTACATTAGAAGATGGAGTTTCCAAGTCGGTGCTCTCATATGTTCTTAGTAAGAGGCCAGCATTTGTATGGCATGACTGTCCCATGTGCCACCTTGCTTTCTGGTACCTGTCCTTTGTAAAACCCCAGCAGAATCATACATACAAAAGAGGAGATGGAGTGATGCATATGTTCATTCAGAGATATGTCTTCAAATTAATACTACTAATAATAAATAATGAAGTCAAGGTAATAGCGATAACTAACATTTATTGAGTGCTTACTATGCACCAGGTACTATGTTAAGCATTTTACACTTCCCATACATTATCTTATTTAATCTTCACAGCAACAGGTAATGAGCTAGGTAGTATGAGTATCCCAATCTTATAGGTAAAGACACTGTGGCTTACTGTAATTTAGCCATACTACTTTCCTATAGTTTCTTTCTTTCTTTCTTTCTTTCTTTTTTTTAATCCTGCCTAATTCCGTCCTGCCTCTGGACTTTTACATATTTCTGTCCTCTGGCTGGAAAGCTATTTCTACTCCCAACTAAGCTAATCCCTACTTACCCTCAGGGCTCACCCTAAGCATCACTTTTTAAGGAAGTCTTGCCCTAACCCCCTTCATAGGTTATGTCTCCCTGATAAACACTCTCATAGCACTAGCACCTGGTATTCTTTCTTTACAGCACTTAGTATTACGATAGGTGGGTTTACTTGCTTATGTCTGTCTTTCTGCCTACACCACATCATGAGGAGAGGAATCACATCTGTCTTATTCACCA
Organism: Pteronotus mesoamericanus; assembly: GCF_021234165.1. NCBI lineage: Eukaryota > Metazoa > Chordata > Mammalia > Chiroptera > Mormoopidae > Pteronotus > Pteronotus mesoamericanus. The sequence goes on from NW_026555073.1 coordinate 6,885,416, forward strand.
CTATGAGGGAGAGGAGGGAGAGACAGAGGCAGAGAATCATCAATGTGTGAGAGAAACATCGATCGATTCCCTCTCTTCCTGACCGGGGATCAAACTCACAACCCAGGCATGTGCCCTGACTGGGAATCAAACCAGTGACGTTTTGCTTTGCGGGATGATGCCCAAAGCACTGAATCTGGATGTAAACAAGGATGGTCTGGCTCCAGGCCCTGAAGAACATGTTATGTGCATGTCTTTTGCTCCATTGCCAACAATAAAGAACAGAGCTGATTCCACCCACACCTTGTCTGGGAATCGGAAAGAGATGCAGAGGAAAAACAGCCTATGCTGGGATGGTGGAGTGGAAACTATTGGGGGTCAAGGAGACAGCTGGGCACCTCTGCGACTGTCCCCCAGTCCTGTAGGGCAGACGTCTCAGAAAGGCCTCCCACTTTCTGTTGAGAATAGAGGGAGCTCTAGGAATGACAAACTAAATTATGTTCTCATTCTTCTGCTGAGCAAGGGAGTTAGATGACTAACAGTGAACGTGTCTTTTCTAGAGAGGCTTTTTCCTTTCTGGTCCCTTTCTCCCTAACCCCTCACATCCTCAACAGATCCCTTTTTGTGAAATGCTGGGGAAAGGCCATATGGCTGTCACGACTCGAGAGAGAAGGAAAAGCAGTGCCCAGGGCAGCGTTTTCCGGAGGACAAGCTAGGCCTTCTCGCCAGGCAACTTGGACCAAAGTTGCATGAACTGTGGCCCAACGAGAGCCCGGAGACTTGTGGATTTCTGACTAGTCAGCCAGGGAGTCAGTGGCTGAGCACTGTAGTGACTGGAAAGGTAAGATAAAGTCAGGTGCTTCTATAATTTCAAGCCTTTGGTTAAATTCGTTTTGGGAAGGAGTCTACTTTGATGGCTCTGATAAGCTCCTTGTGTCTGGGCCTGGTGGGTTCAGCCTCTGGTTGTTTTGTGAACAGGAGCAACGCTGGCCTGTGGCAGCGGGAGTGAAAAGAGAGGAGTGTAGGGAGGCGGGGCGGGGGGGGGGGGGGGTGGGGGGGGTGGCAGGGGGGAGGGTCTTGTTGCTGTATCGGGTCTGCGACTGGGGCCGGCCCTGGGTTGAGCTTTGTTCAGAACCACTGAGCAGTGAAACCATCCCAACTCCTCCCTCCTCCCTGTTGCCACACGTGAAGCTATGTCTTAGGAGACGGGAGTCAAAGGTTTTACGTAGAAAATCTACATCTTTGGAAAAGAACCCAAACTAAAAACTCTGTCAAGTTTTTCACAGAGGATCACAGTGGTCGCCAGTTCTTATAGCAGATGCTTTGAGGCCACGGCAAGTCCTAAGGTACTTAGTTTTTCCTAACATTTTGAGGGACGCTTTGAGAACCCATGAAAGGTAAGATGTTTATACACATAAAAATTTACAGACTATTTGGGATTTCAGGTCCAGGAGGCCGTCCATGGACCTTTAAGGACCTCGGGGGCCCTAAGTTTGGAACCTGTGGTCTACAATGTTTTCCTTGGCCTAGAATAGCCGCTGGGTAGCACTCTTGGGTCTTATATATGCTTTCTGAGAAATCTGGGGGTGCCACGGAGTGAACAGCAAACTAATGCCACATTCTGCCACTTTTATCTAGTATTCACCCTGTCCCCTCTCAATGATTCAATATCCTTGTCAAGAGGATGTCTAGCCTCTGATAAAAAAACTTCCAGTGACAGGGACTCCCTGTGTTCCCCAAGACACACCCTAGTTTGTCACTGTGCCTATTTAAGAGTACTCTGAACCTAATCAACAAAACAAACAAACAAGCACATTAGAACCAGAGTCATAGAAATAAAGAACAAACTGACAGTGAGGTCGGGGGGAGGGAGATAACAAGGAAAAGAAGGAGAAGGGGCAAGTCAAAGAACGTGAAGAGACTCGTGGGCGTGGACAATGGAGTGGGGATTTGACTGCGGGGGTGAGGGAGGGGTGGGCGGGGCAGGGGGGGACAAGGGGGAAAAGGCGGGACAGCTGTAATTGAACAATAATTAAAAAACTTAAAAAAAAAAGAATAGAACTTAGACTAATAGTTCAAGTGATTCAGTTAGATGATGCCTAGCATTGGCGTCAGGCACACGTTTGCTAAAGGTACCCCTGACTTTCTCCATTCATTCACTTCTTCATTGATTCTGTCAACCAACCATTCCTTTATTTAACAGACATTTCCTAGGTGTCCGTTTTGTTCCGGAAACACTCTAAACACTGGAAGGGATGCAAGAATGAATAAGAAATTGTCTCTGTGCGTGTTTTCATTCCAAACCAGCGCTCCAGAGCTTATTGCTCTAAAATCCCCTCTAGGTTGGCAATCAGCTATCGGCTGATGTAGGCATACTAGGTCCTCTCTCTTCCATTTCCTTTCCCACAGTTTATCTTTCCCCTCTTTTCCCAAATGAAAACAGCTCCCTGTTGACATTTTCTGGTTATGTGCACCTTCATTGTTACTCCTATAATTCAATACCAAAGAGTGTCTCCCTTGCTCCTAATGAACTTCTTTCTCCTGCCTTCCTTGGAGCCTGTACCATTTTTCTAGTCTTTCGCCTCTACTTCCACCCAGAGGAAAAATGTATGGCCTGATCGGGCGTCTTTCCCTCTTTCATTACAGTGGTGTTTTTCTTGTAAATCCTGCCCCGCAGTGTGGTGTTTGTGGCCTTGTCAGGCCCATGGCAAGTGCCTCACTAGAGTAACACTGGTCCTACTCATAGGGGATTGCAATATCGGTTGCAATAGTTCTCATTTATCTCACAAGCTCCCAGAAGTTGTGGCTGTAAGTACAGCCTAGGAAATACAGTTGATCATACTGTAATAGCTATACATGCTGCCAGGGGGCACTAGACTTATTGGGGGCATCACTTTGTAAATTATCTTATAAATGTCCAACCTCTTTGTTGTACACCTGAAGATGATATAGAATAATGTTGAATGGCAGCTATCATTGAAAAAGAAGTTGTGGTTGTGTATCAGACTCGGAGGTAGCTGGCCATAGATAATGTAGGGAAAATGTCGATTTTCAAATAAAGGTGTAATATGCATTAAAATGTGATTGAAACGTGACACGGCTGCTTTTTATCCTTTTCCCAGAGACTTTTAGAGGTGACGTCTCTTCCCTGTAGTCCAACATATACACGGCCATCAGCCACGTTGCCTCTCTAAATCCTGTCGGTTTTTCATGGCAGGTGCGACCACTTCCAGGAAACTTTCCCTGCCCACCCGAGCCCTGGGCGATCTCTGCCTGGCTTATTCCATTGGTGAGCACCGTCTGCTCACACACAAAATGCATTCTTCACTTTGCAGTCTTCTTTGCTATCTCCTGTATATATTCTCGCATGTGGGTTTTCCTGTCGGGTATTTAGATTTGGATGAGCTTTTATAGACTTTTTGGTTGGGGTTTTTAAGTGAGCTGCCACCTAAGCTATTTGCTTCCCCTATTCCATCAGTTGGAAAGGTAGCAGATGCCTGTATGATGTGATGGAGGAACACCAGGAGGAACTATCTTACAGCCCAAAGCGTTTCCCCCAGTCCTTCTTGGTGCCTGAGCACTCAATGAGACTTTGATTGCTTTGGTTGTTTCCTGACCGTGTTCACTTTGAAAATGCTAATAACCATATGCTCCTACTTCAGTCAATATCAGGAAAGGGGCCAGGGATGTTAAACCACCCTCCCCCTTTACCTGGGACTACTCTACTTTTTTTTTAATGGACTGAAATTTACCTAAAACTTTATTTATAAGCCATTCCACTGCGCAAAGAATTATTTTTGAAAACTGTTTATAGCATAGCAGGTACGTTTCAAACTTTAACATGCACAGGGATCCTCTGGGAGGCTGGTTAACATTCAAATTGCTGAATTTCCTCCCATGTTCCCCTGAGTTTTCAATTTGGCAGGTCTACGGTAGGGCCTGATCATTTGCATTTCTAACAAGCTCCCAGATGCTGCTGCTGGTCAAGAGACCATACACTTGGGAAACTACTGCTTTAGGGAAATGTGTTAACAGCTTCCAAGAATTCTATAGCAAAAGCACTGCTAGCGGGTGGGGATTTGGGTTGGAGAGGGCATGGGAGAGCGCCTCCAGAAGGTAAGTTGACTGGCTCACAAAAAAAAAAAAAATCAGTCTCCCTGTTGATTGTGTTTATTTTGAATCACTTCATCTTCATATCTGAAGTAAGAAGACATGGGACCACAAGGCATGCTCCCCGCCTTTCCCTTCCCCTTCTTCTTCCCCCCGGGCATGTTACGTTTGCCTTTGTCAGTCCGAAGCGCCAAGGACCCTTATTTTACCTCTGTAACTTGTTTCCTGAGCCCACGCAGCCCAGCTGGCTCACTTCCGCTACCTCTGTAACTTTCTAAATACACTTTCTCCTATAAAATAAATAAGTAAAGTAAAAAGCCACCCATTAGGCTTTGGGCACTAAACTAACCCCAAAGGAGGATTTCCCTACGCCCAGTCCTAAGCACAAGTGGGAGTACCATAAGAGCTGTTGATCCAGACTTTCCTGAAGCTTTGGGTCACGTCTAGGTTTAATGCCATGGAATTGGCAAGGACTTCCGATAGGGCCCTAGGTCATGCTAATACCGGGAATGATGGCTCATCGAGAGCCTAGGCAGCGTGATGCTGGCATCAGATCCTAAGGAGCTGGAGAAAAAGAAGCTAACCCACTAATCCTATCCCAAGTACAAATCAATACAATTAGACAGCGGGGACAATATAAAGACAATTTTATTGCCAATAAAAGCCTTTAATAACTCATTTATCCCATTTCAGTAGGACCTTATTCTTTCTGATGAAAATCCAGTCATAGCATCTCTCATTAAAAATAAAATTATTTTGAAATAAATAAATATATAAAATAAATAGCATATACATTTCATAAATAGTTTGTCCTTATGCACAGTATCCATGCTTACATTTCAATAGCATTTTCTTGCAACCTACCCCATCTCCCACTTCCAATGGCAGGAAAACTGCATGTCAGGACAGATGCGAAACCTGCAGAGCCCATGCAGGCGTGCCTTGTAGCCCTGAGGGTTTTCCGAATGAGACTTTTCCAAAGCTCCGTAGGTAGCGTCTGTGGCGGATATTTTGGTCTTTCATTTACCTATGGTCAAGGTATTTGGGTAGATTGTGGGGCAAGAACGCCCCTGGCCCCCTGGCAGGGGCCCTCGTTCTTTCTCTTGCCACCTCAGGGGAAAGAACATGAGTAAAGAAAAGAGTATATACAAGATTCCCTCTAGCCCGCCCCTCCCCCCACATCCCTCCCCAAAATAACCCAACCTTGATATACACTTTGAACAACAAGGGAACAGCTGGGTCGAGTTGAGCAGCAAGTGCTTCTCTGCTATCTAAATTGATAGGAAAGAGGACTGAAAAGCTATGCGTGCAACTGTGGCCCCAGAGTACACGGGTTACAGAGGTCACACTAGGGTCCGTTACCTATAGCGGAAGAGGTCTCTGGACATGGAGGGCAACTTAGAAGGATCTACTGGCCTGGGTAAAAAGTGAGTGAATTTCTGGTGTCGTTTAGTCCTGTATCCCTCCCGGGGTGAGCCGTCTTTGTTCAGAGCCACATAATACTGTCTCTCCGAGTCCGAGTGTTTGTACAAGGTGGAAGCATAGGTGTTGTACCAGTTTTCTTCAAACTGTTCCCGGAAAACACATTCACGCGTGAGTTTCTTCTGTGAGGGGGAGAAAATAAAGCAGAGCCCATTATATGACTATTTCTCCCATCCCAGCTTGCTGGTGGAGAACCCTGAAATAGCAATAGCACATCGATATTAGAAAATTTCAGTCCTATCTCCCAAATTACTGCGGTATCTTCTGAGGTGTTATTGCGGTATCTTCTTTCCAAATAGCACCAAACAATCCTATCTGTGTCACCTTCATCCTCTCTCATGAGTCACACAAAAATGCTTTAGGTGGCAGCTTTCCGGAAAGCAGGAGACTGGAGGAGATTTTGAGCCTGAGATTTTTCTTTTCTTTTCTTTTTAAACATTTTTGTATTGAATTTATTGGGGTGACATTGGTGAGTAAAATTATACAGGTTTCAGGGGTACAATTCTACAGTCGAGCCTGCGAGATTTTTCTGAGCCTGAGAGTTTCTGCTACGGGTACCCCTGAGTTTTCTGCCTGCTTAGGGCTAAGGATGTTCCAATCCACTGAGATTCCAGTCAGCCGTGTCAACTGATAGGCACAGGCCTTGGATCTATATAAAGTCCCACGAGAGGTGAGCTGTGAGCTCTCCTGATGAAGGGTCTCAGGCCTGTCAGTTGGAAAGCTCAGAAAAGATCTCCTTGCACAGTTCCTCCAATCTGGCTACTTCAAGCTAGCAGCTCCTGGGTCTCTTGCCTCTGTCCCTTCTCACACTTGATCCAGCCGCCATAGTACTTGCCGGGGTGGCCGATACCGAGTGCTGGGGACGGGCCTATCACTTAGGTGTCAGGGAAAAATGCGCTCTGATTTCAAGGGGCGCAGGCAGCCGGAAAGCATGCTATGGGACTCAAAAGCCAAAGCCACGAGTTGGGATCCCCGGAAGGGGTTAAGGTCAGCAAAGTCACCGCCCGGTCCCCAGCTCTTGGCTGGCTTCCAGAATAGAGACCGTGCTGCGGCCACCCCAGGAGCCTTCACTCTTCATTTATTTGTTTCATTTGGCCTTTGGGACCCCGCAGAAGCAATCTGGAACTCAGGAACTGTATTGTTCATCTCAGGATCCTCAATCTGAAGGCCGGCTCTTTCTCTGCCTGTTCTTGTGCCGGCCAGTCTGCCGCTCCTCTGGGCACGCATTAAAATTCAGACGTGCTCCTCAGGAGTGCGCATGCCCCAAATCCTTACCGTCTACTAACCAACCAGTGCAGTTTCCCATTATCATCACACTAGCTGGCCCCCCGAATGGAAAAGGCGAAAGCAGCAAAGCTTATGTTTCTGATGGCGGCTGAATCAGTGAAAGTGTTACGTAGCAACTTCCCATAGCAAGTTCCTGGGCAGCCACAAGTGACTAGGAGATGCTAATGTTTTACCATTGGCAGAAGTGTTTTCAAGCATCAGATAAAAGTCTTACACTTTTGCCTTACATCATCCAAACACTGGTGGTCATCCCTCCAATAAAAAGAAAACCTCCAACTTACCGACCCATAGAGCTCTCCTCGCTCGTTCATTCCTAAGTATAGGCCAGAGTCCACTCCACGGATGCTGATCAGCCCCACGGCCAGGCTGATAAACTCCAGGATGCCTAGAGCCAAAAAAGTGAGTGCCATTTCTGTTACTGCCACCAAGCTAAGAAGAAGCTGTGCATGCAACACGAGCTACCAGTCATTCATCCACAACTGCAGGGAAGCCCCGGGTGCCTTTGGTGAATGACCTGATTAAACCGTCTTTTGCAGCAAGAACAGAACCACAGAGAAGACACTGAGTCTCTCTGGACCTCAGTTTTCCATACGTGAAATGGGGGAAACCCATCTCTGGCTCTACTCAACCCCCTCAGGCATATTATGAGGGAGAGACCAGACTGTGAGAAGGCTTTGGCTACAAAGGATCCTAATGAGCCCTGGTTGGTGTGGCTCAGTGGGTTGAGCACTGGCCTGTGAACCAAAGGGCCACCAGTTCAATTCCCAGTCAGGGCACATGCCTGGGATGCGGGCCAGGACTCTGGTAGGGGGTGCGCGAAAAGCAACCACAGATGCATGTCTCTCTCCTTCTCTTTCTCCCTCCCTTCCCCTCTCTCAAAAAAAAAAAATAAATAAAATCTTTAAAAAAAAAAGATTGTAATGACAAGCTACAATGCCTGTTAAATTCCACCATTCCAAGAAATGGAAGGGCAGCTTCCTAAATGGGAGAATGTGACCAGGTTGCTGTGTCTTCCCTGAGTCCCTTCCCTCCTCCCTCGAGCACATAGCATTACCTCCCTGTCCTCTAGGTTGAACTTGTTTTGCACCCTCTTAGCTCCCATGTCCTTAAAGCCACATGAGGCTGTCAACTGCCTGTAGCTGACTCTAACAAAGGCCACACAGGCCACTCACTAAGTTTGTTTCTCCTGCCATAGGCAGGGCGCAAAACTTGGCCTGGTAAGAGCTTTCTCTGAAAAGCGCTCTCAGCCAGTGCAGCCCCAGGCTGACAAGCCCGTCATTCTCCCCTTCTCTCTTGAGCGTTTCAAGTTTATCCCTGGCAAAAAGTTGGCAGGTAGTATCAGACTTGGTACTGATTTTAGATGTTGCAACTTTAAGGGGAAAGAGAAGACATTCAGAAACGTCCCTCTAGCTGACAAGGTTAGAGGCGACGATTTCAGACCATTTTCATTTACTGAGCAGCAGTAAGAGGAAAAACAAGAAATGAACCACTAAGAGGGGAAAAGGACCAAAAACTGACATGGCTGGTAACCCTGATGACTTTATACTTCATCCTCAAATAGCATATCTATTATATGGAAGCACATTCATGATATGGATGCACATATAATGGACAACTAGCTTCCTCTGAGACATTCCTGTCTCTGACCACGCTTTTCAATGCACAGACCCACACTTGATCCGATCGACTCCCAGAGGCAGCCAAAGGTATGAAATAAGCTCATACCTGGCTGTCTTTCTTATCCAAAAATGCAATTCTTAAGGGTAATAATATTCTATGTGACCTACATACAAAGTGAGACTGATTTCTTCAAGATCCCTTAAACACGTCAGAGGCTAATTTTGAAATCAGGTTCAGAACTCCAGCGGGAAGTCTAAAGAGCCTCGGTGACTCGCGCTGGCGGCGGGCGGGGGTGGGGGGGGCGCGTTCTTGTGCGCCCCCTCTAGGGCTCATGTTTCCACGGCCCATTTGAAGAACATCAAGTCCTTTGGCTGCCACTGTGCAGAACACTCACAATGTAGCCTTTGGCCTCCAGCGTCGAAGTCCTCCAAGTTTTATTCTCAGTCTGGTTGTCACAGCACAAAGAAAGGAGTTTGGGGAAAAGAGGTCCACACAAGATGGTAGGAGGGGAAGGGAAAATACTTAGCGCCGAGTAACGGTTATGCAGATGCTGCTTTAAAGGGCCAAAGGCTTTAGTCGCAACGTACAACGCTCTGATTTCCGTGCTGCCCTGTTTAACATTTTAATAAATGACTTGTAAGAGGACATGGAGGGACTGCTTATCCTCGTTCCGGAAGACATACAGCTGAGAGGGTGACACAAACAAAACCCAAAGAGATTTCAAGAGAATGGAAAAGTGGGCTGACTCCCACAAAAGAAGCTTTAGTTAGAAAAAAAATGTACAGTCCCGCACTTTGGTCCCCAGACCAATACCCGGGATGTTTTGTGTTTGGGGTTTTGGGGCGGGGAGGGCGAGCCTCAAGCACAGACAGTTGAGTAAATCATGCTGCTTTTTTGCGCCTATTATCATAATTGGTCCAGGGAAGGGCTTTTCATTGATCTATTTCTTTCTTTTTATTTCCATACTCGGCTCCCACCCTGCTCCCCACTTCAGGCAACCATGTATATTGTCTTGAAAACATGTACTGTTCTTTTCTGTTTCCGTGCGTTTTTCTCTAACGCGAGTCTGCCCATTTTGGAATGGGGAGATGTGGCTTTGCAAAACACACACAGCAACGGCTTAGCGGACTTGATCGAAGAAGGTCAGCTTAGTACAGGGGGTTCACGAGAGTATGTTGTGAAAGAGCTGATGTAAAACGAGTCATGTCACACCCCAAAAATGGTTAAAAAGCTAACGTGGGAAAAAAGGAAAAAAAGCTAACGTGGTTTGGGGCTGTACTGACACAGGTCTAGCAAGTGGCTGCAGGGAGGGCCCTGGCCCGCTCTGCTCCGCCTTAGTTAGGCCGCACGGACAGGAGCTGCTTTCAGTTCTCCTGCGTTTAAAGAGGGCTCCAGACAAAGAGGAGCACATTCAAGGGGGAACAGCCAGTGTGGCGAGGAAATGAGAAACCGGGTCCCGCGTCAGTTCCGGGCGCGAAGCGTTGAGGGATACCCACCCGCGGGGGGCCTTCAGTCCTTTGCTCTGCTCAAGCAGATTACTTCTGAGCTTCAAGCCGTAGTTCCCTCATTCTCGAAGTATCTCATGTCTCTAGCCACCCTGAGCTCATTAAGTAGCCGAGGTCAGCTTGTGATCTCACCATCCAAGACCTGGTGTGAGAACAAATCATGAAACCCAAGAGGTGTGGTCATTTGAGTCACCACAGTTTTTCTCCAATTCTCTGTTAACATGATGCCAAAGGACAGATCATACAGGAAGTCACTTGGGTTGTGTCCAGTAACAGGGGTCTCCAACAGCTGGAATCATCGCTGCCCAGCTGTCTTGGGGCATCATTCCCCTCTGCCAACTTTCCTATTAGCTGGATTCAGACTGTGGGAACCCGGTGGCACATGATGATGGAACAGATATTCCTAAACCTTCTCCTGAATCCCAGCCAGCACGAAGGGAGAGAGAAAACAAGCCATTTTCTCATTTTCCCAGCTACAGCTGGAGAGGGGTGTTAACAGCAAAGTGCTGAGGCGAAGTATTAAGTAGACAGAGTTTGTCCTCAGCGCTCTCACCGCCTCAAAGCCCCGCACCTCCCTCTGCTGCGCCACATCTCGACCTGCCCACCTCAGCTCTGCACTTTGCTCCACAACTCCCGGGTCGCAGCGCCTCAGAGCCTAGCCAGGGGACCGGCTAATGTGTCATTTAATCTGCCTCCATAACTGGCCCGAGCTCCCTCAGCCATCCTTTCAGACCTTCGTGGCCAAGACAGTGCTGCCTTGGCACCCTGCCAAATAAGAACCAGATCGCTCAAAACCCAAAGCAGCTGCAGGAGCCTGCTCCATCCCACCTGGCGGGAGGCCTCTCCTCCAGTCTGGCTCCCAAGCCCTCCTATGCCAGTCCGCAGGTGCCCCTCGAGAATGTCAGTACCCCTGTGAACCTCCTGTAAATGCCACCAGCCAGGCAGAGACTGAAACACTCCTGGCTACTGATTGCAGAACGGGGGTGTTGGGGGGGGGAGGGGAGGATAGGCTGTGCCAACAGGTTATTATTTGGAGTCGGGGCTGCTCTTGGGCTCAGCCCGACTCGTTCTGAACACATGGATTCCAGGGTAATCCTTGGGGGCCCTGCTCTCCAATTACAACAAATAGCTATTTACTTTACATGGCCTTTGGAGACTACCTCCTCCCCCCAAGCAGAAATCTATAATATTTTATATCTTAAGTCTGGCCTACTTTACCCTGCTGGAATGTTGACTGCTAAAGCACTTATGGAATGTTAAAGTTTCGATTTATTGAATACCCTGGCTGATTAACTCCAATGTGGAGGGAGGAGTTAGCAGACGCAAACGCCACCTCTTTCTTTGCCAAAAGCTAGACTGAGAAAGAGTGAATGTGTGTTTGGAAGTTGGCAGGGGAGGTTACAAAGAGACAGCTTTGACCAGTTATCATTTCCTCTACAGGAAATCCACGGAACTGCCAGGAAGCCGGGGAAGGAGGAAAGGGAAAAGGTGAGGCCGAGGTGGTCTCGGGCAGGCTTCGTTTTGTTGTTGTTGTTGTTTTTAAGGCAAAACCCAAAATGAAGCAGTCAGTTAAGCAGCAGTGAAAACATCCCTTCCTCCTGCCAGTTTTATTTCCTTTGGTTTCTCCTTAAACTTAACACCCTTAGCAGGCCCGAGAGATGAAAAGAAATCGAGATGTGTCCTTAGGGAGGTAATTAAAGACCACTTATCCCAAGAGCCTATTACTGATTTATGTTGACCTTGTAGGTTATTGGGCTCAGCTTAGGCACAGAGTCAGACAAACACTTGTAGCCGCTGGGAGCCAAGCTCACAGTTTCTCCACCTCTGCTGCCCCCACCCAACGTTTCTCCATCATTTCATGATTTTCCTTTTATATATCAGCAATGAGCTACTCCAATATTTTTCGGCCCCTTTTGGGAGCCTTTGGGGGGCTCTGAGGCCAAGGTGGGAGCCCCACTGCCTCTGAAGAGGAACAAAAGGGGGCTGCGAAGTCATAAGCGATGGAAGGAAAGGAAGCCAAGTTCCCACTGCCTCTCCCTCCACGCCACCTTATCACCCTTTTGAGGACGTGCTGCATGTTTATACAGACACCTGCACCCCTCCATTACCCCCACCCCACACGCAACCCACTGCACTCCAGCTCTGTGAGTGCATTTTTCCAAGATGACATAGACCTCATTAGGGTTCCTGCTTGCTCCCAGCAAGGAAGACCAGCCCTGGCCCTAAGTTGTTTGCTAGGCTTGGCCTCTGCGCCTGCCCCCCCTCCCCCTACTGGATGGGGAGTTTTGCCCGCAGTGAAGGAGGGTGGGAAAAAGATGGGAACTTATCATGCCTGAAGGTAGGCAAAACCTCTCACGGGCTTAGAAATAGAAGGTATGCTTGGGCTGCAGGGTCCCTGGGAGGAAGTGGGGACACTGGGGGCCGCAGGGCCCGAGGAAGGGTACCTGTCACAGCACCTGAACAATGGTTTAGCAGAGAATAGGGAATGGAACCTGTAAAATGGCCAAATGATGGGGGAGTGAACACAACTGCGTGGAGACCTAAGGATCTCCGTCTCAGATCAAGGTTTCGATTAATCGCGTTCTGTCTGTGAGACGGACAGCTGTGCCCTTTGAACAGTCCGCAGAACGGCAGGAGGACACAGGCAAAATCCCGGACGGACGCTGGACGTTTCCTGTCCTGGGCCCAGGAGACACCTGTTTCTGTGGCTGGGAGTGGGCCCAAGACCGTTTCCTCCCTGAGGCAAGGAGCCCACAGGTGGCTCCGGGCAAAAGCCACCCCAGGGCTGGCGGCCTTACACAGCGGACAGCGGACGGCTTCCCTAGTTTCCCCAACACCCGGCTCGCGCCGTGCTGCTGCCCGGATGGGCCCCCGGCCCGGGCAGAGCAACCGAGAGGCGGCAGGTGCCGGCCAAAAGCGACCTGGATGTGGGCCGCCCGCCCACCACGTCCGTGGCCCACGAAGGCTCCTCGTCCAGGCCGTCGCCCGCGACGACCCTGCCCTCGAGGCTCAGCCCCGCGCCGCAGCGGTGGCGGTCCCTGACTTCCTCGGCGGGGGCTCCTACCCCTCTCCCAGCTTCACCTGCTTCCATCCGAAGCAAAGCGTCCAGGTACCCGAACGATCCCTTCGCACCCAGGAGGAGGAGGGAGGGTGGAGTGGAGAAAGGAGAGGCCGCACTTCAAGGCGCCCGCGCCCCCCCTCCCCCGTCCCTCCCGAGCGTCTCAGGGTGCCAGGCGCCCTGACGCCGTGCGGCTCAAGTGTGTACCGTCGTGTCCCGCCTGCCCCGCGTCCCCGGCGGCCTTCCGCCTCGACGGCACCGAGCTGGGGGCGGTCCGCGGGGCCCCGAGCCGGAGCTCGGAGCCGTCGGCTCCCCAGCGCGCCGTCCGTCCGCTCGCCTCCCGTCCCTCCCGGCCGCGTCCTCACCGAAGCGGCTGTGGTCGTGGCGGGTGCCGTGCACCGTGCCGTTGGGGAAGATCTCCAGGTGGAAGCCGGTGCGGCAGTACAGCTGGCGGCGCCGCAGGATCCCCTTCAGGTGGGCGAAGTCTGTGGGCGAGCCGCGCTGCAGCTTTCCCTCGATCTGGCCCAGGCGCTCGTTCAGGAAACCCGGGGAGTCAGCTAAGGGCACGTTCCCCAGAGACGAGGAAAAACCGTGCAGATCCCAGTCCAAGGAGGCGAAGACCCCCCCCACCTCCGCCATGGCGGGGTGCGCGGGGCCGAGCCGGGTAGGAGGTGCGCGAACTGCCTCTCCCCGCAGCGGGCGTGGGCGATTCGCCGGCGCTCGCTTGCTCGCTGCTCCGCGCTCTGCAGAGCTGCAGTCGACGTCTGTTCGCGTCCAAGGAACTTCTCAGCGGCGGGGAGCGTGGGGCAGCGCGCTTCTGACCTTGCTCTCAGTCAAAGTGCCGCTTTCCCTCCGCATCCATCTCCCCAGGCCTCTCATAGCTGCCTTCGTCGAGGTATCGGATGCAAACGGCACTTTATATACGTACCCACTCCCCTTACATTGACATATTGGATATTTAAATACAAGCCACACCTCACTGGCATCCCCTCGGAGATTGGTGTGTGGGTTCTTTTTTTTTTTCCTCCTTCTCGTATCCATTTGGCTCTTTTTGGGAGAGGGGGGTGGAGGGGGGAAGAGAACGAGCGAGCTTCACTCCCTCTTTTATTATGAAAAAATGGCAGGAAAAAGCTACACATTGCAGTGAGGCATAACTGCTTTTGGCAGGTTTTTCTGAAACTGCTGATGAAATAACGGAGCCCAGTGCGTTGGGGCTGCTGGCGCCCACGGCCACTCAGGCCCGTTGCGTGGAGTTCTGTCTGCTGCGCGGGGGCAGTCCCCACCTCCCACGCAGCCTTGGGAAAGTGTCCTGAGACCGGGATCGGGGCGTTCCCCCTTTCCTGAGCCCCTCTTGTGCCCCGGCGGCTCGGAGGCTGCAGAAGGGGTGCCTGGCCTGGGACAGGGGCTCCTTGGTTTCTTTGTTCTGTTGCCCCCCCTCCCCAGTCCCACTCCCCACCTGTAGGTCGCCAGGGGGCTGAGGAAGTGAAAAATCCGGAAGCGAATGCTGTTGCAAAATTTGGGATTGGGGGTGGCGGCGGTCCCTGCAGGCATCAAGGCGGGGCCTTAAGGGGTCTGGGAGGAGCGGGAAAGCCCACGGAGGAAAGAAGACATTTTTTTTTTTAAGGGACGTTACAGCTTAGAAGAAGGAGGGGGGAGTAAGAAATAGAAAGCGATCTTTTTGAAAAATGATCTCCACTGGCTTTCTGGGCGCGCTTTTACAAGGCTCTGGAGAGCAGGCTCGATGAGGGGCCATTGGAAGCCTGGTAGGGGCTTCCCCCCACCCCTTTTCTTGTTGGAAACAGGTGTTTCCTCGCTCTGTCCCGTGCCCTGCTCGGAGATATTCTATCAGGAAGAGCGGCAGTTGGGACGGGAACTGGCGGCACTCAGGGCAACGGGCAGCACTCAAGGCAACGGGCAGCGTCGAGAAGAACGGAGAGCAGGTGCCCGGCCTGCCCCGCGACCCCCGCACCCCTGCCCGGCACCCGAACCCTGGGGCCCCTCTCAGGCCCTGGCGCTGAGCGTCCTGCTCGCTTACTAAACTGCGTCGTCGCTTGCACTTTGCACCCGCAGCGGGCTCTGGTCGACTTCTCCCGCTCCGGCAGCAGAAACAACAGAGCGAGCATCCCCCGCCCCGCCTTTGCAGCGCCTCCTGCTGGAGAATCCGTGACTCGCGGCGGGTTCGAACTCAGGGTGTCCATTAGGGGAGAAAACAGATTCAGCTCAATGCATTCAGCAATTTGAGGTCCTGGTGCTGGGCTCCCTCATGCGCCCCTGCTCACTCTCTGGTTCCGTGGCGATTCTTGGTTCGGAACATTGTGTCTCGGTTGTGGTGTGTCTCCCTAGCTCAGCCAGAGCCTCCAGAGCCCAGCGTAAGGTCTGGCACATAGTAGGTGCTCAGAAATCATCTCCTGATAATGCTCCCAGTGGTAGGGAACACAGGTGCAAATGCTCTTTAAACTGTAGGGGACACAGAAATGCAAAAGGTGGCACCCATACTGGAGTATTTATGGATGAAATAGCAGTCTCTATGGGATTTGCTTTAAAATAATCCAGAGTGAGAAGGCAAGATGTGACAATATTGTCCTGTGTTACTAGTTGTTGAAGCCGCGTGATGAGTACATGGGCGTTCATTATGTATTTCTTCTACTCTCTATAAAAGTCTACACACATGAAACTTTCCATAATTAAAACTTTAAAAATGGGACTGACATAAAACAACAAAGAAATCATTCTTTCCTTTTCTGTTCCTCCCCCCTCCCCGAAGATTTTGTGGATCTAGTGAGAAGGTAGGGAAGGAGGGACAGAGGTTCAGACCAGTATGTCAGTGACTAGAATACAGAGCAGTATAGTGTGCACAGCTGTATAAGATGTAGAGCACTGTGTGCATTCATAAAGCAGAGAGAAGGCTGTCGGGGGCCTCAGGGCCAGGTTCTGGACCAAGCTGGCCTTTGTAGAGGATGAGCCTTGAAGGGAACATGGGAAGGATTTTGCAAATTCAGGTGGACCACTTCCAGAAAAGGGAAACTAGTAACAAAGCAAGTGGAACAATTTTTAAATGGTAAAGACCAATTCTTGGGGGTTTTTAGCGAACGTCAGGTGAAATACTGTAGATGAAACTGCTTTGAGAAGTATGGGACATAAAGAATTTAGGTGCCTCTATGATGATATAAATAATGCATCGATAATTCCCTCAACAGTCGCCTCGGGGACCTTCTGCATTCTTTGTCCCTGAACATTCCCAAAGTCACCAAGCACAGTTGCAGACCTGGAGGCCTACGTGATCAAAGGTCAGAGATACAAACACCCCATTGCCCTTCTGCGACTCTTTCCGGATTAAGCTGGTGATCGTGTTTTAAATAATGTTTCTACGAAGTGTCCCAATGACTGAGCACTTCCACGGAAGTGATTTAATTTTCACAACCTCATGGAGCAGAAGGTGCCATCACCGCCATTTCAGAGGTAACGTTAAGTGACTGGCACACAGTCATATCGTTAATAAGGAGCAGAGGAATAATTTGTTCTCAGATCCACAGGGGCAAACTACTCTCCATCTCTAGGCGTTGGGATTATGTAAAGGCCCGTGTGTTTAGGCCTGTGAGATTTCACAGTACTCTGGTTTCCAGAAAATCCTCAGCCAGACACACTCTGCAGCCAGGGTTGCGCTGGATATATGGGATGAGAGAAAGGTGTAGAAAAAAGCAGCAGCCCTCACTGGATTCAGGACGTCATTTGTAAAGCGAAGGGGTGGCTGTACCCCTTCACGGTGGTATTGTGAGGACAGAATGAAATCAGTGCTTGAACGTGGCCAGGATTCCTTCCTGCCACATGGAAGACACAACGCACCTCAGATGCTCTCCTCCTTCCCTAACACCTCACAGGCCTGATATGAAGAAGGAGCCGGCCTCTGTGCAAAGGGAGGAGGGAAAGCAAAATTCTTTAAGAAAAAGGGCAGTTGTGACTCAGGCTGTAAGTGACCAGAGGCGGGGGCTGGGGGGGGGTTTACCTGCTGGGATCGGTCCCCTGAGGAGGGAGAGAGTGATGCTTATCAGCTGGTGCCCCCTCCCCGCGCGCGCGCACGCGCGCGCACACACACACACACACACACCCACACACTCACACACACACACCCCCCCAAAGAGCGGGAAAGGATGTCCGGGATAGTCGTTCTGTCCAGTTCTTCATTTTCCCGATAACGTCTACATGTTTTTTTCCTTCCTAGTTTATTTCCCTTGAGAAGGGGCAAGAGGAGGCTTACTGCATCGAAGCATATCCTGTGGGGAGCGCAACCAACCAACAGCACTTGCTCCTGTTCACCGAGCACTTAGCTTGGGTTAAGCATTGCCCCGGCAGGCACTCTACAGGCATCATCTCCCTAAGCCTTATCCCAACTCCAACAAATAGTTTTATTTGCATGAGACAGACAAGGAAGCTAAGGCTCAAAGACATTCAGTAGCTAGTAGCAGAAGTAGGACTTGAACCCCGATCTTAAGTTAGGACCTAATCACAACACACACACACACACACACACACACACACACACTGCCTCAGTCTATTTACTTCACAAAGGACTTGTATTGCTCTTTTGTCCTTTGTTCCTGCTGGCCTTCTCCTCCTGCTTTCCTCGTGGACAGTGACAGAGTCTAGTGGTTACACACTTTATCTCTGGTGTCAGACTCCCTGGGTTCAAGTCCCAGCCGGAAGCCATTCTAGCCTCAGTTTCCTCTTCTGTAAGATGCAGATGACAATGATGATGATGATGATGATGATGATAATCTTCACTGCCTAGGGTCGCTGTAGGTTTAAATGAAAAAAATACACAGAATGTACCAAACCTGTGCCTGGCACCTAGTAAGGGGTCATTGTGCTTAATATTATTTATACTCTATCCAGCCCCAGTTATTCTTTTCTCCCCAGGTTTCCTCAAACTATGCTCCTTTTTTTTTCCCTGAGAGAAATGAAGTAGATGAGGACACAGTGCATTTGAGTTCCAATTCTATGACTCTTTATGTGTGTGATACTGGGTCAGCCTTGTTCTCTCTGGGCTTTAGAAGGCCTGCCTCAGAAACAGGGTGACTTCACTGTCACCTCTGTGTGGGCAAGCCGGAAGTGAGGGAGTGGAGGTCGGAGAAAAAGAGGAAATCGCTCATTTGTATAATTCCGTTTACTGAGTGCCCTAAGTGCCAGTCACTACAGCCACCCCCTCCCCGCTTATTCACGGGGGGGACGTATCCCAAGAACCCCCAGTAGCTGCCTGAAACCACGGCTAGCACTGAATCCTACATATACTATCTTTTTTGTATACCTACATGCCTTTGATAAATTTTAATTAGTAAATCAGAAACAGCGAGGGATTAATAACAATAACTAATAATACAACAGAACAATACTAGTAATAATGTAAGTACAATAAGGGTTACTTGAACGCAAGCGCTGCAATATTGCAACAGTGATCTGATAACCCAGCCGACTTCTAAGTGAGTAATGGGCGGGCGGGGAATGGATACAGTGCACAAAAGGATGATTCACATCCCAGGCAGGGCAGAGGGGGACAGTGTGAGATTTCATCACGCTCCTCAGCACAGCTTGCAATTTAAAATATATGAATTGTTTACTTCAGGAATTTTCCACCTCATATGTTTAGACCGCTGTCCATGGCAGGTAACTAAAAGCAGAAAACAAAACGGTGCAGAAATGGGAACTGCTGTATGGAAGTGTCGTACATTTTAATCAGGCCACACCACCGTAACTCAGATGATATCATTATCTCTGTTTTTAGCAGATGGCCAAACAGAGGGCTAGAGATGTTAAGTAACTTGCTCGAGGTCATGCAGCTTGTGTGGTGGGGCTGAGGTCCAAAAAGTGTTTGTGCCTTGTTCCAAAGAGAAAGTACAATAACACAACCCAATCTTCTTCTGGACAAGGAAAACCCAGGTTCAAAGAGCAGTATTTTTCCCCCCATATATGATTTGTAGCTAGAGTTTGCGAAACCTGCAAAAAGCAAGACTACCTTGCGATCCCCCCACCCCCAGCTGTAGGGGCGCAGAGAGGAAAGGAAATCTCTTGGGCTGGAACGAGCCCCTATCTTGCCTGTCTGGTCAGTCTCCTCCAGTGACACTGAACCACAAGTCTCCTTTGTCTCTGCTGTCATTCTCCTGTGGGCCTACCTGTAAATGGGGGTGGGTAATGGACCATTTATTCTGGCTGTAACTTGCCATTAGGAGGCAGGTGATGACATCTTTGTGAAATGATCTGTTAGTTCTCTGAGGGGAATGGGACACCGTGGAATGTGGCTCTAACCCTGGCAGCCTGGGTCACTTCTCAACCCCGTGTGTGTGACTGTGAATGTGGGTATCAATGGTGGCTGTGTGTGTTCGGGGCTGGGTGCCGGAGAGAAGCGTGGGCAGAGGCTACGATTGTATTGGGTTTCCCAGAGCGAATGCCGGCTTCTGTTTGTGCTTGTGGCAGTGCGAGGAAGAATTTGCAAGTCTGTGTAACAGCAAGTGTTGTGGGTTTGAGGTGTGAATAAGTGGATGTAAGTAGGCGAATCTACAGGCAGCGTCTGCTAATTTGCATGGAGAATATACACGACCGCTGTGAAGCTGAGTTCATTTAAATCCAAAGTCACTACTTTAAAAAACAAAACAACAACAACAACAAAAACTTGAGATGATTAGTTTAGTCCCACAGCCTGACAGCAGATTCAGCTCCGGAGATAAGGAAGGGGATAAGGAAGCGGGTGGCCGAGGGGGTGGGGGGTCGGGGGTGGGCCCGAGAAGGGCGGGGCTCCCCTGAGGGGCCAGTTTCCTTGGAGCCTTGCCACGTTGGCCTTAGAGCATCTCTTTCTTACAGAAACAAAGGGAAGAAGCAGGCTCTTGGGATCAGCTCTTTGCTTCCTGGCTATGGCCTTTGATTAGCAGGACCTCCTCCTCGCTGTGCCTCTCTCTCCCTAACGCTGTCTCATCATTCACACTCTGATTTCTGGGAAGGGCAGCCTTATTCATTGTGTTTGAAGCTGTACAAAGGCACCGAAGGTTCTGGCCTGCTCCAGAACTGCCGCCGCCACCAGCTTCCCTAAGGGTAGGTGTATAATCCTTGGCAAAGAAGAAACAGCGCTGAAGGGGAGGAACAAGAGGTGGAACAGAGTTAATAAGGAAGTCTAGTTTTCAGTCAGTAGTCACCTGAGCAAGTCACTGGAGAAAAATGTGCATCTGATGGGAGTGGATTGTGGTCTTAGCTCTCGCTGAACTCACTGTCTGGGGCTTTGGCCAAATTATTTCTCATCTGTGGGCCTCAGTTTTTCTGTGAAAGGAAAGGGCTGAACTAGATCAGTCTTCTCAAAGTTTTATTTATTTTTGAACTGAAGTAACCCTAATGATCGAGAGGGAAAATGAAATCCCCAGCACGGGTGGAGGAGAGGGGTGGATGCGGGGAACCCAACACAGCCTACTGCATGTTCTAAAGTGTCTTTGAGGTCTCATGTTTTATCTTAAAAATGCGTGCAAAGTTTGCATTCTTCTCTGTGATACAGTCATATTTGTATTAATACAGAAATGTTTTAAATTTCTTATACTTGAGTAAAACTGACACCCTAAGGAAGCATGCCAGGTTTATCCTGGGGCTCGGTGGACCCCCTTGGCACACCGCCATGGACCCCCCAGGCGTATGCACACCCCGGTTTAAAAGTTTGGGGGCAAACAATTAAGATTCCTTTCTGCTCTAACACTCTGTGGTTCAACTGGCTGTGGATACCTGTGGTGTCTTTGGTAGCTGCTCTCCTGGATGCTGGAGGGTTTTTGGTTTTTTTTTTTTTTTTTTTTTAAACGACTGCATCTGAACTCTCCATTTGGTAGCCAGATATGCAAAAAGAATGGAAACCCCTGATTTTGTTTCGAGAACAAGCATCTCCAGTGTGTCTTTGCTGAGCCCCAACTACAGGCTCAGGCTTACGCTAAGCGTCCCTGACGAGGTCAAGAAGGAGTCTGACGGGGCTGTAGCGGAGTCTAAACCGGCTTGCATGAAGCGACAGGGGTTACGAGTTTGGTGAGCGACTCGCTGCGTCGTGTGGCGTAGATCTTTAGGCGCTGCAGGAGGTTGGGAAGCAGCGCAGTTGTGCTTCCTGGAGGAGGCGATCGGAGAGCAAGAGAGAGGTGTGCAGAACGAGCTTCGCTCCAATATATGGAGGGAGGCGGAGTGGCATTTCAGCTGGTAGGGACGCATCAGCAGACGTAGGGAGGCTGTCAGCATTGTGTTCTGCTTACGCGGGGGCCAGAGACTTGCTCGGGGACAGAATGCACCAAAAGCTGCAGGGGAGTCTTTCCGCCCCTGGGCATGAGTTATCAACTACTACTGTCTGGATGCTGCCTTTTTTTTTTAATAGGAAGTTGTGACTGGGGCTGACCCCCTCTCCTGCAGAGGGCAGGGAATCCCTGGAACAAGGCAAAAACCACCTTCCACAAGGATTTGGGGGAGTGAAAGGTAGAAAGATAGCTCAACGCTCTCATTGACTGTCATGCAATCCAATCTGTGATTAGATGCTGTGTTAGTCTGTAAACCATTAGATTTCTGGTCTTTTGGGTGCATGTTATTTCCTCTGTTTTCTTTAGTTTATTGATAAGGGTTCATTTCAAGGGTGCCCGGGTAGTGCCTGCCCAGCATGAGGGCCCGAGAGAGGGAACCTGCCCAGTGCCTGCTGGTGGCCAGGGATGGCAATGCCGAGACTGCCTGAGAGCCGCACTCGAGGACAGTCACACCCCAGGGGAGCAGAGCCGGTGGCAAGGGGAGGCGTCATCAACAGGCCAAGGGAGGGTGAGGCTGTAGGCCGGCTGGCAGGCCCAGGGAGCTGGGCAGCGGGCCGTGACAGGGGCCTTGGCAAGAGGCTTTATACAACAGTGTAGGGAAGGGAGTTGGTGTCAAAGAAGTGCAGTGGCAGGTGGCAGGGACATGGGACCTTTGTCTGGTTAGAAATCCAGTCAAAGTAAAATACCACTCTGACTCACAAAAATAAGGAGATGGAAGGAGAGAAAACAAGCCGAAATGAATAAGTGCTGATGTTTTTTAAACCACCTTGAGGCATGATCGACACACAAAAAGCTGTACCTACGTAATATACACAACTTGATATGCTTGGGGATAAACATTTGCCCCAAATGTTAGGTATATAATACAGTATTATTATTTTTAGAAAGATTTTATTTATCTATTTGTAGACAGAGGGGAAGGGAGGGAGTAACAGGGGGAGGGAAGTGTCAATGTGATTGACTCTCACACGCCCCCTACTGGGAACCCTGCCCGCAACCCAGGCCTGTGCCCTGACTGGGAATCGAACCGGTGACCCCTTGGTCCATAGGCCAGCTCTCAATCCACTGAGCCACACCAGCCAGGGCTATAATACAGTATTATTAACCATAGGTACTATGGTTACCTATAATAGGGACAGTAGGTCTCTAGGGCGTAGACATCTAGCATAACTGAGTGCTGATTTCTTAATCTTTCCTACCAGGGAGCCAACTGATATATAAATCTTAAAATTCCAAGGGACTCCAATTGCCTAGGTATGGATTGGAGGGGCTGGAAAGGAAGGTGCTAGAAGAATTTGGACACCTAGGGAACTATTAGAGCCTCAGCTACTGAGGGAGTAAGACAGGAGCCCAATCACAGAAAGTGGGTTCAAGGCACATACTCATAAGGGAAAGGACAGGAGCCCAGTGATTGGCACTGGAATTCTGAGATCAGAGCAGGGCCAAAAACCACTTACTTGAGCCTCTGCTGATGGGGTATGGATGGAGATATTCTATATTTCTCTCTGATTCAGGACAGAATGAACCCCAGAATCCAGGGTTCACAGAAATGGGGGCGGGGAACCTATCCGTGTGGGTCAAATGGCCTTGGAAGGGGCAGGAAGCTGGACCTGTCACCTAAGTGCCACCCAGACATGCTCACAGAGCCACACTCTCTGCAGCAGCATCAGAGGCATCGGTCCCCTCACCGTCCTCCCTGTCCCCCTCTCCAGCACCTCGAGAAAGGAGCACAAAATTGTCCTTTCGGGGCAGTGTCTTCACTGGCTCTTGACTGACTGTGCGGCCCGCAGAGGACGATGAGGTCACCCTGGTGTGAGATGAGATGACAGTATCATGACTTGGCCGGCCATAAAACAACTGTTTTTAAAGATAAATGTTGTAATGTCATAGTTTACCCAAGGGGTTGCGTAATTCAAAGCAATGACTGTGAAGCTATTTGTAACATTCTGACTTTCCCCTGAACCAAGTGTGGATGAGCTGGTGGTGGCTCATGGCGGTGCGGGAGGCAAGCGTGGCCCAGATGACCCAAGGAGGGGACCGACGCTCACAGTTTCCGTTTGTGTGACAAAGGTCTCCTCTCCTGCAGATATAAAAAGCTTTGTCTTTTCAAGTGCCTTGAAGATTTCCAAAGCAGAGGGTGCTTAACCTACTGACCCCGACCTGAAAAAAGTAAGAGAGAGAGAAAGAGAGAGAGAGAGAGAGAGAGAGAGAGAGAGAGTCCCAGCAGGGATTGCTCAGGCCCCTAAATTCTAACTGGGGACAGCTGGCTGCTTGTGTGGGGCAGGGTGACTTGCCTGCCATTAAGGGTTTGGGGCTGGGCCATCCGGAGGCAGACAGTCTTGGAATTAGATACACAGTGACTGCCCTCAGGCACGCTCTGAGTCCGAGAGTGACTTTGCAGAAGGTATGAAATATCAGGTAAAAGTTTGATGAGCGGTGCAGGGACCCGGATGTGGAATCCGAGGGATCCGAGTTTGCCACCTCGCCCTGTCTTGGCCGCGTGACCTCAGGCAAGGCATTTAATCCTCTCCAATTCTGTCTCTTCTGCTGTACATTGAAACAGTAATTGAAGCTACCTGTTAGGTGATTGTGAGACGAACATGTGAATGCACACATGTCTATATCTCTTTCTAGGTCTATGTCTATATCTGTATCTATATCTCTACTTCTGTATCTATATCTATATCTCTACATCTATATCTGTATCTATGTCTCTATATCTCTATCTCTATCTCTATCTGAAGGTCTCACAGTGAGTTAGTAACGCAGTTCATTTAGATGTCAGTGTCCCTGTGGTTTGACATTAGTTGGTCTTTTGATTCTTTTTTATTTTCCTGTTTACAAAGTGTTCAAAAGGTGGGTTAAAGTGACCTTGCAGATACGACTGTTCTGTGCACGCATGCTCCTTCCTGGCCTGACTTTCTCCCTTTTCTCCACACACTGTCCTTTCCAAAGGGCGAGAGGCAGCGTGGTGCGCAGCAGCGAGAGTCACACAAATGGGGCTCGAGTCCCAGGTACGTCACTTCCAAGCCATAGAACCCTAGACAACGCATGGTAACTTTTCGGAGGTTCACTTTCCTCAAAGGTGTTGTTTTCTAAAGAATTAAAAGCTACAATGTGTGTAACATGTCTGACACTTAACTATGCAGAGAAGTTTTTATTCTATTGATCATTCTTCAGAGATTTTAGATTTTCAAAGATGTGTGGGTTACAAAGAACTTTTATGTACGGTCCAAGGGGGGGAATCACTGGAAAGGAGGGGGGTACTGGGCAGACGGGGGTAAAAGGGGGAAAACTGGGACAGCCGCAATAGCATAATCAATAAAATATATTTTAAAAGAGGTGCGCATTAGCTAGAGCTGTGAAAAGCTTATTAATACTCTAGGATTTCAAGGATTTGAAATGGAGACTTTTCAAGAAAATTCATCTTACAGATTATGCCGTAGAAGAGTCCTTCCCAATGCAAACCCAGCACCGCAACTTGTGCTATTTGCTACTGAGTTCAGTATCTTCCCTTCCGATTTTTTTTTTTTGAAGCTCTTGGATTGTTCAGAGCTCTGTGGAGATCCTACCGTTAGGGCTTCTTTAGGTGCCGTGGCGAGCTGACCTAAACTGATTTGGTCAGGCACAGCTATTAGGTTTTTATGTGGTCGCCGATATTTGGCAGAAGCTCAGGGGGTTAGCTGCCTTCCCACAACCTTGCGGCCACTTTGGAATAAAGCGAGTGTCAGACCAAAATCTGCCACACATGTAAACATCTATTAGCGAGCAGGCACAAACACAATCACCGAACCTGTTCTAGGCTCTCCGTGATATTTCAGATGTCTGCCCTTTTTGGTTCTTTTCACAGGAAAAGTTCACCGGAGGCAAATGGGATAATATTCCAGCCACAGATGCAGGTAACCATTTACTGAGGTCAGGGGGCCAAGAATCCTCTGGAAATAGCAGCAGGACTCAGGACGTTTTAGGGATCAGTGGGAGAGTACAATCCTTAAAAGTAGAGAGCACTGGATTCTTATACCCTCTTCGAGCTCAAAGATTTTAGTCTCTCCACATATTTTGAAGACCACTAATTTCATGAATAGGAGCCCATTTTTAATAAGCATTGCATAAGTTAAAATGCTTGTTTTCTCCAATGAGTACTTACTCCTAACAGTTATTTTGCTAATTAGCATACCCTCTGGTGTTAATAGCAAGTGGTGACAACTGAAGGCGATCGCAGTAGTAGCCATATCTGCAGTGTCTCTTTTGAGTGAGAGGTCCTCATAGGGCAACTGCTTACACAGAGTGTCGAAACTACTCACACAGAACACCACGCTATTTGCTTTAATATCTTTAAGTGAATTACAGACATCCTAACACCTTCTTCATTTTGATGATCCTGGGATCAGTAGAAGTTGAAGAAGCAGAACGCCTTTTGCTTTTCAGTATGACATCAGTGCCACCAAGAATGCTGGACTATATCCTCCTCAAGATAACCCTACTTATAAATCAAGCAAGAGCCTTTGGCTTTCCCGAGGCTCCTTGGCTTCTGCCATAGTTTTTCTTCCTCCAAAGGCAATTGTTGCTCAGTGTGTGGACAGTTTCTGGAATGTTAAGCGCTGGATGGTTGGGCTGTGCTAGGATTAATAATTTCTTACCTCTGAGGCTTCTCCTCTAGAGAGTGGGGTCTGATGGGTGGAAACCCCAAATGCCAGATGTCTTGTGGAGACAACTGCTGGCGGCTGATTTGCTGAAGAACAGAGCTGTGCACTTTTTCAACTCAAAGACTGAGCCGCGTGCTTAAGCGCAGTTCAAGACTCCAGGCACGTCTCCAAGGTGGGAAGAATTCCGCCGACGCCCATGCCCTCTGCTTCCGCGCCTCCTTTGCTGTGCTGCAAGGCCATGTCCGCGGCAGCGCTCTCGCGCCACCGCCGGATCTCTCTCACTGCAACGGGGGTGGAAGGTAAAAAGGAGCAAATTATTGAAATAGAAAGAACCAGGATGAATCAATCCCAGGGCCATAAGGCTGAGTGAAAAAAAGTCAGCCCCCAAAGGTTGCAGACTGTATGATTGATTCCATTTATGTAACGTTCTTGAAATGACAAAAATTATAAATGCAGGGAAGAGAGCAGCGGTTGCCAGGGTTTAGGGAAGGGAAGAGGAGAGAAGCAGGTGTGAGGGATGAGGGCCACGCGAGGAATCCATGTGGAGATGGGAACATTCAGCCTCTTGACTGGGGTGGTGGATCCACAGACCTACTCAGGCAATAAAATAGAATGGAATGAAGTGTACGCACGTGCAAATAAATACAGCAGACCCTAGAATAATGTCTTTTCGTTCAGTGTCGGTGTGTTGCAATGTCAGTGAGGTGCCTTAGGAACTTAACTCTGGTTTATATCAATTCGCCTCTGGTAAAATTGTGTCATACGTTGTTTCGCTTAAAGTCACAGAACCTATCGATGACATTAAGTGAGAACTTACTGTATAAGTAAAAGTGGAGAAATGTGAACCAGATGGGTGTGTTGTGTCAGTGTCAACATCCTGGTTGTGATATTGTACTATAGCTTTGCAAGATGGTACTGCTGGGGGAAACCGGGCAAAGTGTGCAAGAGATCTCAGTATTACTTCTTACAACCACATGTGAATGTGCAATGTTCTTAAAATAAAAATTTGAATAACAAAATAGATGATTGTGGCAATGGTGGCACAACCCTGTGCATACACTGAAAACACTTTACATGGGTGAATTGTATGGTATGTCAAGTAGATCGCAATCAAACTGTTTTTGAAAAATAGGCGCAAGGATCTTCAGAGAAGCCAACTAAGGAATCTAAGGTGAAGTCCAGGCCCACAGAGGATGAGCGTGATGATGGGATTGTTATTTTGTTCAAGAGGACTGTGGGCCCCTGCCTCCCCCAGCCTGTCCTAGTTCCCCACCCTGAGGCCATCCAGAATAGGGTATGGGGACACCTCAGCTGCCTTAGCCCATTGGTGACTGGAGTGAGCCAGAAGGAAGACCAAAGCACCTTAGGCCCTCTTGCCACAGCCTTTTCCTATCCTCAGCTGTGTAGCCCAGTTCATCTGCCTGGGCTTTGGCTCTCGGACTAAGGTCCCCTTGGCTGGGGCTTCCATTCCATACCTCGCTCTTGCCGAGGTCCTTCCCTGGAGGCTGAATGTTTTGCCCTGTCTTCCTCTGCCAGGGTCCGCGCCTCAGCTGCGGACGGGCTCAGTGCTACCATCTCTCTAATTTGGGATCATGCCATTTAGCCAGGGTGCGTGGTTCTGCTCCCCTGCTTCCTCCCCCAGGGCCGAGCCTAAGCGCTCAGGGCGGTCACTCCCAGCTCTCATCTCACCTGGGACTAATGTCTCCTTCCTCCTCACTGGTCCATGTTACGTGCCTCTCACCCAAACCCACTCAAAGAGACAGTCAAGTCGGTAGTCCTGTTTATCGTAGCCGTACTGTGAGGAACGCATCCAGGAACTATTGATACTAGCTGACCCTGGTGGTCCTGGGTGGGATTCTGACGCGAAAAACAACATGCTCAGAGGAGTGTAGAGCAGGTGGGGTTGCTGATCCGAGGCTTCCAAAGGCGCCCATGTTTCTGGGGAGAGTGCCTGAGAATCCTCAGTCAAGAGTGCACAATGATTTGGCAAGACCAGCCCAGGGAAGAGGCTCTTGTCCGTGGTAGCTCCTTCTCCAGTGGGAGACTGATGCTCTGAATCCTGTCCCAAATAACTTGCAAAGACACATCTAGGCTCTATCATTTCTGACTCAGAGCTGGGGTTTATCTTAGTGGGGCTTAAGGAGTTGTTTTCGTGTTTTTGTTTTTGTTTTTGTTTTTTTATATCTAGGAGAGGAAACTTAGCGTAGCTATCACCATCATAACTCGTCATCGTCAAGCAAATGGTTGGGCTGAAAGGATGGTTTGGAGACAACTCACAACGCCTACAGTGAATAGCTAGGCAGGATTGGCCGATAAGTCTTGTCAAGTTTCTCCCTGCTCACCAAGTTGCTCCATGTTTGACAGTAGGAGTCAGTTCTGCTGTATGATTGAGTGGAAAAATCCTTCTATCTTTGATTCACCACCATCTCCATTCAACTGTTGCTTCTTCTGTTATCAGTACTTCTGCCTCCTCACAATTTACCAGTCACTCTCACTTCTTGGTCACAAAAACAATAAATACGCTTGTAAGGATTAATCTGAAGTAAAGTCAATTGGCTTCGAGAAAGATTCTTTTAGGACTATAGCCTGCAAACTTTACTGCGTGCACGCTGACATCTATTGTGACTTCCGGGAGGCCTTTCCCCCCTTCTAACTTTTTCCGCTGCTCGGTTCCAGATACAGGAGGCTGCCAGAGATGCGACCTCTGGATGAGTGAGGTGTTATTCAGTGGGGTTCTGAGGAGTGGGCCTAAATTCTTTTGCTCTGGCCCCCTGGGGAATGGCAGAGGGAACTCACGGCTGTGAAATATGCAGGTCAAGCAGCATATAGGCTGGGCTGGCCGAGCAATTCCTTCACAGCAGTTGAAGCCTGAGGCTCTAGAGCCTGGGCCAGCACATCTGGGGAAGAAATAGGGGAGGGCCCAGGGGAGAGTAATGAGCGTGTGCGCGCACACACGTGCACCCAAGACAGTACAGAATAGGGGGAGGGGAGAGGAGAAAAGGAACCAACCTGTACTACATCTCAGGGCCCCAAAGCATCTTGGGATGCCACTCATTGAGCCACCCTCTTTTCTCCCAAATCTTTCTTTTTTTGGTTTTACCAATGTTTTTCCTTTCTTTTCTCCCCCACTCCTTCTTCTCCTTCCCTCACCTCCCTCCCTTTTCTCATTCCCCTCCTTCCCTCTCTCCAGCATCTTGAAAACAGGAGAAACTGTCATCTCTCTGCCCTTCTTCGCCTCTACAGCTCAGGGATTTCTAATCCATCTATTCAGGCCCGGTTTGCGTCCCTCATTGCTCTTCATTTTGGGAGGCTGAATGGAAGCACATGAACTACAACCCTCTCCTCTGATAACCCTGTTTCTCTGCATTTTTCTCTGACTCACTGGGAAAAAATCGCACATCTTTTTGGATGGAGCACTTGGCTGGAGGCAGAGGACATTGCTCCTGTTCCCAAGCTCTACTCTATCCTTTCAGTGTGACCTTGGGCACGTTTCTGCCCTCTTTGGGTCTTAGCTTTCCTGTTAATAAGTGTGATAAGTGGAAAGGAAAACCTTCGGAGGCCACAGTCAAAAGTGATGCTAATTAGGATATTTGGACTCTTCCTAGCCCTTACTCCACCTCACTCCTCCTTACCTCTCCTCCTCCCAAGAAGCAGTTGGTTAACTGAAAAGCCACGCCCAAGGGTATGGTCTGGAGTAGAGGGAATGAGTTATTGTTTCACTTCTTAGTGTAAAAGATAATCACAAGGGGTCCCCGAGCAAGAAGAGGGCAGGGCTAGGGTTCTGGAAGTGTAGGGATTTTGTGGATAAAGGCAACAGTTATTCCTCTGTGCTTTTCCAGGCCCTTCCACTCAAAGGTCCAAGATGAGGTGTTTGGATCGCTGTGAAGTAGGCAGTTTGGCCTAGAAGCAGCCCATTTCCCAGGCGGTAGTTGGGGGTGGGAGAGCTGCTGGTCTGACCAGGACATACTTGGCTGTACTGTGTGGAGGACTTGTGAGCCCAGTCCTTCTTTGCTTATGACTGGGCACCTAGGAGCAAGGTTGTGGGTCTGTTTTAGTTTGTCCAACTGTGAAAGAGGAAAGAATGGGAGCCTCCATGAAGGCCCGCAGCTGCCTTCCAAGGAATTTCAGTGTATCTGGGAGCACAGAGGCTGAGTCATATTTTGGGAAGGATTGTGTTTTTATACCCGCAACGCAGGGTGTTGCCATATATTAATCATTATTACGGTTAAAAACAAATAAACTCATCCCGCAGTTATGACAAATCTGTGTCTTGGCTCTTTCCTGCCCCTCATTGTCTTTCTTTTAGTGTGTGCCTTAGGGAACTAGAGTTTAACTCCATATTGCCAGGATAGGCAACCGTCTTTCTAATATCATTTTTAAGGATGCATGTAAAATACCCAATGGAAAAAAAAAATCTTCCACCTCTATTTGCTAAGATCCTCAATTCCACACTACTAAGATGTAAATACTCTTTAGATCTCCTGAGTTACTTCAATATTAATATTAATGGACCTTGACTATTGTTTCCTGAGAGAAGGAAGATTGGGTAAAAAAAGAGACCACGAGAGTCCTGAACACCTGGCCAAGGAAAGGTTTTCTTCAAGGGAAGAGAAAGTCTCAGAAAGGGGATGCAAGGATACTCCAGAAAAATCGCCAACCTGATCGTTTTTCCGTGGGCTACCGTATTTTGTCAGGCATGATGCACACTTTTTTGCCCACATTTTTGAAGGAAAAATAAGGATGTGCATTATACATGGGTATAATGATTACATACCGTGGGTATAACAGTGGGTATAATCCTGTGTATAATGCGCACAAAAACGTGGGTGCGCACAATACACAGCCAAATACAGTGTTTGTAGACACAGGCCCTGGCTGTTGCTGCAGGGGAAGCTAAGGGAGAGGTAAGAGGAAGATTTACTTAAGTTTAGTTATTTTCCAGCACAGGCCTCAGGTCCTCACTCTGGAGCAACAGACTGGCCTCCAAAAAGGGAGAGAGATGACTACCTGCTCATGCATTTGGGCCATTTTAGGCTGAACCCCTGAGGATAGGGCGACTTCTGTGGGCCAGACCTTGGCTGCAGGGCCTCTGGTTCCCAAAGAGTCGAGAGAACTGAACCACCTTGGGAACTGCTGGGCCTTTGAGGGGAGAAGAAGAGAGTATGAGGACTTGAGCTTATGGAGAGATGTCAATGTTTGCATAAAGGGTGCCCTGAGATGTAGCCCACTCTGTCAGGCTAGGCTCCCAACCTGATTTTACCTAGTGGCCCAAAATTACATTTTGCCTTTCTTGAACAAATTAAAAACAGGCTCAATGCTGCCCTTCGTGTCTTTCACTTGGGCTTAGGGTGAACAGTTCCCAGTTAAGGTCTCAACAACCTCCTTTCCTGTCATATTCTCCACTGTTCTCCTATATCTACCCTCATTTGGGTTGCAGCAAAAATGGCGCCTCCTCAGAGGTGGACCCTTATTCCCCTATTTAGATATCTCTTCCCATCCCCAGTCATATTTTTAGCTGCCAAATGGCACCAGAAGTTAACCTGTAAGCCCTGGCCAGGTAGCTCATTTGATTAGAGTGTCGTCCCGATACGCCGGGGTTGCAGGTCCAATGTCTGGCCAGGGCACAGGCAGTAGTCAACCCGTGAGCGCATAGAGAGGTCAAACAACCAGTCATTGTTTCTCTCTCTCAGAATCAATAAATAAAAATTAAAATAAAAAACAAGCTAACCAGCAGAATCGGACCTTGGTTCAGCAATCTTGGTTCTTGAGTTTGGCTGGGAAAGAATTCAGAGCCAAGAACTCAAATTATAAGACAAAATTGATTTAGAAAGTCACAGAGGCAGAAAAAGTGAGCCAGCTGGGCTGTGTGGGCTCAGGAAACAAGTTACAAAACAAGGGTCCTTGGAGCTTAGGAGACAGAAACGAAGGATACACGTGCCTGGGGGAAAGAGAGGGGAAAAGGCTCAGGCATGTTCAGGCATGTGCTGGGGAAAGAAGGGGGTGGGCAAGGGTGCAGATGTGCGAGAGAGAGAGAGAGAGAGAGAGAGAGAGAGAGAGAGAGAGAGAGAGAGAGATGGCTGAGTCCTTTGTCTTAAGGGGTCTTAATCTGGAGGTCTCAGGGGAGAATCTCAATAGACGATGCATCAGCCTTCCAGGTGTGTCCTGTTAGGGTCATGCTCTCCACTGATTGGTTGATACCGGGACACGGGATCATTAGTCAGTGCAGCTGGTCCTGCCATCAGCTATGGCATCGCCCCGCCTGGCCTTGCAGCTTTTCTGGGCTTTGAGCTGAAATACACCTGAGGCCTAGATGTTACTCGCTTACTGCTTAAGGGAGTGGTTGTGCAAGGGCTTGTATGGGTGTCAAGTGAAACTATTCTCTGGCCCCCTTGTTCCTCATCTAAGGGAGTCTACCACGTGCCTGGCCACGAGAAAGGGGAGGATAGATCCGGAGAGGGTCCGAACTGCAGGACCAGTGATAAGAAAGGTCAGGGGATCTAAACTGCTTTATCAGCGATATGCGAGGGTAGGAGAGGTCACCCTGGGGGCAAGGCCCTACCTTATGATTGGCTGTTGCTACGCGTGTGGGGCTTTCCACGCTGCTGACGTCCTGTACCTGGAATATATCTCCCTTGTCCCCCCAATCTTTCTTGTCCTGCAATGTTGGACTCAAAACCTACGTCTTCCAGAAAGTCCTCCCTGATCACCTCAGCCCACGGAAAGCTTTTCCTTCTCTGAGTGCTACCGCCTTGCCTGTCTTTGCTATATGTTTTGCTAATTCTTTCTTCCTTGTCATCGAATGTATTCCTTCCCAAATTGTCTCCCTTGCATTGGTCGTACCTCTTCCAGTAGATTGTGTCCACAATACTTTCCTGGTTTTGATTACATTTAGCTCTTCTGTGTCACCTCAAGGTAAAAATAAGTTTGACTGTGCTCATTCAGTAACCCAGATGAGGCAGCAGGACACAAAAAATGGTCTCTCTTTGTGTGTTCCAAGGACCGCATTTGGCGTTTCTTTAAATGCAGTTTCCCTGGTACTATCTTCACAGATTCGGAACGCATATTCTGGAGCGGGGTTCTGGAATGTGCAGTTGAAAGAAGATCCTTCTGATACACAAAGCTTGAGAACCACTAATTTAGATGGCCTCATCTTTGTTTTGGCGCAGCCATTAACCAGCTACGTGACTTTGGGTGACTCACTTGTCCTCTCTGAGCTTCTGTTTCCTCATTTTGGGATAAAGGTGTTGGGCATTGTGCTTTTTCAGTTCTAAAAACCAGCAAGTTTATGTTCTGTGAAAGCCTGGAAAGTAAATTACTTGGTTTACATATCTTAGAATTTCAATCGCAGTATATTCAAGTACAGTGCCTTAAAATGTTGTAGGATCGTAATAAACACCAATGAGTGAACGAATAGCCTGAGTAGCTGGCAGGCAGGAGATGGAGGAGTTTACAGCAATTCAGGGACAGTAGTGTAGTGGACACTATGCAGGCCTGGGTTAGAATCCCAGGCTCTGCCAAGTCATGTGACCTAACTCTCCATTTCCTCATCTGTAAACGGGAGGTGTTAATAGTACCTACTGCATAGGGCTGTGGGAGGATGAAATGAGAAAATGTCTACAAAAAGCTTAGCACAGTGTCTAGCACATAGTAAACACTTAATACCTTTGTTTTTAATTAGGTCACCCCAATGAAGAGCAAATGATTGATTTTCAATGAGGCAGAACCTGAACTTCAACCATGTCCCAGACTCCTCAGCTCTCCCGCTTCCCCACTAGCCCACACGTTGCAGGGAAAGAACAGTCAATGGTGTGGGAAGCCCATAGTGGTCCCGAGGATGACGGCAGAGCCTGGAAGCCTGACTGGTCTGACAGCCACAGCTGGGAGGGCCTGGTGTTAGGACTTGGGAGCCATGGGCTGCAATCTTGGAGCACGCTACACCTTGTCCATTGGCTGAGGAAACCAATGTCAATGCATCCTGAGGCTTATCATTAGGGGTTTAGAGAGTATGGCGTTGGGGTGAGAATGTTCGAGTTCAAGTCTCGGTTGTTGCAGGAGGCCTTCCTTGACCTTGCTGTACGCCCACCTCTCTGTCTGGGTCAAATGCCCCCTTTTTTGTATGTCCTCACAGTACCTAGTTTTTCCCTGATGGTATGTGCGTCTGTTGTCACCACCGCCTGACTGTCATCTCCAGTAGAGTGAGGACAGTGTCTTGACCATCTGGGCATCCTGCACAAAAACCGTGTCGCCTGAGTGGAAGAGATGTGCAGAAAAAGTTCACAGAGCTCAACTCAGAGATCCTGAGCTGACAGGCTGTTGAGTTTAGCTATGCGTTACCTTTGGGCCAATCAATTCACCTCTTTAAACCTGTAAGAGAAGGATGGATAAACAATTTACCAGGATTATCCTGAGGCCCATACACTTTGCAACTTGTAAGAGAATCATTGCTACTCTGTTTTAGGCCTCTTTCTCCGCCCTATCCGCCCACGCCCCCCTTGCAATCTTTACCCCCGACTATTTACCGTCCCTTTAGGATTCTACTTTCTGTTCTCTAGGCTATTTTATCACTGAATCTGGAAAAAGACTCCATGCTAATGTGTTAATGGATGTTAATTGGACGATATATTTACATTTCAACGGGGAGCTTCCCCCGCTTCAGGAGGAGTGAGTAATGGGTGGATTCCAGGTGCTTTGGCAGGGAAGGGCTGGGTTTTGTTGTTGTTGTTGTTAGGGGCCTCTTAAGCCATTTCTCAAACTTCCCTCGCAGGAGGCCACCTCCTTTTCATCCGCGGAGGCTTGGCCTTGCTGCACACACTGTGTGTTTGCAAGTCGGAAATGCCTGAGGCCTGCAAGGCCACGGTGGGGGCGTCTCTCTGAGGAGGCCTCCAAGAGCACACAAAACCAACCTCTAGCAATTGACCTGCTCCTTCCCTGAGTTTTGAGTCACACTAACTCAAGAGGCCTGATGCGTTCTGTTCCAGGTTTGGAGATCAGACCTGGGGCCCAGAAAAGCCATTAATCTGTAGAGATTATTTCTGCTAATCCCCCCAAGCAGCTCCTAAGGCTTTTCACAGGATCACAGAATAGCCTGGGGCTTTTGCTGGGGTCCAGTGTTAAACTCCTGTGGAAGGAGGTGTAATTCCCACTTAAAAGTTCCTCTGGTGCTATTAATGTTAAGCAGAAATAAGTTTTGTGCCTGAAATATCAATGCCAAGGATTTTGCGTGTGTTGAGGACCAGGAGGGGAAGGTGAGGGGTTTACTGGCTGGGGCTAGCGTGAGTTTGCTAGCGTGAGTTTGCAGGTATGGGCAGGTCTGGGGGAAGGGCGTTACTGTGTTGGCTGTGCGCATGAGTGTGCACTCTGAGTGTGCGCAGGCTGTGTGCGTGCTCTGGTAAATGTGTCCCTTGTTTCTTTTAAGGATTCTCTAGTGCAAGAGTTGGCTATGAAAGAAATTGTTCTCTCTGCAAGTAAAGCCAGCACTGAGCTTCTTGGAACATTGTTTCTAAATGTGTTGAGGTCTGAAATACCCTGGGCATGATAGGTTGCCACTCCTGAGTCCCACTGTTTTTCATTCAGAATGTGGGGGCCTTAGGTAAATTCTGGAAAAGAGACCCAGGAGAAGTTCAACTACAGGACCTATACTTTGCCACATGCTACTTGTCTTGTAGCTGGTAGGTTATCACAGGGCTTGTATGCTAGTTATTTGGGGGTTTTTGAAAAAGATTTTATTTATTTATGTTTAGAAAGAGGGGGAGGGAGGGAGAAAGAGGGAGAGAAGAATTAATGTGAGAGAGAAACATCTTGTATGTGCCCTGACAACGGACCGAACTTGGAACCCAGGCATGTTTCCTGACCAGGTATCGACCTGGTGTCCTTTCGCTTTGTGGGATGACGCCTAACAAACTCAACCACACCAGTCAGGGCTACCATTTCTACTACTGTTGCCTCTTGCCTACTTCTCTGGGGGAAGAGTGAAGAGGGAAAGGGCTGAACCTCAGCTACCTTCAGCTGGAAAATGTCTTGTTTCCCAGCTTTTGGGAGCTCAGTGGCCACCAGACAGTCCTACAGTCCGGCCCCTGCCAGGAACGCTGAGGACGCCTCTGCTGTTGTGTGGATTGCAATTCGCCCATTCTCTCTGGTACACTGGGATGGATCTATCCTCTGAACGGGGCTGGCTTAATACGTAAGTGGGGATACTAATGTCGTTCCTGGGCCAAGAGATGATCTACAGGTGATTTGCTTTCAGTGCAGCCGGATTGCAGGGTAATTTTTCGGGCCAAGGACATGTGAACAGAGGTTCAGAGCTCTGTTGGCAGCTGGGATGGGGTGGGGAGCAGCTGAGAGGGTCAGGATCTCCTTGGGGATGAGAGTGGGAGTTGCCAAGTGGGAATCTGAAGGCCAAATTCAGTATTCACAACCGATGTGACTTGAACAGTGTTTGAAAACATTGGAATTGGTTGCCCGTGATTAAAAATTCATAAACGGGAAAATAGAAGGATCAGATACCACAGGACAAGTTGCCTGCTTGACAATAACTAGTTATACTGAGTAGTAGCTGCCACCTTGGGGCATGAGCTACACTTCCCAGTTTTTTTATTTGTTGTGTTATACCAGGTATGCGCCTTTTATTTAGACTACCTGTCTGGCTCTTGTAGACCAGCTTGCGATCCCTCAACGTTCAACACCCATCGTGGTGCGATAGGCCTTATAGGGGAGATTCTGCTCCCCCCATAAGGGGATGTGCGAGACGAGATGGGTGTTAATGAGGCAGGAGATAGAATAGGAAATCCTGAGGCACAGCAGCTGTATTCAGTCAGCGTCCTGATTTCCGAGAATCGCCTTGTGACACCTGCTAATAATTAGCATTGTGGTTTCCTTCCCGAGTGGGGGATCGCGGAGGATTGTGGGGAATCGCATGTATAGAAGCTTAAGTAAAAACCCTATAAAGCCTGTAACCATTCAATAGAAGAGAGCCATTCCTTGGCCAGAGGTGGCCCACTCACGTATCTTGGGATGATGAAGCTGAGAGAACCAAGGCTGAAGCTACTATCCCTTTGGTTCCTGGAAGAAATGAGGATTTTGTGAGTCAGGATGATTTTGACTTTGGAATTTGTAAGATATCTCTTTGAATCAAATATTTTACTGTAACTTTCGTTATGACTGCATTTTTGCATATCATTCTTTTATTTTTATTTTTTTATTGTTGTTCAGGGGCAGTTGTCTCCATTTT
Organism: Pteronotus mesoamericanus; assembly: GCF_021234165.1. Lineage (NCBI taxonomy): Eukaryota > Metazoa > Chordata > Mammalia > Chiroptera > Mormoopidae > Pteronotus > Pteronotus mesoamericanus. The sequence goes on from NW_026555073.1 coordinate 6,922,627, forward strand.
CCCGCCACCACTTTCCCTTTCCCCTTCCCCACCCACCCCCACCTCCCTCCCTCAATCTCCCCCCCGCCCCCCCCCCCCCCCCGCCACCGTTGTCTTGCCCATGTCCATGGGTCCTTTATACCTGTTCCTTGATGACCCCTCTCCTTCTTTCCCCCTTTCCCCCCCTCCCCTCTCCCCTCTGGTTACTGTCAGTTTGTTCTTTATTTCCATGTCTCTGGTTCTATTTTGCTTGTTTGTTTTGTTGATTAGGTTCCACTTATAGGTGAGATCATACGATATTCGTCTTTTACCCCCTGGCTTATTTCGCTTAGCATAATGCTCTCCAGTTCCATCCATGCTGTAACAAAGGGGGAAACTCCTTTCTTTCTGCTGCGTTGTATTCCATTCTGTAAGGACTTTTTGATACACTCGTTTACTGGTGGGCATTTAGGTTGCTCATAATTCTTAATTAATAAAATGCAATTCTTGACACTTTCTGTGTGATTATGGAGTTCCTATCCCTTTTTTCCTTTTTCTCTCCTCTCCTGATGATTAGGCCAGGGGCTGGGAGTAGGGAAAGGATTAGCTACTAGGAGCAGAGAAAGAACTGACTTGGAACTTTTGAGATGATCCCTAACATACAGTAAAGCTATGTTTTCTCTTCTCTAACTGGACTGGGTTTTTCCTGTCTCTGCCTGACCAGACACAGGAAGATATGGGGCCATTTCAGAATTTGGTCTCTAATTGAGTGGATCCTGATTGCCAAGTTTTCCACTTATTTCCCTGGATATTTGAATGGCCAGTGTTGGCTCTCATGGGTGTTCCTGACTTTAGGCTTTTTTCTGTTTCTCAGAGAGTTTATCAATCATGATGCCAGAAACTTTCGCTTGCCTCGCTTATTTTTGTTTGTGTGGTCCACGCAATTCTTTGTTCATGACCATCAAGAGCCTGGACCCCGTCTCCATGGGCAACAGTAAAACCTGAAAATACGAAGCCTGGATGAGAGAGGCAGCCTGTGAGGCAGAAGGAGCACAGCACTAGGAAGCTCAGAATCCAGCATCCTGTGAAAACTTGGGCAGGAAGCACTGACAGAAAGAATATTCTCCAAGTAGGAAGATAGAACCAGACTGTCTGGGGTCAAGTGACCTTGTCATAGTCCTACTTAAAACCTCAATGACTTCCGACTGTTCTTAGGATAAAGACAAACAAACAAGAGTCAGCAAACCTGACGATGTTGAACTTTATTTTGAGCCCTGGGATTCTGGGAAACCTCTCACCCTTTTGTGAATGATCCTCTTGTGTTCTGAGATGTGGCTACCTCCAAAGGACCACTCTGCCCTCACAAATTGTAAGACAAGACCCACCTCAACCCTTTCTAAATGACTCAGCTAAGACTCACTCCAAGATTTTCCCCTCTTCTTTGATACATCTCTCATTTCATGAACATTCTTCCTATTGCAATAGCCTGAGTAAAATCAACTCCTTAATGCCCTGTTGCATTTTCTCTTTCACAGTTTCGTTGCCAGGACTAGAATGGGTGAAATCTCACCTTCAGATACGTATTTTCCCTACCCAGGGAACAAGCTTCTCAGAGCCCTTTGTGTTCCTCTCCTGAGCGGTGATGTAGGGATCCAGCCATGAGTCCAGCTCCAGATCCTGTGTTCTGGACTCTTGTCCGCTGCTAGCACGGTAAGGATTTGATTTTGACTATTTTTGAGTACTTGCTTGATTCCTGGTACTGCCTCGTTTTGGTTTTCATGGCCTGACCATTCAGTGATCTCTGTAAATAGATTAATGGTTTGTAGAGATCTTATCTCTGTTGGGTGAAAGGTGACAGGATCTGGTTGTTTTTATTTTTCTCCCCCTGCCTATTTTGAGCTTAAATCAATTAAGAATCCCATGCCATCTGGAAAAGAACAGTTCTTTGATATAGAACAGTGAGTCTTATAATTCTGTGTTTACACTTAACCCATGGCTGAAATTTTAGAGTTAAAGCTGTAAGCTGTCTATTCGTCTGTCTGTATGTTTATATGTAATTCAGAAAGGCCTTTGCCTTGCATTGTGTGATTGTTATATTTTTCTACCTCTGGATGGTATAAAATTAGATTATAAAATTGTTTAAGGATCTATTTTGATTAGTTTACAGACAAATAAGTGCTTGTGGAAATTGAATGCTCCTAAAATTTTCAAAAATTAAGAAAATTATATTGTATTATTTTCAATGTGCTAAACAAAAGTTCTTATAGATACTAATTCAAATATTTTAAGAATTCAAGATCACATAATTTAGATAAAATCTAACAAATGGGAGTCATTCAGTACTTTTCACTTAAAAACACCGATGCTTTTTCTGATTTATCAGTGTTGAATATACTATAAGATTTTCTTTAAAGATTTTATTTATTTTTAGAAAGAGGGGAAGGGAGGGAGAAAGAGAGGAAGAGAAACATCGATGTGTGAGAGAAACAATTGATTGCCTTTCGCATGCCTCCAACCAGGGACCTGGCCCGCAACCCAGGCATATGCCCTGACTGGGAATCGAACCAGCAATCTTTCAGCTCTTGGGCTGGCACTCAGTCCATTGAGCCACACCAGGCAGAGCCAGGATTATGTTTTTATTCTTCTTGCATATGTTCTTCTTGAAGGTATAGAATTTTATTTATTTTATTATTTTTTTAATCCTCCCCTGAGGACATGTCCATCGATTTTTAGAGAGAGAGGAAGGGGGGGAGAGAGAGAGAGAGAGAGTGATTGGTTGCCTCCTGTACGTGCTCTGACTGGGGATCAAACCCACAACCTAGGTATATGCCCTGACCAGGAATTGAACCCATGACCATTTTTGGCTTATAGGACCACATTCCAACTAACCAAGTCATCTGGCCAGGGCTAAGATTTTACTGATCAAATAAGCTAGTATTACCTCCACTAAATGGTTAAGATTCTGAGAAAATTAATTTGTCTTTAACCAAATCAAATCATTACTTTTGACAAGCCCTATTTCAATAGTAATTGTTTTTTTTTTGGTTAAAATGTCCATACCACCCAAAGCAATCTATAGATTCAATGCAATCCCTATCAAAATACCAATGGCATTTTTTCCAGGACTAGAACAAATAAAATTAGTACATCATTACATTAAAATATTCATACTACCGAAAGCAATCTATAGGTTTAATGCAATTCCTATCAAAATACCAATCTTTCATAGAACTGGAACAATTAATACAAAAATCTATATGGAACCACAAGGGACCCTGAAACTAGCCACAGCAATCTTGAGAAAAAGAACAAGGTTGGAGGTACCTGATATGAAACTATACTACCTGATATCAAACTATAGTACAAGGCTATAGTAATCAAAACAGCATGGTACTGGCAGAAAACAGACACGTAGATCAATGGAACTGAATAGAGAGCCCTGAAATAAAACCCATGCCTATATGGTCAATTAATCTATGACAAAGGAGGCAAGGATATACAATGGGGTAAAGGCAGTTTCTTCAATAAGTGGTGGTAGGAAAACTGGGTAAACAAATGCAAAAGAATTAAGCTGAATCAGTTTCTTACATTATAAATTCAAAATGGTTTAAAGACTTAAATGTAAGACCCAAAACCATAAAACTCCTAGACAAAAACATAGGCAGTATATTCTCTGACATTGCTCTCAGTAATTTTTTTTGTATATGTCTCCTCAGTCAAGGGAAACAAAAGAAATCAAAACAAAAATTTTTTGGCCAGTGAAGAAAACCATCAACAAAATAAAAAGCCAGCCTACTGAACAGGAGAACATATTCAACAATGATCCATTCAACAAGGGGTTACTATCCAAATTACATAAGAAACACATGCAACTTAACACCAAAAACCAAACAATCCAATTAAAAAATGGGCAGAAGACCTAAATAGACACTTCTCTGATGAGGACATAGAGAGGGCCAATAGACATATAAAACGATGCCCAATGTCACTAATCATCAGAGAAATGCAAATTAAAACCACAATGAGATACTACCTCACACCTTTCAGAATGGCTACCATCAATAAAGCAACAAATGATAAATGTTGTTGAGGATGTGGAGGAAAGGGAGCCCCTAGTACACTGTGTGCACTGTTGGTGGGAATGCAGACTGGTGCAGCCACTGTGGAAAAAACATGGACGGTCCTCAAAACTGAAAAATAGAATTACCATATGACTTAGCAATTGCTCTTCTGGATATTTATATGAAGAAATCCAAAACACTAATTTGAAGAGACATATGCATCCCTGTGTTTGTTGTCAGTATATGGAAGGAGCCTAAGTTCAATCTATAGGTGAATGGATAAAGATGTGGTATATCTATACAATAGAGTATCACTTGGCCATAAAAAGGAATGAAATTTTGCCATTTGCAACAACATGGATGGACCTAGAGGGCATTGTGCTAAATGAAATAAGTCAGACAGAAGACAGATACCATGATTTCTCTTGTATTTGTTCATATATTTTTTTAAAATTTTCATGTAACAGAAACAAACTCATAGGTACAGAGAACAAACTGATGGTTGCCAGATGAGAGGGGAACTGAAGGGGTGGGTGAAAAAGGGGAAGGGATTAAGATGTGCAAATTGCCAGTTGTACAAATAGCCGTGGACGTAGAATACAGCATGGGAAATAAAATCAATATTATAACAACTGTGTGTGGTGTCAGATGGGTACTAGAGTTATCGGGGTGATCACTTAGTAAGTTATGTAAATGTTGAATCACAATGTTGTACACCTGAAACTAATATGGTATTGTATGTCAACTGTAATTAAAACTTTAAATGAAAAAAAAAACCAGTAGTTATGTTTTGTATCATGTCAGCTTGAAGATAATTTCTGAGCTATTTAGATAACTTAAAACCTTGGAGTGATACTCAGTTGAGTTGATTCATGGCTATTCATTAGATACCTTAGATCGTTTCTAAGATAGACTACGGAAACAATCACTAAACATAATTTTAAGTTTATATACTTTTGCCTCTTATTTTGATATGCTACACAGAGGCTATTTATACTTGGGTCTGTTAATAAATGTGTTTGTTTTTACTACTTTGAAAAGTACTGTAATAGTTGTCTATGGGTATACAACACTGTAGAAGATTTGTGGAAAGGGAATTTAATTTATTGTGTTTAAAGCTGGCTAAGGCTTGATGTGCTTATTTATAAGATTTTCGAAAAGAGCTTTAGTATCAAATATTATTTTGACAGAAAACTAGAATTGGATTTCTTCTCTGATTAAATGTCAAATTTTTCTTGGATTATTGGGCTGCTCTTAATAAGAGGTTGTAAGAGGTTATTCCTTACTTTCTGTGTAATCTGCCTAGAAGACAAAGATTCTGTGTCTTGCTAGAATAAACTTCTATTGTTTATGCTGACTTTATGATGTCCCTGATTATGTAAGAAAAAAAAGTATTCTTACTTAGGAAATAGCTATGGTTCTTTACAATCATGTTATCCCCTATTTTTACTTTTCAAAACTTATACTGGCAAATTTGGTCAAATAGATAGTTGAGTATTGTTTCTCAGTAACCCATGATTCTATTTCTTTTTTAATCCTCACCCGAGGACACTTTTAAATTGCTATTAGAGAAAGAAGGATGGAGGGAGAGAGAAAGAGAGAAACTTTTCTGCAAGAGAGAAACATTGATTGGTTGCTTTCTCATATGTGCCCTGACCGGGGATAGAACCCACAATCTGGGTATGTGCACTGCCTGGGAATCAAACCCGTGACCTCTTAGTCCACTGGACAACACTCCAACCAACTGAGCCACCCCAGCCCCGGCACCCATGATCCTATCTTAATTAAGCGTTCAAATATCCTGACTACTTTTGATATTTTGGCTTCCCCAAAGCTAATCCTAAATATCTTTTGCACCTAAGACTGTCTATCAGATTTTCCAGAGGGCCCCCGGTGGGGGGAGGGGGGAGCGGAGGATTAGTTCTTTTACCTTGTAAAATAAAACTCCTGGTGATAATCGGGTTTGTTTGATATGTCACCATGGATGAGTTGCAAGAGAAGAGTGGTTAAATCAGAGATTCTCAGCCTTTCTTAGGTTAAAGTGGTGTAGGTAAAATGTTATTAATATAATTATCTCAGAAATTGTATGCTGTATGTGAAGTTCCTAGGGAATTTTCAATGCCCTCTCTGTCCACGAAGGGTTTCTTTTTGTCAAAGTCCTAGTGTTGTGTTGCCTGGTAATAGAAATCAACAGTATAGTATTATCAGTCATAATCTGTTACTTTTTAAAATGCTAACTTGGTTACAACTTGATTTAGTTTGAGTTTGGCATTTTCTAAGCCAGTGGTTTTAAATTGGGGATTCACATCACTTACCTATTGAATTTTATTAATATACAGATGTTTAGGACCTCCTCTAGATTTGCAGAAACTCATTACTTGATATTCTTGATACATTCTTGGTATAACAATATGCTTATTTATGGCATATTAAGATTATTATGTTATATCTGAAGATTGTTTCTTTGTAAAGATAATGTTAATCCATTTTTGTTAGATATAATCATTCTGATTTAAAAATAGGGCTCACCTGAAACTAATATAAAATAATGCGTGTAAACTGTAATGGAAAGACAAATAACTAAATAATAAAGAAACAAAATGGGACTCATCATGATGTTTATAGATATTTTGTGTAAAAATTTTTTTTGGATTGATTTTATTATCTTATTTTCCATGCCACAGAAGCAACCAGATTTCCTTGATGGTTATTTTATGTTTGTAATGAAATCTCATCATATCTTTCACTTTCAAATATGATCAGTAGTAAGATAACCACAGCTCCTTTTAAGTTTTTTGTCATCTATCTTTTAATTAAATTTATCTGGGTGACATTGGTTAATAGAGTCATATAGGTTTCCAGTGCACGTCCCTATGATATATGACCTGTATAATATTGCACTGCGCGCCCACCGCCCAAAGTCAAATTATCTTTCATCACCATATATGGTCTCCTTTACCCTCTTACAACGCCTACCCCCTTCCCTCTGGTGACCCCCAAACTGTTGTCTGTGTCGATGAGTTTCAGATGTATATCCCACATGTGAGTGACATCATATGGTCCTTAGCCTTTCTGACTGACTTATTTTGCTTAGCATGATATTCTCAAAGTCCACCCATGTTGTCACAAATGGCGGTATTTCATCATTTCTTATGGCTGAGTCACATTCCATGGTATAAATGTACCACGTCTTCTTTATCCACTTCCCTGAAGTCATTTGCAATCAGCTGCAGGCCAGAGTGCTTCACCTTGAACCAAGCAGCGCGCTCTCCAAGTTCCTTTAAAAAGGACTATGCCCAGTATTAATGGATACAGGGTTCCGATGTCATCATTTGAGCAATTGTGAGACAATTTCGATGGACTGAGTTTGGATTTCCAGAACTCTGGTCCAGAAACAGGTCCACGAGCTCACTAACCCAAGCTGCATGGAGCAAGAACTAATTACATAAGTATGAATGAATGGATGAGGGATAATTGTGGGTTTTGTTTGAAATATTGTTAATATTTTAATATTCCATTTTCTAGATCTATGAGGAACCCCTTTCTCTTTTGTCTTCTCTGTTCCTTCTTACAATTTAGTACACCATGCTTTTGTACACAGAAAGGACATTTTGTGAATGGCATCTTATTCTTCCTGTTTAATCTCTCCAGAATTCGAAAACTTTTATTAAATAGTTTAATTTTCACGGAAATGTGGTTACTTGCCTAAATTCAACAGGAATCTGTTGTCCTTGTTAATAGGACATATTTGGAAACAGGGGTTATGCAACCAAGGCCTTGCCTGGAATGTCATACTTGAGAATGACGCTCATTCATCAGATGGGAGCAGATGATTTTCAGGAACTGAGATTGATTTTCGGGAGCCAATGCTTACACAGACTTCTTAGGAAAAGTTGCCTGGTGCCTGCTTTACAGACTTCCCAGCATCCCATGTGAGTAAGGACAGTCACTTCCTGGCAGATGAGGCGTAGCATCCTAGCTTCAGAAGCTCAACAAGCGGTGCTGTATAACTGAGCTCTTCCTCCACCGACGTCATGGAATCTACTGCACTGGTTTTGGAGACCTTGGAAAGAGAAGAATTTGCCCCAATTTATAGGCAGTAAGGTGAAATCTGATGAGGAGTTTTTAATTTGGTTTACTAGCCTCAGGAGCTTTTCAAATGCCAATGTGAAGTTCCTTATGAAATCTTCCAGGAGAGCAAAAGTAAGAAGACCTTATAGTAAATTACTCTTTCTGCAAGCCTGTGAATAATTCCATGAAATCTAATGAGAGCAGCCTATTTGTGTGATCAAGAGGAATCTTTGAGATTACCTTTCACCCAGAGTGGGGAGATGGTAGAGATAAATTTTGTGTTTCAAGAGAACACTATACACATTGACCCTGTTCATTGTCTTTGAGCTACTTTGATCTCTTTGTAAACCTAAAGCAACTTATGGGTTTGCAAACTCTGTCTTGTCTAGTGGAAGTCAGTGCTGCATAACCAAGATCTTCTCCACCCACCTCTTGGCATTTAGCGGGCTGGTTACCCCAAGGGTTGAACCCTTGGCTCTTTTATTAAATTGTTGTTTAATTACAGCTGTCCCCTTCCCCCCAATGACTCTCCCCTGCCCTGCCCACCCCCCACCTTCCACATTCAATCACCCCCCATTGATACAACCTTATATGTTAATACTTCTGTTTTTTCACTTTACACGTTCCTCTTCCAGGATTCCTAATCTTCATGACCCTAAAACAATTGATTTTCACTACCGCTACCACTTTTCAAAAGATGGCTCCACGGTTTTTCAGAACAATGCCAACAAAAGTTCTTGAGAGACTATTTCTCAGAAACTGCTTCACTCTACTTAGGAGGTTTATGGTTGCCTCTGAGTTGTTGAGTCATGAATGATATTTATTTATTGTGAACAAAAGAGGAAACTGATGTTTTAAAATTTTATCTGAGCCCATGATGGGTAAGAAATCTTCCATCCTTTTGAGACACATCCACCTCCACTGTTCCTAAATGATTTCCTTGCTTTCTAAAAACCTTGTGCTTCTGTCTTTTTTTTTTTTTTGAGATGTTTCTCATTTATGAACATGCTCTCCATTGCACTGGCCTGAATAAAATATCCTTGTGTAGTGCATTTGTCTTTTATAGGCCTCTACCTTTCTTTCCATCCTTATCACCTAATATTCTCTCCTTTGTTAACCATTTAAACACCGCTAACTTTTCTGTGTGTATATCAAGCTTAATTTCTCTCTGACCTATAGCCCATGAACATGCTGTTTCTTATGCTGGAATGTTCTTTTTCAACCCTTCCTCTAATCAAGTTCAGGTGAAATATCAGTTCCTCAGGAAAGACAGGATGCCCCTCCCCCACCATTATTCTTTTCCACAGCACAGTTGATCTTAATTATCTCTGCTTTCTGTATTTTTGAATTTGCCTACTTGATAAAATTTGCTCGTAATCTCAAAATCAATATTCATGACAGGGCTCTGGTTCAAGATGGTGAGGAAGGAAGATCCTGAACTTACTTCCTCCCATGGACACACTGAGTCTACAGCTGCAAATGGAACAACCTCCTCTTGAAAAAAACAAAAACAAAAACAACCAGACGCCTGGCTGAGTGAAGGCCTTGTATCAGGTGAGCCAGAAGAAGACCACCTCAAAGCAAGTACAAGAGGCTGCGGCACAGCGTCACTGTTATCCTTCCTCAGCACGGTGACCCACAACTGGGAGGGAGGTCAAAACCTGGAACTTCTTCCCGTGGCTTCAAACCCCACAGTAGGCACCCCAAATTTAAGACACTTGAAAGATGAGCTCCCCAAACATCTAATTTTGAAACCCAATGAGGCTTGCATCATTTGAGAAACGAGCCTTTTTAAAACAAAAATTGAAAGCCAATTCAGTGAACTTTAAAAAATTAACAAACAATGCTCTTTGTTTATCCTTAACACTAACATCAAAAGAGATGCTAGAGGGAGGAAGGAGAAGGTAATTGGGAAAGGTGTGCAGCTTGCCTCAGGTGCCTTCTCTTCCTGGACACTTTACAGGCAATATTTTTTCTTTTGGACTTAAACATATCCTCAGGTGAGATTTTTTTTAAATTAATTTTAGAGAGAGGGAGAAAGAGAGATGTGAGAGAGAAACAATGATCAGTTGCCTCCCATATGCGCCCCAACTGGGGACCGAACCCACAACTCAGGCATGCACCCTGACCGGGGATTGAACCCACAGCCTTCTGGTGTATGGCACTGCGCTCCAACCAACTGAGCCACCCAGTAAGGGCTCTCTTGGACTTTTAAAAAATTAAAGTATACTTGGCATACAATATTATAATAGTTTTAGGTGTACAACATGGAGATTCAACATTTATATATCTTATGATTTGATCACCACACTAAGTCTAGTAACCATCTGCCAAGTGCAAAGTTATAAAACTATTATTAACTATATTTTCCTTCACCTTTTTCACCCATATATCTCTCCCACTGCAGCAATTATCAGTTCTTTTTTTCTATTAGTCTGTTTAAGTTTTGTCTGTGTGTTTTGATTTATTTTTTAAAAATTTTTTATTGTTGTTCAGTTACAGTTGTCCCCATTTGCCCCCGCCCCGTTGCTCTCCTCTGCCCCTTCCAATCCCTGCTCCTAAAGAGGATCTCTACCCCATTGTTCTTGGACATGGGCCCTTTGTACATGTTCCCCTTCTTTCCCCCATCATGTGTATATATGTGTTTGTAAAGATTTTATGTATTTTCAGAGAGGGGAAGGGAAGGAGAAAGAGAGGGAGAGAAACATCAGTGTGCGGTTGCTTCTCGTGCGCCCCCTACTGGGGACCTGGCCCACAACCCAGGCCTGTGCCCTGGCTGGGAATCAAACCTGTGACCCTTTCGTTCCCAGGCCCACGTGCAATCCACTGAGCCACACCAGCCAGGGCTGTGTGTTTTGATTTTTAAATTCCACATATAAGTGAAGTCATGTGGAATTTGTCTTTCTCTTTCTGACTTACTTCACTTGGCATGATATCCTCTAGGTCCACCCATGTTGCTCCAAATGGCAGGGTTTTATTTTTATGGCTGAGCAATATTCTGTTGTGTATATGTATCACATCTTTATCTACTTATCTATTGGTGAACACCAAGTTTGCTTCCATATCTTGTCTATTGTAAGAAAAACACTTCTTAAAGATCTTGCATGCTCAGTTCCCCACCCCAGACCCCATTCAGAGGCAGCCAATCATGCCCAGACTAAACGTGAAGGAAGTTCACCTGCTCGTATTAAAACCTTGGTTCGAGGGACAAGCATCTAACTTAACACTCTAGGAGCCTTTGGAAATACTCTCCAGGGACAGAGGCTGGTGGGTGCCATGTTCACCTCTGTCCTTGTTGTGCCCCAGAGGATCAACATCTCCTGGCAGGGAGACTTCACATACATCTGGTGCCTAGATTTTTGTGACGGCTGCCAAGGGACACCCATACAATCACCTGTCCGTGGTGGCCCGTGGAGTTTATGCTTGTGGGTCCCACAGGCCTGTAACCAATGGAGAAAGTTCTTAAACAGCTACTACCCTCCCCTGTGCACACAGGAAGAGGCAACAGACCCAGGAGCTCGGTCTTTCTGGGAAGGAGAGAGACCTATTACCTAATCATCACGGCTGCAGCCTGAGGGAATGACTGTAATCATTTCCAGAGACCTCAGAGGATGGGTACTATCTTTGCGCTCGTCCTCTGCCAAGTAGAAGTGCACCAGTGTCTCCTGGAGGGGAAATTTACTTGTACCTGGTACCTGATTTTTGTGGCTGATGCTCAGAGGGTGCCCCTTGTTTTCCTGACTGGCGTCTGGAGGAGCTTGCATTCCTGCAGCCCTCGGGAGGATGGTTGGCAGGCTGCCACTCCATGGCATTGCCCAGACAGTCTTTCCATATGGGCGCCACTCTGCTCGTCCTGGAACTTTGGAGTGAGGGGCAGGTTTTATGTTTGGCACGCATCGAGTGGCCTGTGGAACTGCTCTCATGGAACGTAAGCTGTGGATGCCATCTTGGTGTTCTCCCTCTGCTTCTGAATTTTCCTGTATCTCTCACAGAGGAGCGTATACATAGACACATCTGGAGCCCAGATATTTGCTATCGTAGCCCAGGGGACACTGCCACATTACATGGCGCTGGTGGCCAGCGGGGCTTCTGTGTGGGGTTTCTCAGGAATGTATATATTTGTATAGTTTCAAAAGCTGCTGCCTGAGGGTCTGGCTTCCAGTCAGCCTGCATCTAGGTGTTGGGATCTTCAACCACAAAACAAAAACTTATAGTAAATATACAAATGATAAACAGAAATGATAAAACAATCTAAGCAGGCTCCTAAAGTAAGGTGTCAAACTACCAAGGAAGAGAGCAAGGGAAGAAGAAAGAAACAGTTAAGAACTACAAAAACAGCTAGAAAACAATGAACAAAATGGCAATAAGCAAATACCTATCAATAGTTATTTTAAATGTAAAAGGGCTAAAGTCTTGAATCAAGACATAAAGTGGCTGGATGGATTTAACAAAAGACCCATTTATATGCTGTCTACAAGATACACACTTTAGATGTAATAACAGTACACAAAGTGGAGGGAGGAAAAAAAGATACTTCATGCAAATAGAAATAAACAAATAAAAAAAAATCTGGAGTTCCTGTACTTATATCAGAAAAATAGACTTTAAAACAAAACTGTCGTAAGAGACAGATAGGACATTACATAAGGATAAAAGGGTTCATTCAACATTTGTAAATATTTATGCACCCAACATAGGAACACAAACACCTAATGTAATGGGGCACAGCCAGGGTCCCGCCAAAGGGTATTTGTAACAGGGTCTAGGAATTGGGGTGCACAAGAAAAATGTATTCTCCCCACCCCAAGGGGGGCCTCCGTGGGGGATGGGAGACCTGGAGCGGGCCTTTGAGAGCAGATTCTCTTCCTGGATCAGTAACAGGCCAGCTTCTTACCTGAAGTGGAGCAGGGCCACTGAGAGTCATTTTGCATGTCAATAACAGGATGGCCTCAGATCTCATATGCAAAGAGGGTTATTTTGCATCTCAACAAGGCTCACCTGGCAGGTTTGAAAAACTTTTAACAGAATGTACCTGGAAAGGGGAGACTGGGCCTGCGGGAGAGACTAGGGGACACGGACTCTGGGGAACAGTGGGAAGGCCATGCTGGAAGGCAAAGGGGAGAAAGGACTCTTGCTCGTGGGCCAGGAGAAGGTGCCACATGGTTATGGATTAAGAGCTGGAGATCGCGGCTGTGCAGCGGATGGTGCTGAGACCCGCGAGAGGCCTGCGCAGCTGAGCCCCGGACTTCTGGTCTTTTCCTTCCGAAGGACGGTACCCCTGACTGGCCTGACTGGGCAAAGGGGGGGAGGCAGGACTGTGTGTGTTGGTGGGTGTTTTAAATGGTGGGGGCTTTAAAGGGATTTTGAGATTTAAGAGTGACATTTAGCCATTAATCACACCTGTATAACTTTTGGAGAAATAGTTCCTTTCCTTTTCACCGAGCTCTGCCATTGAGAGCCGTAATTCCAAGGGCGGCGGGCAAGGGACCAACAACTGAGGGACCCCGGGGAAGGGGGGGTCGTCGTTTCAGTAATAGCATCTGGGCACCTCCTGCCCCCGCCGCCATGGGTCTATTTGTTCGGTAACACTAATATATATAGAAAGTATTAATAGACCTAGAGGAAGAAATGACAAATAACACCATAATAGTAGGGTGCTGCTGTTTTTCACATCCTTACCTGAGGACATGCTTATTGATTTTAGAGAGAGGGGATAAGAGTGGAAGGGGAAGAAACATGAATGTGAGAGAGACAGGTCAAGTGGTTGCCTCTCATATGCACCCCGATGGGGCACCAAACCCGCAACCTAAGCATATGTCCTCACCGGGAATCAAACCTGCAGCCTTTCGGTTTACGGAATGATGCTTCAAACAACTGAGCCACACCAGCCAGGGCAGCGGTAGAGAATTTTAATACCCCACTTAGATCAATGGAGAGAGTATCCAGACACAAAAGTTAGTAAGGAAACATCAGCCTTAAGTGGCATGTTAGACCAGATGGACTTAACAGATATTTATACAGCATTTCAACCAAAAGCAATAGAATGTATATTCTCATAAAATACACATGGAACATTTTCCCAGATAGTTCATATGTTAGGCCGAAACACATCTTAACAAATTTAAGAGGATTAAAATCATATCAAGCATCTTTTCCTACCACAGTGATATGAAACTAGAAATCAATTAAAGAAAATGGAAAATTCACAAATATTTGGAGATTAAATAACATGATACTAAACAACTGATGGGTCAAAGGTGAAATCAAAAGAGAAAAAAAAATACCTGAGACAAAGTAGAATGCAAATGTAACATAACAATTTATGGATATATCAAAAGCAGTTCTAAGACAGAAGTTCATAGCAATAAATGCTTACTTCAAGAAACAAAAGTCTCAACCTAATGTCACACCTCAAGGAACTAGCAAAAGAACAAGTCTAAACTTAGTAGAAGGAAGGAAATAACAAAGATGAGAGCAGAAATAAATAAAATAGAGGCAAAAAGACAATAAAAGAGATCAAAGAAAGAGCTGGTTCTTTGAAAAGATAAGCAAAATTGACAAACCTTTAGCTAGACTCACCAAGGAAAAAAAAGTATTCAAATAAAATCAGAAATAAAAGAGATATTACAGCTGATACTACAGAAATACAAAAGACCGTGTGAGAAAGCTATGAACAATTATATGCCAACAAATTGGACAAATAGAGCAAATGAATAAATTCCTAGAAGCATACGATCTTCCAAGCCTGAATCGTGATGAAATAGAAAATTTGAACACATCAATTACAAGCATAGAGATTGAATCGGTAATCAAAATCATCCCCACAAATGAAAGTTCAGGACCAGATGCCTTCATCGATGAATTGTGCCAAACATTCAAAGAATATCAATTTTAATATCAATTCTGTCAAACTCTTCCATACACACATTATGAGACCAGCATTACCCTGATACCAAAACTAGGTAAGGACAATGGAAAGATGGGAGGGAGGGAGGGAGGAAGGAAGGAGAGGGGAGGAGGAGAAGAGTAGAGAGGACAGAATTATGGGCCAATATTCCTGGTAAACACAGATGCAAAAACCCTCAATAGCAGGGTGGCGTGGTGGGTGGACAGCCAGAGAGGATCCTGTTTAACATGGGGTGGCTCCACCAGCCACCTCTGGAATTGGAAAATTTAAGACAGAGATAATCCTTGACTAGCAGGTTCCCTGAAGAGGGGAAGGCTAGAACTTTTCTCCAGGAAGATCTGATCAAGTTTGCCAAGGAGCAGATGCTGTTAATACAGGAAGCTAAATCAAGATGCACAGAATTAGAGAAAGACATGGAAGAAGTCGAAACCTGTTGCTAGACGAACTGATGATATTATTAAAATTCCAGTGACATAATTTAGTAGGGAAGGTGCAGGACCTCTTTTTTGGAAGCACGTCTCCCATTACTCCATCATTCAAAGCGCTTGCATAGACTTACTGGAGGAACAGAACCAAGATCCTTTAAACTGAGACCTGACTACCAGAAGCCCACATCTCATTGTTTTACTCTTGAAAAAAAAAAAAAAACCTTCAAGATACTTTATCAACTTCTTTAAAATTAGGAAGCTTATTGACTGTATGATCATCTGAAAGGTGTTATTGCTCAATCTAGGTGTATGGGAGGAAGGAAGTTTTCTGAAAAATGGGAAAACAAACATGGGGAGATTTTATATTGAGTGAAGGAAGTCCGCTTGAAAAGGCATATACTCTATTTTGCCATGTATAATGCACACTGTTTTGTCCAAATTTTTGAGGGAAAAATAAGGATGCACATTATACATGGGTAGTACTAATTCCATATCTATATAAATGTTTTTAATTCTTTTATTCATGCTTATGCATTAAAAGTGTAACTCTAGAAAGCAATAATGGTATCCATATGCAAAATAATACCCTGGAATATGAGAATCGGTTTTGTTTTTAAATATAAATAAGTAACTGAATTAAAAAATTAAAAGATTTTTTTTCCTGAAAGTTTGGGCCGAAAATGTGGGTGTGCAGCATACATGGCAAAATACGGTATGATTCCATTTACTTGACATTTTAGTAAAGACAAACTATACGGATGGAGAACAGATCAATAGTTGCAAACAGTGAGGGGTGAGTATAATTATAAAGGGAACATTTTTGAAGTGAAAGGATATTTATGTAGTCTGATTGTTGTGGTGGCTACATAAAAAATAAGTTAAAATTCATAGAATGGTACCATTTCCAACCAAGGAGTCAATTTTACTGTATGATTGTGTTAAAAATAAATATTAAAAAAATCTTCATTAAAATATTAGCAGATGAAAGTCAACAGTACTTTAAAAGGATCATATACCATGTTCAGATGGGATTTGTAACAGAGAGGCAAGAATGGTTCAACATCCTCAAATTAGTCAATGTGATGCACCACATTAACAAGATAAAAAGTCAAAATCATGTAATCATCTCAATAGATGCAGAACAAGCATTTGACAAAAGTCAGCATCCATTTATGATAAAAACTCTCAACAAAATGGCTGTACATCAACATAATAAAGGTCATATGTGCCAAGCCCACAGCTAACATCATTCTCAAAGGTGGAAAGATGAAAACTTTTCCTCTATAATCAGTAATAAGACAAGGATGTCTACTCTTCCCACTTTATTCACAATAGTATTGGAAGTCCTAGCCAGAGCAATTAGGCAAGAAAAAGAAATAACAGGCATTCAACTTGGAAAGTAAGATGTAAAATTGTCACTCTTTCCAGATATGATATTATACATAGAAAAATCATATAAGCTTCATCAAAAAACAATTAGAACTAATAAACAAATTCACTAAAGTTGCAGGATACAGAATCAATACACAAACACTTGTGCTTCTTAAATTTTTTAATTGAATTTAAGTGACAGTTAATAAAATTATGTAGGATAGGAGTTAGTTGTTTGAATGTTTGGTAAAATTCATCTGTTTGGTAAACTTCATCTGTAAAATTTGTTTGTTGGGATTTTTTTTTTATTACTACTTCAATTTCATTAGTTGTAATGGGTCAATGCAGATTCTCTGATTCTTCCTGATTCAGTTTTGGAAGAGTGTAAGTTTCTAGGAATTTATCCATTTTGTTCAGATTGCCTAATTTGTTGCCATATAGTTGTTTGTAGTATTTTCTTACATTTTTTGTATTTCTGTGTTGTTAGTTGTTACTTCTCATTCATTTCTGATTTTATTTGGGTAGTCTCTTTTTTACTTGATGAGTCTAGTTAAAAGTTTGTCAATTTTGTTTATCTTTTCAAAGAACCAGCTCTTGGTTTCATCAGTCTTTTGTATTGTTTTTTTTTTTTTACTTTATTTTATTTATTTCTGGTCTGATATTTATTATTTCTTTTCTGTTACACACTTGGGGCTTTCTTGGTTGTTTTTTAAAGGTCCTTTAAGTGTAAAGTTAGATTGAGATTTTTAGGTTGCTTTTAAAAAATTTTTCAAAACATTTTGTTTCTTTATTTTTAGAGAGAGAGTAAGGGAGGCAGAAAGAGAGGGAGAGAAACATCAATGTGTGGCTGCCTCTCACACGTCCCAAAGTGGGGACCTGGCCTGCAACCCAGGCATGTGCCCTGACTGGGAATCGAACCGGTGGCCTTTTGGATCTCAAGCCGGCACTCAATCCACTAAGCCACACCAGCCAGGGCTTAGGTTGTTTTTAAAGGTCCTTTAAGTGTAAAGTTTATTTGAGATTTTTCTTGTGTCTTGCATTAGGCCTGTATGCTGTGAATTCCCTCTCAGGACTGCTTTTCCTCTGTCACACAGATTTTGGGTTGCTATGTTCTCAATTTCATTTGTTTGAAGGTAGTTTTGATTTATTCTTTGATCTCATTGTTAATCCATTCATTGTTTAGTAAAATTTTATTTACCCTCCATGTTCTTGTGCGTTTTCCAGTGTTTTTCTTGTGACTGATTTCTAGTTGTATACCATTATGGTCAGAGAAGATGTTTGATATGATTTCAATCTTCTTAAATTTATTGAGGCTTGTTTTGTGTCCTAACATGTGGTCTACCCTAAAAAACGTTCCATGTGTACTTTAAAAGAATGTATATTCTACTGTTTTGGGGAGAAATGCACTGAAGATATAAATTAAACCCATCTGGTCTACTGTGTCATTTAAAGCTGCTATTTCCTTGTTGATTTTCTATCTGGAAGATCTATCCATTGGTGTCAATAGGGTGTTAAATATACACTACTATGTATTACTGTCTCCCTTTATGTCCATCAAGATTTGCTTCACATATTTAGGTGCCTCCTATGTTGGGTTGTATAAGTGTTTACAAGGGTTATGTTCTCTTGATGGATTTCTCCCTTTATCATTATGTAGTGTCCTTTTTTGTCTCTTACTATATTGTTTATTTTAAAGTCTATTTTGTCAGATGTAAGTATTGCTACCCCAGTATTTTTCTTTTCCACTTGCATGAAATATCTTTTTCCGTCCCTTTACTTTTAGTCTGTGTGTATCTTTCATTCTGAGGTGGGTTTCTTGTGGACAGTATATGTATGGATCTTATTTTCTTATCCATTCAACTACCATATTTTTTTTATTGGAGCATTTAAGCCATTTACATTGAAAGTGATTATCAATAGGTACACATTCATTGCCATTTTATTATTTTAACTATGTGTTTCTCTCTCCCCCTTCTCATTCTCCCCTTCCTCCTCCTCCACCTTCTCTTTCTTCTCCTTTTTCTTCTTTTTAAAGAAGGCCCTTTAACATTTCTTATAATACTGGTCTGGTGGTAACAAACTCCTTGAACTTTTTCTTGGTCGGGGAAGCTCTTTATCTGTCCTTCAATTCTAAATAATAGTTTTGCTGGGTGGAGTAATATTGGTGGTAAGTCCTTGCTTTTCATCACTTTGAGTATTTCATGCCAATCCCTTCTGGCTGGAAATGTTTCTGTTGAGAAATCAGATGACAATGTATGGGAGCTCCCTTGTAGTTAACTGCCTTTCTTTTGTGGCTTTTAAGATTCTCTTCTTGTCTTTAACCTTTGCTATTTTAACTATGATGTATCTTGGTGTGGGACTCTTGATTTGCCTTGTTTGGGGTTCTCTGCGTTTCCTGGTCTTGTGTGTCTTTTTCCTTTACTAGGTTAATGACATTTTCAGTCATTATTTCTTCAGATAGGTTTTTGATCCCCTGCTCTCTCTCTTGTACTTCTGGTACCCTTATGATGCAGATGTTTCTACAGTTCATGTTGTCCCTAAGGTCTTTTAAACCATCCTCATTTTAAAAAAAAATTATTTTTTCTTTTTGCTGTTCTGATTTGGTGTTTTTTTTCTACCTTGTTTTCCAAAACGCTGATTTGATTCTCTGTTTCATCCAACTACTGTTTGTCATTCCAGTGTATTCTTCATTTCAGATATTGTATTCTTCATTTCTGATTGGTTCTTTTTTAGATTGGTTCATTTCTGATATGGTTTCTATGTCCTTTTTCATGCCATTGAGCATCATTATAAACATTACTTTGAATTCCACATCTGATAAATTGCTTGCCTCCTTTTCATTTAGCTCCTTTTCTGAAGATTTCTCCTGTTTTTTCATTTGCAGCATGTTTATCTTCCCATTTTGGCTGCCTCTTTGTGTTTATTTCTATGTATTAGATACATATGCTATGACTCTCAGTCTTGTGGGGTGACCTTATGTAGTAGGTGCCCTGTGGGGTCCAGTGGTGCATTCTCCTTGATTGCCTGAGCTGAATGCTCCAGGAATGTTCCTTGTGTGGGTTATTTGGGCCCTCCTGCTGTAATTGAGTCTTTATTGCTATTGGCCCATTTGTGCTTGGGGTTAGCCCTCAGGCTGGTTCACTGTGAGGCTCAACCCAGACCACGGTGTGCAAGCTGCTCGTCCAGTGCTGACTGCACAAAACTGAATTTGCCTCAGCAGGGTTTGGTCCATGCCTAGATCTTCATTTGGATGTGCAGACTGTGAAGCTAATTGGATCCTGCTTTGATGTTGTCTGAAGCTGGCCACTGGGTGTGTTGGTTCCGGGCCTCTTGGAGGGACTCTTGTAGGCCAGTGTCAGATGCTGCCTGTGACTGACTCTGGGTAACCTGTTTGGAGCTCTAAGCGATCTACAGTTTTTGCTGCCTCTGCTGGGCCTGGGTGTGCACAGAAAAGACCAAGCTGTGCACTAAAGCCTGCTTTTACCAACATGGGGCCTGCAGGCAGGTCAGCAATAGGCCCAAGGCACCCCAAGATCCATCTCCATCTGCCTCCATCCGCTGGCTGCCTGTTAAGCTCAGTCACTGAAAGTACCTCTGACTGTACCCCTCAGCAGGGTGTAAGCTCCACAGGGTGGGGCCAGAGGGAGTCCAGAGGGTGGGGCTATTGCTTTCCCCCAGGTTGATACAACATGGGAGGGAGTGCTCCACCCAAGAAAGATGGCGTCTGCTGTGTGCGGGAGGGATCCTGGTGGTTGTCCCTCAGTTCTCTCCCCAGAGCCACAAAACCCAGACTCCCCTCATGCGACTCTAGTCCAGTCTGCCCTTTCTCCGCCAAGGCCCAGGTTGAGTGGATGCAAATGAGATTTTTTGCACTGGCTTTTTAAGGGGGCGCCTGTGTCTCTAGCAGACTCCCGTCTCTCCCTGGCGGACAGAATCCTTGCTGGATTTCACAGCGCGATGTTATGTGGGTTCCTCTTCCTGGCTCTGGTGCTCTGGGCTGGCGAGCCTGGTGTAGGGTTGAGATCGCACACTCCTGAGGGGAAACTTAAGCAGCTGAGATATCCCTCCAGAATCTCAGTTATTGCCTGTGGGAGTGGAACCACCCCTATTCACATCTCTGCCCTTCCTACAGTCTTGAGGTGCCTTCTTCTGTATATCCTTGGTTATAAGACTTCTGTCCAGCTAGTCTTCAGTTGGTTATTCAGGTTGATTGCTTTATATTTTTGTTATAATTCCAGTTTGGTCCTGGGAGGTGGTGAGTGTAACTTCCACCTACTCCACTGCTATTTTGGATCCAAGTTGTATTACTTTATACTAATAACAAACTATAAGAAAAAAAGAAATTAAATAACACTCCTATTTACTATTACACTAAAAATACCTAGAAAAAATTTAACCAAGGAATTGGAAGACGTGTGTATTGAAAGCTACAAGACATTAATGAATGAAATTGAAGAAGACACAAGTAAATGGAAAGTTGTTCCATGCTCATGGATTGGAAGAATTAATATTGTTAAAATGTCCATACTTACCTAAAGCAAGATACAGATTCAATGCAGTCCCTATAAAAAAATTTCATGATTTTTCCACAGAAATAAAACAAACAATTCTAAAATTTGTAACAGACTGTGAAAGACTCCTAATAGCCAAAGCAACCTTGATAAAGAAGAACAAAATTGGATGTATCATGCTGATTTTGAAACTATATGAAAAAACTATAGTAACTAAAACAGTATGGTATTGGCACTAAAACAGGCATATAGGTGAATGGAACAGAACAGATAGTCCAGAAGTAAACCCACACATATATGGTTAATTAATTTACAACACAGGAGCTAATTATAAACAATGGGAAAAGCATTCCCCTCAATAAGTTGTGTTGGAAAACTCGAACAACTATATGCAAAAGAATGAGGCTAGACAACTATTTTACACTATACACAAACTTTAACTCTAATTGGGTTAAAGGCAAACATAAGAGCCAAAACCGTAGAAGAAAATATAGGTGGTAATCTCCTTACCATAGGTCTTAATGATGACTTTTTTGAATCTCACACCAAAAGCAAAAAAAAAAAAACAAAAAAACAACAAAACCCAACCAAAACCAAAACCAAAAATAAACAAATGGAACTACATCAAACTAAAAAGCATCTGTACAGCAAAGGAAACTCTCAACAAAATGAAAGGTAGTATACCAGATATGAAAAAATAATTGTAAATCATATATCTGATCAGTGGCTAATACCCAAAATATGCAAAGAACTCATGCAACTCAATAGCAAAAAATAAACAAACAAACAATAAAACACAAAACCCCCACCCAATCGGATTAAGAAATGGGCATAAGATCTGAATAGATATTTTTCCAAAGAAGACATAGAGATAGTCAACAGGTAAATGAGAAGATGTTTAATTTCAACATCATTAATTATCAGGAAAATGCAAATCAAAACCACAATGTGATATCCCCTCGGACATGTTAGAATGACGATTACAAGAACAAAGAAATAGCAATTGTTTGAGAGGATGTGGAGAAAAGGGAACCCTCATGCAATGTTGGTAGGAATGTGAATTGATGCAATTACTATGGAAAACAGTTTGGAAATTCCTCAAAAAATTAAAAATTGCACTACTATGTGGTCCAGCAATTTACTGGGTATTTATCCAAAGAAAATAAAAACACAAATTCAAAAATATGCATGCACCTTCATGTTATTTGCAGCATTATTTACAATAGTCAAGATATGGAAACAACTAAGTTTTCCATCAATGGTTACATGAATAAAGAAGTTCTGAGATAGATATGCAGTGGGGTATTATTCAGCCCTAAAAATGAATAGGCATGGATGGAGTTTGAAGGCATTTTTCTAAGTGAAATAAGTCAGACAGAGAAAGACAAATATATAATCTCTCATATATTGTTTTTTTAAGATTTTATTTAGTTTTTATTGTTTTTTAAAAAATTTTATTTATTTTTAGACAGAAGGGAAGGGAGGGGGAAAGAGGGAGAGAAACATCCATGTGTGGTTGCCTCTCGTTCACCCCCTGCTGGGGACCTGGCCCGCAACCCAGGCATGTGCCCTGACTGGGAATCAAACCAGTGACCCTTCGGTTCGCTGGTTCAATCCGCTGAGCCACACTAGCCAGGACTATTGTTTTTTATGTTTCTAAAAAGATCAAGCTCACTGATGCAGAGAAGAAATTGGTGATTGCAAGAGGCAGGGGATGATGGAGGGTGGGAGAAATGGGTAAACTTTTTTTTAGTTTAAATATATTGAATAGAAATTTAAAAAGATATGCATTGTGCTTTGGCTGTCATTTATGGACAGGCACAGATCAGTGAGGGTTCTGAGTTGTCCAATGCATGTGTTTCCAGCTGAGGCCTACCAGGGCGATACGTTTCCTGCAGTCTGTTTAGTGCCATGTTTTTTTTTTCTTTTTTCTTTTCTTTTCCTTTTCTTTTTTTGCTTTGTTGGTGATTCGTTGGTTAACATGGCCCTGATACGTAGTGCTAACGTACTATCTAGTGTTTCTAAACACAAGACTGTGGTGTGTCTTACAGAGAAAATGCATATGTTAGATTAGGGTTACTCAGGCATGATTATAGTGATGCTGGCTGTGAGTTCAATGTTAGTGAATCAATAAATTATATTAAAGTGTCTTCAAACAGAGGCACACATAAAACAAGGCTATGTATTGATCAGTTGATAAAAATATCGTGATCACAGGCTTGCATTACTTAACCCTGTATTTCCCCAGGAACAATGCGCTGATTCAGTGTTGGTAGTGACTTTACAGAGTGTAACTACTGTAATTAACGGAAATCAACCGTATTTTGGTCTTTTTGCTCATAGTATTTAGCGCAGGTTATGAGTATACATTTATTTGTGTAATTTTTATGTCTGTCTTCTCTGCTAGAATGTAAGCTTCAGGAGAACAGGGACTAAGATTATTTCATTTGATTAGATTCCCAGCACCTGATACAGTGCCTAGTATATATAGTTGGTGCTTTGTAATAAATGTTGAGTGAATAATTAAATGAATGACTGAATGAAAAAAAGTGCCTATAGCCATGTGGCACAAAGGAATACGTGGGAAGGGAGACAAGCAGCTCGTTACAGACGGAGGTCACAACCTGTAATGAGAGAGATCATTGGTCTACTCTCCTTTTCCATTAGAGTAACTCCTGATCTATAGTGTCAATGTATAATGGAAGGATTTTCCATTGAAAATAAGATGTGTTTCAGGCGCCAAAGCAAAATACTACCTCCTTTTAAGTCGTTTAGTATCCTTTCATTGTACTTACAGTAAAAACAGTCAAAAGCTCCTGCAACCTGGTGACTGTAAATACCAGACAGATTTAGAAGGGGCATGGAGTTTGCCTCCCTCTTCCTGTTGCAGGCCCCAAGTTCACTCTCATATGTGGCCAAAACTCCTTTTGGGGTTTATATCTGTTAACATACCCCAGGCAGAAGGCCTGGAATGCATCTTTACATTATGTTTATTGAAATTAAATCACTCAGGCCTTTCTAGGCGTCCTGACATAATACGGCTAGACAGATACTTATTCATTTAGTAACTTCAGATGGTGGGTGATGGAATATAATCCACCTATCAGAAAGCTATTTTGAGGAGTCAGTCAGTTGGGCCATTGGGAAAAGGAAGTCAAAATAAATCCAGGGCCAAGTCAGGGAAAGCTTTATCCAACTTAGTAAAGGAGTGTTTAAAAGCTGACCTTAATGCGTAGGCATAAACGGTAAGGAACTTACTTTGTTGTCATCTATCGACAATGATTTGAAGGTCATCAGGAAAGGTTTTCCCACCCCCATATCCCTTAGTGAGATTTTTTATTATACCCAAACTACACTCGTTGTTCTGTTCCACAGGACAGACCTTTTTTCTTTCAGCCTTACTTAATCTTACCTATCATTTACAGCCCTATTCCTCCAAGAAGTCCTCCTCTTGAAAATTAGGTTTCCATGCCCTCTCTGAAGCCCAGTGTCTGTCTGGGCACGCTAGTACCCCGTTGCCATTATTAGTGATAAGCAGCAATATAACTAACGCAGTACGGCTGTATTGTAACGTTTTCCTGAAGGACGATCCATGCTATGGGAGGACAGGGACCATGTCCAGCAGTTCCTTAGTATTCCCAGCATTTCCCATCACAAACTCCTGCACACTTTGGCTCTTCGTAAAGGTTTGTTCAACAGATCAGGTCAGGCGATCAACTTTTGTGATGCCTCCTCTGCCCACCTTACCTGGAAGTGAACCCTCTCTCCTCAGAGCCCTCTATTGCCTTGAGAATTGACTCTGTTCCAGAGAAAACTCTGGGTAAAGAGAGGTGTGTAGTAGGGGCTAATACAAATACGACCGTGACCGTGACCTTCTCCAGGGTCAACCTAGACACATTTGAAATGCAGGTAGCGACGGTCTGTAGTTTCCTGCATTCTCTCTTGCCCGTGCTCTCCCTACCTTCACCCCTACCCATTTCCTTTAGCTGTGTTTACACAGTCCAAATACGTGCAGGCTGCTACCATTTTCCTTCTCAGGTTTGCTCCAGTCCAGATTTAGTTTCTTTCTGTTTTCATCAATCAGATGAGTTGATTGTCTAGGATCATATTTCAAGACCTTCTCTACCGCCGCCCCTCCCCCCGCCTCCGCGCCGCCCCGCCAGTCTGCCCAAGGTGTGGCGCAGGGTATTTTTCCTAATGACTAGAAGCCTCGATAGAGGGCCACATCGTCCTGTGCCCCAGCTGGAGATTGGGACAGTGCAGCCATCCCCAGAATGACCTCTGCAACTCAACAGGTTAAGGCCAGCCTGGCTTATTGGCGAGCAAGACCAGGTATCTCTCAACCCTGATGTCCTTCAGCTTTTTCCTGCCCTCAGACACTCTGGTCTTTTAGGTTTTTTTCCCAGTGACATAATGTATTTTGTGAGTGTTTCAGTGGAATCTCTTCGGAGAAGTCTTTTGCACACTCTGAAGCTCGTTTTCTCTGAACGCTGCCCGTGTCTCTGTTTCTGTTTCTCTGCCTTTCTCTCCACGTCCTTCTCTGCTGAATCTTCTGTCCTTTGTGAGGGCGAGTTACTCATTGTAGCGTGGACGGTGCTTTGAGCACTGTAACGGGGCCTGTGGTTCTCAAGGCCCCTCTCGTAAAGGCCCTGCAGAGGAGAGAATTGGGACGCTGCTTCTAGGGCTTTTAAGCAAAAGGCCTCTTTGTTCTATCTGAGGCCACGTCGGGCAGGACCTGAACATTGCAGTGCCTGGGCCCCGACATTCCTCCCTTTTGCCTTATTTTCTACCTCATGTCTTATTTTTAAGAAAAACAAGCCTATTCCCTCATCTTCAGCCAATGTCCTACGTTCTAGGTCAAGCTTTCTCATCCTTGGCACGCGCAGCATTTTGGGCCGGAGAGTGCGTGGGGGCTGTCTTGTTCATTGTAAGATGTTACATAAAATGAGCTGGATTTGTGTTGGGGTTTGTTTTCTTTGTCCTTGGATTTTTGGTAAAAACTCTTTGTGACAAATTCCAACCTTGTCTTCACTGAACTAAGGGAAAAGAGGAATTTCCCGCACAACGTTCGTTGTCTATTCCTGTGTAACAAATTGCCACAAATTCAGTGATTTAAAACAACACAAATTTATTATCTCACAGTTTCTGTGGTTCAGGTCCTGGTACAGATGAGCTGGGTCCTTTGCTTAGGGCCTCACCAGGCTGACGTAAGTGTGTCCACAAGGTTGTAATGTCACCTGAGGGTTTGGGGTCCTCTTCTAAGCTCACTGATTTTTGGCAGAATTTATTTTCTTGTGGTTGTAGGACTGAGGTCTCCTTTGTTTTCCTGGCTGTTGCCTCTGGGCCGCACGTGGCCCCCTCCACAGGCATTTAACAACATGGCGGTTTGCTGCTCCAAGGCTAGTAGGAGAACCTCTGCTGATTTGAATGTCTCTGACTTATTTTTAAGTGCTCACCTGATTAGGTCAGATCCACCCCAGCTACTTTCCCTAAAATAAAACCGATTGATGAAAGACTTTAATTGCATCTGCAAAGTCCCTTTACAGTAGCACCTAAATGAGGGCTTGATCGAATAAATGAGAGATGTTTATACCGGGGACTGGGGATCTTGGGGGACCATCTTAGAATGGTGCCTACCACATACAGCTTGGTCAGAAAGAAGGGTAATCATGGAACAGAGAGAAAAATAATGTTCAGGGCAGCGGGTGAGGGGGGAATTGCATTCCTTTGGGTCAAGGCTTTTCCCACTTGGTTCCTGTATAACAACAGGGAGTGTGATTGGATCGTTAGGCAAGTCTCTTCAGCAGCAGGGCTCCTTTTGGAGAAGGGAGGGGTGCCTCTGGTCAAGATCTGTGCCGCTCCCTCCTTGCTACCCTAAGCTGCTTATTTGGCTTACAGGGCAAATATTCTAGTTTTCCCCCCCACCTGTGATGTTCAAGTTAGGTTAGACTGTGATTTGAAACAGAATTAAGGGCAGTGTGATGTAGAACAAAAATGCTCCCTTTGACAAATACCTTTGTAGCCTTTGCAAGTGTTCTTTCTTCAGGATTCAGCAAAGAGGGATGAGGAAGGAGTCACACAGCCAAGAAGGAAGCTCTATCATTTCAGGCCAGGCTGACTGAGTGTCTAGGGGTGTAAAAGTTGGAGGAAGTTGTCTCTTTGGGTGAAAAATAAACTCCTATTGGTGTGGGGATCTCAGAAGACCTAGGAGACAATGAATGTGTGTGTATGTGGGAATAAGAGAAAAAGGAGGAGATACAACGCTGGCATGTTGGCCTGCTTCTCTTAGGAGCAGTTGAGTGGGTGGGATTTGCTAGAGTCATTCCAAAATTAACAAACATGTTTTGAGTACATTCTATATGCAGGCATTATTCTAAGTGTTTTTGTGCTCAGATCTTTTGAGGTAGGTACTATCACCATCCCTGTCTTATAAATGAGGAAATGGAGGCACATACAAAGTTAAATGCAAGTTATCCAAACTCTAGTTAATTGCACACATGGTAAAGTGTTTAGGGGGAAGTGTACTGATGTCTGTCACATATTATGAGATATAGCAACGGTAAAAGGATGGTCTGATGCTGGCTAGAGGTGCGAATAATAAGTATGGATATGATAAACCAAATACAGTAAAATGTAAATGGTAGAATCTCATGACGGATGCATGGATGTTCACTGTAAAATTCTGTCAACTTCTGTGTATGTTTGAAAATTTGAAAAAAGCAAATTGCCCAGGATTACACAGCCAAGTGGTGGAGCCAGGATTCTAATCTAAGCAGTTTAGCTCCAAAGTATGCGCTCTGAACAAGTATGCTAAACTGCCTCCCAGAAGCTGGTTTTGCAAAGAGGTGCTGAATGCTTCAAATCAGTTCACTCTCTCAAGTCAGCTGGTCTTTGTAAGCTTTGCTGTGGAAACTATGAAACAGTGTAACACAGTCTCTGTCCCAGGGAGTTCAGGGTCTTGTTCAGGGGACAAGAGCCATGTATCTTCATCAATCTCAGAGGAGATCAATTGAGAGAGCGGAGCTCTGGAGGGGAGACTAGTGGGAGGTGAATCAAAGGCATGGATTGGGCACTGCTGTTCTCCTCAAAGATAAGAGAGAGGAGGAGAGTTAAGAGCAAGGGTGTAGAGTTTGAGATATTTGAGGTGGAGTGCAGGGAGCTTGGTCCTGATAAGTCTGTCTCACACATACAGCGGGAGGTGAGATCATCTTCTAAGAAAAAGTAGGTGGAGGCGAGTGCATTAAAGCAAAATGGACAAGAATTGAAACAGTTGCTTTGGGGAGTGAACATGGGATGACGAAGGAAAACATGTTGGGCAGTAGGTGGCTCCCAGTTGGGGTCAGAGGGCAAGTATTTGCAGTAAGTATAAATGTTTTTAGTCAAATTAATTGCAGCCTATTAGAAATAGGGTAGGGCAAGGCAGGAAGTGGGATAGGATCCGAAGGAGAGAAGCAGGAACCCCGGGAGTGAGTGTAAGGTGACTTTGAGGGAAGGATGACAGCAAGGACAGAAAGTCCAGCTCTGCCTCTCCTTGAAAGTCCTCTGCTTGAACTTGCTGTTCACGTAAGAATTTGGCTACTCCCTCCATCCTGTTGTTGACTTGCAAACCTTTCAAACCGGAGTACCAGCTCTGGCAACCCTACCTCTCAGGCCTCCATTCAAGGCTTGATTGTAAGTACTTTTTCAAAGTTCACCAAATCAAACAGTCTTCATTCTGTGCTCACTTTCTTGACTGCTTCTCTTGGTGCTCACTCTCCTTCTGATAGCTTTTCTCTCTCGCATGATGATTTCCTCTCGGTTCTCCTACTCCCTGACCGCTCTTTCCCGGTCTCTCCGATTGAACCGTTCTACTTCTTACTCCTTTTTCTTAAAGTAACTGGGCCCAGGAGCCCATCCATGGCCTTCTTCCATTCTTGCTCTAGAAGGTATCTCTCAGATTTCTGAGAGACCCTATTTCCTCTCAAGGCTTAAAAAAAAATGATCTCTTTCGAGACGATTCTCAATTGTTTACCTCCAGACTTGACCTTTTTCTGGAGCCTCAGATCCACATATTCAATTGGTTGGTAAAACCTCCACCTAGATAGATGTCCCTTAGGGAGCCCGAATTACACATGTCTTCAACAGCGACTCAGTTCTTCAGGTGTGTGGGTGTTCCTTTTCCCCGTTACAGGAATGAGTTCCTGGAGGGCAGAGCCTGGGCGCTTTGGCTGTCCTCATAGACTGGAGCTAAGCTGGGGTTACGATGAAGAGAAGGGACCCTATCCTTGCACAGAGCAGGTAGAAAAAGAGGGCTGAGCGAGGGTGGGCACTGCTGTGCTTTACACATGGATATGATTCATACACTTTGCGTACATTAGCCATTATGCCTCCTGGCATCCCTAGTCCCCCTGCACCAAGGTTTGCTCATGCGCACATGGACGCATGCCCAGACCTTTCTCATGCCTGCGGGGAAGCACACCGCCCCCGCACGCAAATTCTGGACAGACCGCCCATCAGCCTCAATTTAAATAAACTTCAGAACCAGGGAGGAGTGCAGAACGGGACCTGGGAAGGCAGGACATGCTTTAACTGCTCCATCGTCCTTTGAGTAACGCTCTTACCCTCTAACCAGGGACTAACTGTGCCCTGGAGCTGGGGCTGAGGGATTGTGGGCTGAGCAAATGCATACCATATTTTCTGTCATTTATTTTTGAATAGGGCTTTTTCATTTTCTGTGCAAAACCCTGTGAGGCATTCGAGGAAGCCGCTGTTGTCTTTGCTCTCTCGCTGAGAAAACTCAGGCCTCCAAAGAAGTGATCGGAGAGAGAGGTGGGCTTCGGAGTCTAGGGCTGCTTATTTCCAGTTGGGAACGCTTGTCACTGTCCCACACAACTAAGCTCAATCCGTTCTTGGAGATCCTGGTTCCTGATTCAGGGAAGCAGTCAGGACTTAAGGGATCAGATGCTGCTGGGGTCAGGCTGAGCTGGGATTGTTTGCTTTGCTTAGGAGATAATGGGGCAATCAGAGCGCCGGGGCCTGTGAGCTGCTGTGAGAAGAGAGGGAGGGGCTTGGGATTTGGGCCCAGGAATTCCCATCAGGAATGAAACACTTTCCACCTGCTGCGCCTAAAGCGCCTGACTCCGTCATGGAATTTGCGTGCAGACAGTTAGATCGGACTTTGGAAACAGAGGATGAAAAACGAGTTTCCTTCTTTCTGTTCACAAAGGCCAGCCAAGAGCCAGAGCTGGAGCCAGGCCTCTGGTCGTAAACTAAACAACAGAACCAGTTATCGGTTTCAAGTCTGACTGCCTGCTCTTGTAAGGACTTTGGAACTTGGAGAGGCTCCCTTACTCTTTATAAACCAGCAGAAAGGTGGAGGGTTGTCACGACCCCAGAGAGACAACGGCAGGGATGCTCCAAGGTGGAGTGGGAGGCCGGAAGTGCTGGTTAGAGCGCATCTAGCAATTCTGTTACTTGAATTCTCCCATTATGTCTATGAAAAACTTGCTGGAAAGATCTAATTTGGGGATGAGTGGGTGGCGGTGGGGATTTGGTAGGCAATACATAGGCATTAAGTGCCTTGAAATTAGGAGCTGGGAGCTTAAAATGATATTAACTTCCTTGGGCCTAGGGACAGCCCATAAGAATGCTCCAGGAGACTAATACTCTAGTCAATTCTCGACGCGATGGGAGACAATATATAAATGTGGTGTCATCAAGGCACCAGTCTTTGATTCTTTGCTTTCCCCCTATTAGCTATGGGACAAAAGACACGTCTAGTCACTTCACTGTGCCTCAGTTGCCTTTTCTGTTTAATGGGGATGATGCTTATCTAACTCAGAGGGTTGCTGAGAAGATTTTAAAATCTATCTATTTATTTATCTACCTATCTAGCTATCTTTCTATTTATATCCCCCCCCCCCCCGAGGACCAACTCATTGATCTTAGAGAGAGGAGAAGGGGGGAAGAGAGAGGGCGAGCAAACATCAATTGGTTGCCTCTCACACCAAACCTTCAACCTAGGCTAGTGCCCTGACTGGGAATCGAACTGACGACCTTTCAATTCATTGGATGATGCTCCAACCAACTGAGCCACACTGGCCAGGGTCATTGAGAGGACTGAATAAGCACTGTAACGGTGAAAAAGATCTTATATGCTATAATACCTGGTGGAAATATGAGGGGTCAATGTCATTATTACTATATGGCCTTTTGGCTTCTCCTAATCCGCACCTTTAGGAGAGAAAAAGAAAATCCCAGCATCATGAGGGAAATACAAACAAGTCTATTTGAGTCTGGGTGACCTCTAAAGAGTAAAAGTGCGCGGTTGGGGAGGCTGGATCTCTTCCAATGATACCTTTTCTCCTGGGTATATGTTCACCTTGTCCTCAGGGCTGAGGTATCAAGTTGGGCCTTCATAACTCTCTCTTGGATGTCATCCCTGGTTGCCTCTCTGCCTGGATGGAATTTGAGCAGGCCAATAAAGTAAGTTCAGGAGTTAGAGTCCTGTTAAAGGCCAGTCAGCTTTACATCAAAATGAAGATCGGCTCCATAAACACTGGTTGAGCCAACATTCAGCCCAGCCAGAGAGGCAGTGTCGAGTCAGGGGAGAGCACTCGAGTAGCAGTCAGGCCAGAGTGTCTGCTCTGGCTCAGCTCCTCACCAGCTGTGAGACCTTTTGCGTGAGTCTCGGAGCTGTGTGCATGTTATCAAATGAGAATGAGTGTGTGAGAACCCTTCTAAGTTGCAAGGCAGCGTAGAAATGAAGCAGTTATTATTATCGCTTATGTAATGTGCGGACTTGCTTTTTGTTACTCTGTCTTCAAGTGTGACTGCTCCAATTGTGATATCTTCCGTGGCAAAGGGGACAGGCATGGTGGATTGGTATATCTCATTTTTGTTTATTAGGTAAGCAATGGAAAAATGCAGGATCTATTGTTTTTATCATCATTAGCATAGTTTCGAAAGCTTTTATTTATTTATTTTTAGAGCGAGGGGAAGGGAGGGAGAAAGGGAGGGAGAGAAACATCGATGTGCGAAAGAAACATCAATTGGTTGCCTCTCTCACACCCTGACCAGGGACCAGGTTGCAATCCAGGCATGTGCCCTTGACTGTGGGTCGGACATGTGACTTCTCAGTTTGCTGGACTATGCTCAGCCAACTGAGCCACACCAACCAGAGCTCATCATTAGCATATTTGAAGAACAGCTTTATTCAGTAGTGGAGGGGGACCTTAAAGATTTCCATCCAGAAACGACGTTTATTTTGGGAGTAACAGACATGTTCTAGAATTAGAAGGGGTGATGCTTGCATAATACTGTTAATACACTAGAAATACCGCTGAAATTACTTTAAAACATTTTATCTCAATTTTAAGATTTATCCCCAAAAATAAATAAATAAAAACAACAACAACAACAACAAAACCTACCCAGGAGTCATGAGGGCAATGAAGCCTAGATCTGAAGCAGTGAGAACAGGCCCAGAACAGGCAAGTTAAACATTGTTTCTTACTGTGTGAACTGTGTACTTATGAGAGATAGGGGAGTCTTTTGGGTGGTGTGTGTTTTCTCCTATCCCAACTGGGGAGGACATTGCACTTTCATCTAAATGAGAGCGTAGGCTCTCACTTATGTATCTAATAGGCAAACTACTTAGATACAAATGCAATACATGTCAGAAACAGTCAAGATGGAATAGCACAGAAAATGCACGTGAGAATGGTGGTACCGGTGTGGTTCTGGGGAATTTCCAAGGAAAGGTCCCTATTGGCTCCAGGGATGAGTATCCCACATATACTTCTCTGAGGGACAAGGGGACCAGTTAGTGTTGTAAATGCGAACTTAGATTAATCAACAATTCTGGGCAAACCTTTCCACACCTAACTCAGGAGGGCTTTCCCGAGATAGGGCCAGGGCAGGGAGTGGGGGGAGGCTCAGGACTGTCCTTTTTGTTTATTTTCTGAAAGTTCTAGCTTTTTTTCTAGTTTTATTGCATTATGATTGCCAAAATATTTTAGGTTGTACAATGTGATTGTTTAAAATGTACAACATGGTGATTTAGTATATATATGTTGTTACCACACTCAAATTGATCAACATATCCATCACCTCACACAGTTATCATTTTCTTGTGTGTGGTGAGAACACTTAAGATCTATTCTCTTAGCAAATTTCAAGTATATAAACACTATTCTTAACTCTAATCACAATGCCGTATATTAGATCCCCAGAATTTATCTCGTAACTGAAAGTGTTTACCCTTTGACCAGCAATCTAAGTGTCCATCAATGGCTGCGTAGATAAAGAATGCGTGGGGCATATGTATACAATGGAATATTATTCAGCCACGAGGGAGGAAGAAATCCTTCCATTTGGGACCACATGGACAAACCCGGAGGTCCTTACGCTAAGTGAAAGAAGCCGGACACAGAAAGACAAATACTGTATGATCTTACTTACACGTGGCATCTTCAAAAGCCAGACTCACGGGAGCAAAGAGCAGAATAGTGGTGGTCAGGGCCTGGGAGGCGGGGAAGATGGGGAGATGGGGGCCTTTCAGTGTTAAAAGTGGGAACATCCTGAGCAAACCAGGTCGCCCTAAAACTGGTACTCTTCTTAGCAGACGGGGTGACAGGTGGAAGGACCTGAGGAAGGGTTTACAACGCTCTCATTTAGACGAAAGTGCAATGTCCTTCCCAGTTGGGGTAGGAGAAAACAATTCAGAAAGGAAGTGAGAAGGAAAAAAAAATATCTGAGGGATACTGGTCAATGAAAGCCGTTGCCAAGATGCTGGTGAATGAGGACCTGTGTCAGGGGTGACAAAGAGCATCTTTTGGTGTATTTCAGGGCCTTGGAAGTGATAAAGGTGCCATTTACAGAGGATGAAATTTTTGCAGGCAGTATCAGCAATTTAGCAGTTTCGCTACAAAGCACAAGGAACGTTCATACAAACTAGAGAATGGGGAAGAATTGGGTTCTTGGACCTCTAAGTCTAAAGCTAGATTGGCAGCTTACTCTCCTTTGAGACTGACAGATGTTATCATACCGAGATCCCAAATGGCCAACTGAAGTTAGAGTTCCTTTGGGATCTGTGTTCAAGATAAGGCATTAATGTGAATGTTTTACTGAATATCTCTAATGGGCTATGTTGGACGGTTGAGTATGTGAGGGATGAAATGGTAAACAAGATTAGCATGATTTGCACCTCGATGGCAGGTAATCTTTTAAGAGCTACAAGAGAAGTGCGGAGCTTCAGAGAGAACATAGGAGGAGGGATACCTGATGTGGGTTGGGAGTCAGAGGAAGCTGCTTAGAGGAAAAGAGTCATAAGCATAGGCTTGCAGGATGAATAAGGCATCTCGGGCACAGGGAACAACGTGGGCAAGACAAGGGAGAGAGCATGTGCCTTTGAAGAATTATGGTGTGTAGTCCAGTAGAGTTAGAGTAGGCTGTAATTCGCTAAGTGTGGTCCATAGACCATTGGCATCAGAGCTACACAGGTGGCTTCTTAAAAATGCAGGTTTCCAGGCTCACTGTATCCTTGTGGGGGGGCCTACGAGTCTTCATTTTAATTTGTTCCCTTGCTGCTTTTGATGCATTATAATGTTCTATTTAATCTATGGATTATGTATAATCTACATGGCATTTGTGTATCAAGAAAAAGAATATATATGTGTGTGTGTACTATTTAGGAGCTGAATAGAAGATTAGAAAGGGAGAGAGGTACCACATTTTTGAAAGGCCTCTTTTCAACCTTTTTCACAAGTAAAAACACTGCTCTTCCTAAGTCAAGGTCTCTAGGGCTCAGCTACCGCAGTCTTTCCTGTGGGGATAAGGGGGTCAATATCTAGGTATACCTGTACTTTATTTATGGCACACTGTTCGGGAAGTTCTGCTGTTGGCCATGATAAAGACTTTATATTTGCCCAATGGGCAATGGGGATCCACTGAAAGATTTTAGAAAGAAACGGACTTGAGCTGATTTGAAAAAAATAACTATTCAATTCACAGAGGGAGATTGGATTAGAGTGGGGCAAGCTTAAAGATGTGAAGATTAGGTAGGAGACTATTGCAATAGCCAAATTCTTCATCTCATCTGATATGATAAATAAAACATATCTTGTTTTCATCTGTGACTGTGGGTTAACAACACTCTCCTCACTCCTGTTTTCTTGATGCCTGTTCTAACCAGGCGCTGGTATGAGTGCCAGGAGCTGCAAGGAGAACATTCTGTCCCATATTTGAACTTAACTGATGATGATGGCAAACATTCTTCCCCACACTTGAAGTTTCTTAAATTGGAAATATGGAAAGCTGAAGCAAACAGAGGTCTTTCCTTATGGTTGGCTCTGTGTACTGTCCAGGGGACCCCCTCGTTGAATGGGGCAGGTGAGATGCCAGTTGTTGCACAAACGTGAAGAAGCAGAAGTAACAGAAGGTCAGGGGTAGCGGTCAATGGGCGAACAAAATGCCCAAGGTCAACGGGGCACGTTCTGCGTGACCCATGTGCCTTGGGATCTGTGGACAGTGCTCCCTTGCCTCCAAGGATGGCAAGCCAGACCAAAGTGATCTCAAAGGCACAGATGCATCTGCAGAGAGGAGTGGCATGCGAGCCCGGAGGTTTGAAAAGCTACCTGTCTGGGGATGGAGTGATTCATCGGGGGAGGAACCTAACTCCTGAAGATGTGTGGTATGGTCTGACCCTGGCTGCTCAGGGTCAGTCTTCCCACCCTAATTAAGACTTTGCTGCAGGTAAAAGAAACAGCTGCTGCTATCCGGAGTAAATTAGTCACAAAGAAACCTGCTCCTCATTCTGTCTCCTGGCTTCCCATAAATGCCTGAAGCCCAGCCTTAGAGTTGGTATGTACTTTTAATTATTTCAAGAGCTGGCATCGCTTGCCTCATAGTAAAAGTGTCATGAAATTACTGTAAGGTTGCATGAGTTTGGGCCATAAATCTTATTCACTTCGGCTACATCTCATACCTTAATTCACTGGAGTATAAAATGCCATTTACACTGGTTCTTAGTTCACTTAATCATAATTAAATGACCTCAGAGGGCAGTAATTCGTTGAGGCTCTGGCTTTGATGTGACACAAATAACAAACTTGGTTTGCCATGTGGACGGGTTCCTCCACACTTTTACATTGGCCACAGATCTCGTGGAGCATATAATGTCGGCTTTTTGGTGTGGGCATGTGCTCTGGTTACATGGAACATCTGGGCCACAGATGTGGTTGAGAGGACCAGTTAAATGGCCCCCTTTGGAATTTTGTTGCACCATCTTCAGGTCCCTCTAGGCCTTCCTTTGGTTCCTTTCAGTTCTTTAAAGAATGAGTGTTTGCCCCATGTTGAACCTAGACAAGAGGTGATGAGGCCACTTCCTTTTTCAGCTTCTCATCTTTTTGTTATTCTCTTTCTATAGTGACTAAGGGATCAGTGGCCCAAAGGCTTCCAGACTTTACCTCCAGGTGTAAGTTTCCCTAAGATGATGATGTCCCTAATCATAACGTGTTTCCTGGGATCCAGATCCTCAAGACCAAGAGCGCTAGGGACCATTGTCGTTTGGACACTACACTCGGCAAAAACTTCGTTGTCTTCCCATCCAAGTGGATTCCTCTCATCTTCACCATCATCATCAGTGGCAGGTATGGCCATCCTTGTGAGCTCCCAAGTTCTATCCCTAAAGCTTGTGGTAGGCAGAATAGTGTCCCCAAACCTCTAAAGATTTCCACGTTCTAAGCCCAGTACCTGTGAATATGTTCGGTTTCAGGGCAATGAAGAACTAAGGTTGCGGGAATTAAAGGACTTGAGGTGGCTTGATCAGATGATGGGGAGACGAGGAGAGGCGCCTGGCTTATGGGACTGGCCTAGCGAAAGCACAGGGCGCTTCCCCGTGGCAGAGGGAGGCAGAGGGAGGCGGAGGGACACGCACAGGCAGACGTGAGCGGGAACGAACGGCTCAGACAGATGGGAGGCTGCTGGTTTGGGAGACGCAGGAAGAGGCTCATGAGGCAAGGAATGTGGGGGCCTGGGGCAGGTGGGGAAAAGGGTAAGGCAAAGAATTCTCCCCTGGAGCCTCCACAGGGGAACGCAGCTCTGCCGGCACCTTGATTTCAGCGCCGTGAGAACCACGTCAGACTTTTGACCTATAGAATTGTAGCATAATACCTTTGTGTTTTTTTAACCCAAGTTTGTGGTAGTTTGTTATAGCAGCAATAGAAAACAAATATAAAGCCATTTTCTTTTTACTTTTCTGTTTCACCATATCTAGCTAGATGATAAATCTTATGGATCGGTTTTCAGCCACGTATCTCAGATTCTTTTTTTAAAAAAAGATTTTATTTATTTATTTTAGAGAGAGGGGAAGGGAGGGGGAGAGAGAAGGAGAGAACATCAATGTGTGGTTGCCTCTTGAGCACCCCCCACTGGAGACCTGGCCTGCAACCCAGACATGTGCCCTGACTGGGAATCGAACCAACGACCCTTTGGTTCACAGGCTGGCAATGAATCCGCTGAGCCACACCAGCCAGGGCTCTCAGATTCTTATTATCACTTTTCTTGGTGTTTTCCACCTGCATTACAACTTGGCTTGTTTTATGGACTCCAAAATTCTTTGCTCTAAATGATTTTATATGTGGATAATGGAAGAATTATTCCAAAATATGATTTTCATATTATTTTTGCTCAGGTATAAGTTATGGCATTATATTGCATCCATTCCCAAATTCTTATTGTGGCCAAGATTTCACCTTTAAAATATGGAATTCATAGGAAAGCACCTTGCTATCTGCAAATCATTTATATAAATGTAAGGAATTACTATTAATGATAAGGGACTTCCAATCTCTACTGCTAGTTAATGAGACCAATATCTTGCTTTCTTCCCTGTTCAGACAAGTTGGTTTCACACAGGGAAGAATCTAAGACATACACTGTGCTCACATCCCACCATTTTATTATTTTGTAAGTGCTTTTTAAAAGATTTTATTTATTTATTTTTAGAGAGAGGGGAAAGGAAGGAAAGGGAGGGAAACATCCATGTGTGAGAGAAACGTTGATCAGCTGCCTTCCACTTGCCCCAAGATCCAAGCCTGCAACCCAGACATGTGCCCCGACTGGGAATTGAACCTGGGACCTTTTGGTTTGCAGGACAATGCTCCAACCTACTGAGCCCAACTGGCCACATCTCTAAGTGCTTTTAAGAGCTCAGTTTTTGAAGAGGTTTTTTTGTTTTGTTTTTAAGGAAAGTTTCACGTTTCATTTATCTATTGCTTCACAGTAAACTACCCCAACATTTAGGAGCCTTGAAACAACAGTTTATTATTTCTCATGATAGTGTGGGCTTCCAGCAATATCTGTTGGGATCGCTCTTGTGTCTGAGGTTGGCTGGTGGAGGAGCTGGGGTACCTTGGTTCTTCTCCATGTATTTTCTCTCTCTGCATGATGTCTTATCTTCCAGGGCCTTTTTAAGTAGCCTCTTTCTCTCGCCAGCAGGATTAGCCCAGGCTGTGTTATACCATGGCACCTGGGCTCCAAGAAAGCACATTCTAAGAAGAAAAGCCTCTATTTGTATAATGCTTGCTAGTATACCATTGGCCAAAACAAGTCATAGCTCAAGCCTTGAGTCAACAGGGGAGGGATCTATACAAGGGCATACACTGGAAGATGTGATTCATTGGGGGCCACCAATAGGCATCTACCACAATTCTCTCTCTCTCTCTCTCTCTCTCTCTCTCGAACTTTTAAACATCAGTAGACCATGTTTTAAAGAATTTTAGGTTTACAAAAAATTGAGCAGATAGTGCAGAAATTTCCTGTATGCCCCTCAGTTTCTCTTATTCTTACTTTTTGTTTTTATTCATTTTTGACAAATAAAAACTGTATGTATTTAAGGTATAGAGTATGATGTTGTGATATATGTGTATGCTGTGAAATGATTACCACTATCTAATTAACATATTCATCACCTCCCATACTTACAATTTCTGTGTGTGTGTGTGTGTGTGTGTGTGTGTGTGTGTGTGTCTGGTGAGAACACTTCAGATGTACTCTCTTAGCAAGTTTTAAGTGTATAATACAATGTAGATAGTCCCTGATTTATGATGTTCGCACTGACGATCTTTTGATTTTACAATGGTGTAGATGTGATATGAATTCAGTAGAAACCGTACTTTGAATTTTCATCTTTTCTTGGGCTAGCTACGTGTAGCACTATACTCTTTCACGATGCTGGGCAGTGGCAGCGAGCCACAGCTCCCAGTCGGTGGCATGATCATGATGGTAAACAACTGATCTGATATTCAACAGTGTATTCATTGTGTTAGATGATTTTGCCCAGTGGGAGGGTAACGTAAGTGATCTGAGCGCGTTTAATGTAGGCTAGGCTAAGCTATGATGTTCAGTGGGTTCAGTGCATCAAACGCATTTCGATGTATAATATTTTCAACTTAAAATGGGTTTATTATGGTGGAACCCCACTGTAAGTTGGGGAACATATGTATTACTACCTATAGTCACCATGTGGTACCTTAGGTCTCCAGAATTTATTCATCTTGTAACCGAAAGTTTATACCCCTTGATCAGTATATCCCCTTTTCTGCTACCCCCCATCTTCTTGAAACCACCATTTTACTCTGTCACTAAGTCAACTTAAAAAAATGTTTTACAGCCCTGGCTGGTGTGGCTCAGTGGATGGAACACCGGCCTGTGGACCAAAGGGTTGCTGGTTTGATTCCCAGTCAGGGCACATGCCTGAGTTGCAGACCAGGCCCCCAGCAGGGGGGTGTTAGAGAGGCAACCACACATTGATGTCTCTCTCCCTCTCTTTCTTCCTCCCTTCCCCTCTGTCTAAAACTAAATAAAATCTTTAAAAAAATTTTTTAAGAGTCTACATGTAAGCACAATCATGTGATATTTGTCTTTCTGTGTCTGGCTTGTTTCACTTAGCACATTGTCCTTTAGGTTCATCCATGTTGTTGCAAATGGCAGGATTTTCTTCTTTTAAAAAGCTGAATAATATTGCATTCCTGTGATACATTTGTTACTGTTGATGAACCAATATTAATAGATTATTATTAGCTGAAATCCCTAGTTTATACTAAGGTTCACACTTTGTGTTACAGAGTTCTGTGGGTTTTGACAAATACATAATGACATGGACCCAATATTTCAGTGCCCTAAACATCCCTTGTGCTCTGCCTATTCATTCTTCCCTCCACTCCCAACCCCTGGCAAACACTGATCTTTTTTAAAAAAAATACTTTTTTATTTTTC
Organism: Pteronotus mesoamericanus; assembly: GCF_021234165.1. Taxonomy (NCBI): domain Eukaryota; kingdom Metazoa; phylum Chordata; class Mammalia; order Chiroptera; family Mormoopidae; genus Pteronotus; species Pteronotus mesoamericanus. The sequence goes on from NW_026555073.1 coordinate 6,963,191, forward strand.
AGTGACAGTTGATGTACAATATTATGTTAGTTTCAGGTGCACAAATCAGTCATTAGACATTTATATAACCTACAAAATGATCACCCTGAACAATCTAGGATCCACCTGGCACCACACAGTTATTACAATATCACCGACTATATTCCCAATGCTGTACTTGACATTCCCGTGACTGTTCGTAACTCCCATTTGTGCTTCTGAATTCCTTCACCACTACTGATCTTTTGACTGTTGCCATGGTTTTACCTTTTCCAGAAAATGTCATATACTTAGAACCCTACGCTCTGTAACTTTCCTGGATTGGCTTCTTTTACTTAAACAATATGCATTCAAGATTCCCTTTCCCTTTTGTTGGCATTTGGTGGCACAAGCAGGCCAGAGGTAGACCTGACTGTATAGCTTCAGGGCCTTCTCCCACGTGGGATTTCTGCCAGGCATTTTTTGGGGAAGACATTTGAATAGTTTTTCCACAAGGAACTCAAGTACGATGGGAAAGTGAGCACGCAATTGTGCCACTGGATGTGTCTCATTAAATGCTGAATGACAGCGGTGGGAGATTGTTAAAGTAATTGGCCCTAATGAATCATGTCTCTCAGGATCTACGTTCTTTTATGGTTCCTACCCACATCGACACTTAGCCAAGTACCTTGCTTTGGCCATTGGAATATTAGCAGATATGACACAAACAGAAACTGGAAAAGCCCTTGAGATTTGTGATTTCTCTCTCCTCCCCCTGGAAACTCTTCTCCCACCATATGAACACCTTGAGGGTGACAGACCATACCGAGAGGCCCAGCTGACAGACAGTACCGACTGCCACACGGACGAGTGAGGCCATCCTAGACCATCCCAGTCCAGCTGAGCTTTCAGGTAGCTCTAGCCACATGAATGGCCCAAGAGAGTCCAGCATAAGGACCCAGCTGAGTCAGTCCCAATTCCTGATTCCCAACCTTTGTGAGCACAATGAAATTTTTTTTTTTGCTAAGTTTTGAGGTGGTTTTTTACACAGCAATAATCACAATAGCCATCTAAATTTGTGTGACCTGTATGGGTCATTGGCTACAACTGGCTTGCCTGTATAAGTGTGCTGCCAGGCCCTGTCCAAGTCCAGGCAAGAATAATTAAATACTCTGAGGGAATCTCCAAATTACATACTTTTGAAAGTAGGAAATGTTCTTAAAGACGTCCTATTTTTTGATCTCTGAAGACATCTTCCTGTTAATGTGTCGTGTAGCTCAGTAGCCACTTGATTTAAATCCCTTCTCTCTACATTAAAGAAACTTCCTTTCTGAAAACGCTTCTCTTAGGCAGCTGGAGATAGTTCCAGCTTTAAGCTCAACACGGTTTGCTTAGAGGTGGCAGCATCATACGTATACTCACCCGTATGGTACTTCCTTTGTGTCTATAACAAGGTTGTTTGTTTTGTCAGCCTTTTTAAAACCTTCATCCTTTAGATGATTTCATTTAAAGTTATGATTATAATTATTTGTACATGTTGTCTTCCAGCTTCTAAGTGAGGGCAGTACTATAGCATAGTGGTTAAAAGAACACACCCTAGAGTCAGACTTCACGGGCTTTTAATCAAAAGATTTTTAATCTGTAAAATGAGAATTATAACCTATCTCCTGAGGCTGAGATGATGAAATGATGTAACTCATATAAAGCACTTCTAATGGTGCCTAGCGCATATTTTCAATCAATATTAGCTATTGTTATTAAATAATACACACAGAGTCTCAGAGCTTGAAGGGCCAGGCCTCTCTTAGAGAGAAATTTAAAAACCAAGTAAGTCTTCCTTAAGGGCAAAATCCTCTGGTAGGGGTATAAAAACATAATTTTTGTAAGGGAGCATGGCCATTAGATGTTCTGTCCTTATGCCAAGGCCCGTGTTCAATTAGTCGGTGAATGTGTCCTTATTACAGATCGTTTGCTGTGGCCCTGCTGTGGAGAATATGAAAACTCACTGCTCTCTATCCTTTCTATGAAGGAGCTTCCAGGAAAAATTAAATAACTGACAAAGATGAAAGTACAGGATATGTTAGAGGACAACGTGCGCTAAGTGCCAAGCGACAGTAAATGTTGCACAAGTCCAGAAAAGGGAGAGATCTGTGAGGCTAAAGGAGGCAAAGCAGGTTTCCTAGGAGAACTAATGCTTCAGCCAGGCCTTGAAGGATTTATTACAAAGAAAAAATGAAGGAAACCATTCCAGGCAGGGCATCCAGTCTAAGCAAAGCCAGAGGCTGATGTAGCTAAGTGAATTCAGGTAACTGCGAAGAGACCCTTAAGGGATGATATACTCAAGGACTTCCAACTCAGGGTTTGAGTTTCCCCCATGCTTAACCCCCTCTCACTCTTTGCTTCTTCTTTTCTTACTTCTAGTACAACTGGTTTCCTCCAGAGCCTCTGCCTAATATGATAGCATTGTGGAAGTTTATTTGGCCTGGCATGTAGAAAGATTGTTCAGCCCAAGTCTAGGCTTCCTAAGCGCTATTGCAAAGTTACTATCTGGTCAGCACTATTCTGTGCATATTTAAGCAAGTATGAATTGTTCATTATATAAAATGAAATGTTCTAGGGAAGAAGAAAGGCATTGCTTCTGTAAGAGGTTTGTGGCAGAAGTCCAATTCTATAGCTGATAAAAGAAAAAACCTGCCTGGATCTCTAAGACATAACTTGGAGTAGCCCAAAGAAAATTAAATTTTATACAGCCCTGTGTTGCAAAGAGCAGGGGAATATGATAGCAGAGGGAACAGGTGGAGAGAAGATCCCCTGACAAAAAAAGCAAAATCCTGGGGCGTCATCTGTAGACATCCTGAAGCATCCAGCATAGGTAAACATAGGAAATTGTGGTGCAGTGGGAGTTTTTCTTCATCCAAGTGAAATACAGCGAAAGCAGAGAACACTCACATGGAAATAAAAGCAGTTTTGTCCTCTGTACAAAAAAAGATGCAGGACAGGTATTTGAAATCTAAATGGGAACATACTAGAAGGCCACTCACCTTTCTCTCTTGCAGTTTCTAAGAATACAGAGCAATAGAAATTGAACAGTCACAAAGCGGAAGGTGCAAAAATATAACCTTCTTTCCTTTCTAATACAGAGCTCAGTTTTGCTTGGAACCCAGCTCAGACCCATATATATTGATTCTTTCCAGCAATTACAGTTGTTGTTATTATTATTATTATTATTATTATTATTATTATATCAAACTACTTGGTGTTTTGGGCTCTGTGCGTTCACTTGTTGCTGAAGACCCTGTAATTTGGCAACTCATCTTCTGGCTCATTAATTCTTCTTTTAATATTTCTATGCTCCTTTTCTCTCATTCAGGGCTTAGGAACCCTCTGCATGTTTCTTTACATCCTGCGAGAGTGTGTGAGCTCCTGCAGCAGTGCCCTCAGGTCCACCCGCCTTGCCCCCTCTTTCAGTTCTGATGACTCCATAACCTTTCCATCATATTGTTCGAAGCACTAGGAATTGGGGGGCCTCTCTGTAAGGCTTGCAAGTTTCCCTAGGCTATGGCTGGGGAAAGAGGGCACAAGCCTTATGTGTTCTATTTTTGAATCATTTTTTAAATTTCCAGTTGCAGTTGACATATATTATTATGTTAGTTTCAGGTGTACACCCCAGTGATTAGACATTACATAACTTAACTTACTAAGTGATCATCCCGATGAATCTTGCACCCATCTGACACCATACGTAGTTATTAGACTATTACTGACTATATTCCCTGTGCTGTACTCTACATCCCCATGACTATTCTGTAACACCAATTTGTACTTACTCCCTTCACCTTTTTCACCCACTTCTCCAACCCCCTCCTGTCTGGCAACCATCAAAATGTTCTCTGTATCCATGATTCTCTTTCTGTTCTGCTTATTCGTTTATTTTTTAGATTCAGTTGTTGATAGGTATGTATTTATTGTCATTTTATTGTTTATATTTTTGACATTTTTCTTCTTCTTAAAGTAGACCCTTTAACATTTCATATAATACTAGTTTGGTGGTGACAAATTCCTTTAGGTTTTTCTTGTCTGGAAAGCTCTTTATATGTCCTTCAATTCTGAATGATAGCTTTGCTGGGTAGAGTAATCTTGGTGTAGGTCCTTGCTTTTCATCACTTTGAATATTTCTTGCCACTCACTTCTGGCCTGCCAAGTTTCTGTTGAGAAATCACCTGACAGTATTATAGGAGCTCCCTTGTAGGTAACTAACCGCTTTTCTCTTGCTTCTTTTAAGATTCTCTTCTTGCCTTTAAACGATTGAATTTTAATTATGATGTGTCTTGGTGTGGGGCTCTTTGGATTCATCTGTTTGGAACTCTCTGTGCTTCCTCGACTTGTATATCTATTTCCTTTACCACGTTAGGAAAGAGTTCTGTCATTTTTTTTCAAATAGGTTTTTGAATTTTTGCTTTTTCTCTTCTCCTCTTGGACCCCCCTGTGATGCAAATGTTGAAATGCTTGAAGTTGTTCCAGAGGCTCCTTACACTATCCTTATTTTTTTGATTTTTTTTCTATTTGCTGTTCTGATTGGGTGTTTTGTGCTTCCTTATATTCCAAATTGCTGATATGATTCTCAGCTTCATCCACTCTACTGTTGATTCCCTGCAAATTATTCTTCATTTCAATTAGTGTATCCTTCCTTTCTGACTGGATTTTTTTTTTTATGCTGCTGAGGTCCTTGCTAAGTTCATTGAGCATATTTATAACCAACATTTTGAACTTCGCATCTAGTAGATTGCTTGTCTCTGCTTTGTTTAGTTGTCTTTTTTTCCTTGGAATTTGGTTCTGTTCTTTCATTTGGGCCATGTTTCTTTTTCACCTATTTTGGCAGCCTCTGTGTGTCTGTTTCTGTGTATTAGATAGAGCTGCTATGACTCCCTGTCTTGGTAGAGTGGCCTAATATAGTAGGTGTCCTATAGGGTCCAGTGGCAGAGCCTCCCCTGTACCCCAAGCTTGGTACTTGAGGTACACCTACTATGTGGGCTCTCTACACCCTCCTCTTTTAGTTGCGCCTTAATTGCTCTTCGCACATCAATGGGAGAGATTTACTTAGGCTGATCAGCTGTAAGGACTGGCTGTGACCTCTGACAACTGATTTCTGATCGTCATGGAGGATCAGCTGTGTAGGGGCCCACCCCACAGAATTGGACATACTTTAGCAGGGCTTTTGTGTCCCCTGAGTCTGCCCCTTGAGTGTGTCACTTGTGGAGGTGGCTTGGTGGTGGTGCTTCGATGTGGTCAGACACTGTCCACTGAGTGTGCTGGCTCTGGGGCCTCCCAGGAGGTGCAGGCCAAGGTCAGCCACAGCCTGTCTTCTGCCTTGGGCCACCCAGCATAAGCTACAAAGTGATCTGCAGATGGCTGCTATTTGTGCTGGGCTTAGAAGTGTCCAGGTGAGGCCAAACTGTGAAGCAAGGCCAGCTGCTGCTAGTGCTGTGTCTGGGGCCACACAGCAAGAGGTACTGGGCTCATTGAGGCCAGATGCTGTTTGCTTGAGAGGATTTAGGAAAATCTGAAGCATGAGTCAAGATAAGCCATTTGGATGGGAAAGCCACTAGAAACAGCTTGGGTGGGCCTTAAAGTTGGGTGGGGCAGGGTGTCAGGGAATCATCAGGGTGGGGTAAACAGTGTAAGCCAGGTTTATGGAGTCTCAGATATGGTGTCCACTTGCATCTCTGTGGGTGAGGGCTCAGCAAAGAAACAATGGTCTCTGCCAGCATTTCTGTCTGGGAGAAAGCCACCCTTCCAGTTCTCGCCTTGATGCCAGACCTTCAGTTCCTCCCCATATGTCTCTGGTTCCTTTCAGGCTGCTTCTCTTCATGCTGGAGCTTGGAGGGGTGGGTCTGAGTAAGTCTGTGTATATGCCCTTTAAGAGAAACTGCCTGGGGCTCCAGAACTTTCCATCTCATTCAGCCACAATCCTCACTGATTTTTATAGCCAGAAGTTAATGGGACTTCTCTACCTGGCACTGGAGTACTGGGCTGGGTGGCCTGGTATGGGGTTGGGACCTGTCACTCCTCAGGGGGGATCTCTGAGCTGAGATATCCTTCCTGATTTTTCTCTGCCACTTGTGGGTATGGGACTAGCCGATTCCGTGCCTCTGCCCCTTCTACCAGTCCTGATGTGGCTGCTTCTTTAATTCCATAGTTGTAGTCCTTCCATTTGGCTTGATTTCAGGTGGTTCTAATGATGGTTGTTCAGTAGTCTAACTGTAATTTTGATGTGTTAGATGTTCCTTTATTCCCCCAAATCTATGTGGGGTTCTTCCCCTGCAAGGCCATATGGGGATTTTGATCCTGTGAAGCAAACCAAGAGATTCAAATCTCATTTTTTTTCCTTTCCTCTGTCCCTATCTTTTCCTTCTCCAGACCCAGAAAGCTCCTCTTTTTCCTATGAGGTGGGAAGTTCTCATATGTTATAACTTATATTCTTAGTTCTATGATTTACTTTATAGAGAGCCCTCCAAGTTTGGTTACTGAAATTTAAAAGCTCAGTCATTATAGCTCTGAGAATAATCTTTTCTTTCCTCCTTAAAAGGCTGAGTTTCAATATCTTTGTCTCCATATGTACTTTCAAAGGCCTGGTTAGAAACTTAAAGCTGAGCAATGACTTTTGTTTTAGGTACTACCTGTCCCTCTTCAGAAGTAATAGTCTCTGGGATCCGGGGTTAAGCCCAGAAGGTCTAGGCCAGTGGTACTCAACTGGGGTTGATTTTGTCCTCTAGGACCATTTGACAATATCTAGAGACACTTTTGATTGTTATACCTGGTGGTTGTCGCTATTGGAATCTAGTGGGTAGAGGCCAGGGACACTGCTAATTATCCTATAATGCACAGGACAGCCTCCCCTCCCCCACCGCAATGTCAGACTGCTTAGGCTGAAAAACCCTAATTTAGGCCCACATCACTAATAACCAAGAAGGTAAAACCTACTGAGTGATATTTTAAAATGTTATCTTGCTGCTTTTACCTTGAAGGGTCTAACTTCCTAAGGAGGGACAAAAGTCTAGCAAAGAGTCATTCGTGTTAAACAAACAAATGCAGTAATTTTATAGATGTTTAGATCTAATCAAGTTGGTACCAGGAGTTTTTTAAACCTCATTTTTACTGTAGCCTTTAAACTTATGAAACCGTTTGTAATGAGTGATTAGTATTTAAACTTTTGAACTTAAGGATTTTATTTATTTATTTTTAGAGAGAGGGTAAGGGAGGGAGAAAGAGAGGGAGAAAAACATCCATGTGTGGTCACCTTTCACATGCTCCCTACTGAGGACCTGGCCCGCAACCCAAGCATGTGCCCTGGCTAGGAATCGAACCAGTGACCCTTTGGTTCTCAGGCCAGTGCTCAATCCAAGTGCCACACAAGACAGGGCTAAAATTTGAATTTAACAAATGTTATACCACACTATTAGATGTAAGTCATACCAACCAACCCCCACCTGCTTAAAAGTTTGCTCATAAAGCCATACGTAGGCAACACTGTCTATTTAGTAAGAGCCTTCTGAGTTGTAAGCATAATGCCTAGAAAGAGCTAATCAGCCTTGACAGTGTTGGACTTGGTAAACCCAAATGTATAATGTGAAAACAAATGTATAGCTAAAGGTGATGTATCTCTCATGGGGATGTAAAGTACAACATGGGGAATATCATCAATAATATTGTAAATATGGTGCCAGGTGGGTATTAGACTTACCGGGAGGACCACTTCATAAGTTATATAAATGTCTAACTACTATGCTGTACACCTGAAACTAATATAATATTGAATGTCAACTGTAATGGAAAAAATAAAAATTAAAATAAAAAAGAGCTGGAAAAATAAGTTGTACCTTTCTATAATGTTTAAGTTTTTCTTACATTAAATAGTAGAGATGCAATTAAAAAAAAAAAACCAAAAAACTGGGGCATATTTGAGAGTAAATGCAGGTGCTATTAAACAATCATACCAGGACAACAGGTATAAACTGGGACTAGCCAAAGCAGATCCTAGACATAGCCCCCTTCAGGGTGACTCCCCGTAAGTATCTAATTAATTCCTTATGAAGTGTTAGCTGCTAACAGCTTACGATGTGTCTCTTTCTAGAAGGAGCTTTATTTTCAAATGGGGCTTTAGGAGCCCAAAGAACCTTTAAGATCTAAAATAACAGAGTTGTGACAATACCAGGGTTGACCAGCAATGGGGAAATTAGGAATAGGAAATGCCTTTCTGGGGCTTCTTAAATTCTACTAGGCAGGTGGTCACCTTCTCTGCTAAACTTTTGGTAGATTTCAATAGCTTTGGGCTCCTACCTGTGGAATCTGTCTTTTGTGACAAATTTCTTCTTTATAAGGGAATCATTCAAAGTGACCTTATGACTGAAACAGGCAAGTCACCTTGACTAATTAGTGCTAAAGATGCAGAGTTTGAAAGTAAGGTAGGTAGTCGGCATTTGGTTTCCAGAGCCAGCTTAACACCAGCAGATGGTGCTAAAATGTACAGTTTCTCCCTCTTAAAAATAATATCTAAAAATTTCCTTAAAATCATAAACTGGCTAAATGTAGGCATATTAACTAATTGCTCTAGAAAGTTCAGATGAGGGTGACACTCGTAACCATTTAACTTTCTTGAATAGAGCTCCACCTGAAACCTAGGGAGGCCCTTCCATCCATACATCCTTGCTCCTTTCAAGCTAAATCAGTTTTATTTGAGTTGGAATCTCACGCACAGGAAGGTAATTAACGCACAGAAGATTTTCACCTCATGCTCCAACTGGAAAGCAACACTCAACTAAAGATCTGTCTACATAACTCAGTGAAAGATGATTCTTTGCTACTTCTTGTGATGTGTAGTATTATTTCTTTCCAGCAGAGTACCAGTCTCCCAAGAAATGAATAGTCCTTCTCAGTTAATCACCCTTTCCTCATAGACATATTGGATATTAGTATTGGTAGGGCACTTAGCGAGCATGCAGGCCAGTAGCTTTCCGTCTGTTTCTTGCATTGGAGCATTTTTTCCCCAAATGGAATCTTTCATGGAAGCCCAATATATAAAACAGATAGAAGCTTAAGAGTTGTGTTGAAATGTGTATTTGTTTGGGAGGGGCCTCTGTATGTCTTCCCTCTTGGCATCTCATTGCCTTGTCATTCGTGAGGTAGCCCTTGAGGCATGTGCTCAACCCATGCCCTTGAGTCTGAACCCTAGGGCTCCACAAAACAGTTTAAAATCTATGATTGCATTCCAGTTCTCTCACTTATGTACTGAGAAACTGAGTCCAATGAGGGAAAATGCTCAAGGGTATAAAAATATGGCTAGAAAGGGCAGTTAACCTGGTCAACTGCGTCAGGCACCATAGGCGTGTAGAAAGCACATAGTAGAGCTCTTGTTTTTTGGGGACGCTTGTAAATGGATATAGATGTGCACACAAGTCCTCTCCTACTTATAATCATATTTGGTATTTAAACAGAGCCTACTAAGTTCATTTCACTGGGAAATGTGTAAGCTCCTTACCTCTGCCAAAGATACCCCTGGGGAAATACCCCATGACCTGCTGAAACATACCCTGGCTGGGTATAGATGGTGGACTCTTGGTTTGGCCCAAGGAAGTTTGTGAATTTGTGATATCTTCCATTTAGCTTAAAACATCCAAATCTTACCTTTCTGTGACCTCCTTCTCCCCATGGCACTTGGGCTTTAATGCTGGGGAGCAAAAGGCCTGCTGATCTTATTCAGGCCAAGATGCAACCTTCAGATGTTTTATCTTCAACCGAATTGAACCTCTTTGTTCCTTTTATATAATGTAAAGTCTACTTCCTTTGAACATAGATGCCACTTCCCATGGGCTCTACATTTTTTTGAAAGGATATCAAGACAGATATCTAGAGATGGGTGATTCCTTAGTGAAGAAGTAACTTGAGGATTTGGAATGGGAGATTTCTGTGCCAAGGGTTAGTAGAAAACAAGCTTTCAACCACCATGCCTGGCCCAAGACATACACATACCATGGCATTTATCATACTCAAAATGCCTTTGTTAAGTTCTCTTAAACATGATGTCAGAGGATATCAGGGCCCTCAGGGAGTGGTATCCCCCATGTGAATGGTACCCCTTGGAGTTGTGTGACCCTCAGATACTAAAGATGATGTTGAGTGGACTTAGAGCCCCAGCTTTTGGGAGAGTATATTCTAACATGGATGCATTTATGTGGACAAATCTTGATTATTAGGACCAAAGGAGTTCTTAGAGATTGCCTAGTTCAACCTTGTGATTTTACAGATGAATTTTAAAAGCCAAAATAATAGAAATGGCTTTCTCAAGGCCACATAAATGGTGGCAGAATTTGGACCGGAAGCCAGTCTTGGTAAATTGCACGGATTGTCCTCACCAGGGTACGTGCTGGTTTTCTCCATGCGTAAGGGCCATGAGGCCAGCTCCCCAGAGGGAAACAAAGTTCCATCAATGGCACTAACGTATTTGCTGTCTTCACTTGCCTTTTGAAGGGTGGGGAAAAAATGAGGAATTTGTTAGAAAAGCTGGTATACCCAGGAAGACTTAGGCCCAGGTGAGTGCTGGAGCCTTTGCTGAGAATAAAGTCAATGGAAAAAAAATAGGCTTGAAAGCTTAATAGGAAGAATGTGAGCATTAAAAAAAAAAAAAACTACCTCATTGCTCAGCAAACTCTTAAGACCACCCTCAGTGCTGGTGGATAAAACCCAAACACTGGCAGATTTTCTTCTCCTCACAGTCAGACTTGAGTACCCGAGATAACTTAATATACTGAAATAATGCAATTAAGCAGACTCCTCAGACCCAGCTTCCAGTCTCACTCACTTTAATGAATATAATTTGGGTGACATCATGAAAAACAACATTCTTCTTGTGAGTGGATGTAGATTACAAGAAAAATGATCACATGGCTTAGCCTTGGCAAGCAGAGAGAAAGTACTAAATTTGGCCCTTATGAAAATATGTTCTGTAAATGGCTGGTGCTTACACAAGTAATAGAGCTTATTCAACACTCCGTGTATGTGTGCACGTGCTTTCATGCATCTGTCCCTGAATGTGACTTTGACCAGCATCCTCTTAATTCTAGGTCATCTATACACAGGTGTCAGTACTCAAAACAACCTTATTTATCCTAAGCCCCTGGTTCTACAAATGGTAAACACTGAGAATGAGGATTTGGCAGTGACTTGTCCAAGGTCATGCAATGCATCAATGACAAAACCTGAGCTAAGACATAAGTCTCCTGACTGCCAATCCCGAACTCTCCCCTACCCACCTTTACTTAGCACTGGGTTGATGTGATTGGGACTTTCTTCCCAGGAGCCATTATGATCAACCTTGGTCATACCTCAATAGATACTTCTCTTTTTTCTTTGCTTCCAGGGGTATCCAACCTGTGGCCTGCCGGCCGCATGTGGCCCAGGATGGCTATGAATGCGGCCCAACACAAAACTGTAAATTTACTTAAAACTTTTTTTTTTGCTCATCAATTTTTGTTAGTGTTTATATATTTAATGTGTGGCCCAAGACAACTCTTCTTCTTCCTCCAGTGTGGTGCAGAGACACCAAGAGGTTGGACACCCCACAAGTGGCTTTTGCCTGCTGTCCTTGAAACAGTGTTTTGTACCATAATTACAGGAATTGTCTGGTATCTAGAGTTGGCCTGTATTAAGCTGCAAAAGCCTCAGCTGTTCTGGAGACAAATCCCTGGTGAGGCAGAAAGGTGGGCAGGAGAGCAGTGTACATATGGCTACAAGAGGCCATGTGAACAGTCTCCTGAAATTTGAAAGCATATGATCCTTTGAAGTAGGTGACAGCGGTAGAAAGAGTTTGGTGTGACCATTATGATGGATTGATTGAACATTCATTGTCACGCTTATATCATCAGGTACTTTGGGATAGAGGAAGAACACAGCCTTTAGTATCTGAATGTTCAAATTCTACCTAGACTACTTGCTAGAGGTGTGATCTCGGACAAATCATATCAACTGTCTGAGCCTTAGTTTCATCACTTATTAAATAGGAATAGTGTGGTGGGTGATTCAGTTGGTTGGAGTGTCATCCCATGCACCAAAAGTTTGCAGGTTTGATTTCTGGTCAGGGCACATATCTAGGTTTCAGATTCTATCTGTAATCGGGGTGCGTATTGGAGGCACTTATCAATGTTTTTTTCTCGCATTGATGTTTCTCTCTCTCTCATCAATAAACATAGTCTCATGTGAGGATTAAAAAAAAGAAGGGGACTTTAAAGAATTGGAAGAGTAACATTATCTACCTTCTAGGGTTGTTGGAGTATTTTAGATGACATATATGTAAAGTGCCCATACAGTGTCTAGTCTAGAGTGAGTGTAGAATAAATGTTCTTTACCCACTGTGTGAAACAGAGAGATGAAGGTGCAGTCACTGTCATTAGGGAAAGTATAGCCTAAAAAGGGAGATAAGCTATGAACTCAAAGGACTGTTATGCATTTTATAGTGTCCGTCTCTTTTTAAAAATCTTTAGATGTCTACCTAAGTGGCAAACACTGCAAATTACCTATTTAATAGGTAATTTCTGCCCTGGCTGGTGTGGCTCAGTGGATTGAGCACTGGCCTGTGTACCAAAGGGTCGCCGGTTTGATTCCCAGTCAGGGCGCATGCCTGGGTTGTGGGACAGGTCCCCAGTAGGGGGCGTGTGAGAGGCAACCACACATTGCTGTTTCTTTCCCCTTTCCCCCTCCTTTCCTCTCTCTCTAAAAATAAATAAATAAAATCTTTTAAAAAATAGATAATTTCTTAATTCTTTAATTTCTTCTGTACTAAAAAACACTGACTTTATTTGGGGCTGTGATATGCCCAGTTAAAATTTTTGATTTCTTGAGAGTCTTTGCAGCTGAAGGTAAATCATGTAATACAGTTCTGGCCAATGAGGAGATGTCAGTGGAAGTCTACAGGATGGGTCTTCTGGCAAGTGATTGTTTTCCAGACAAATCTGACTGGGTTGCCCGACTTGGTCTTTTCTCCTTCCTGCCTGAACTTTACATGTGAAGTCTACAGTTCTAGCAGCTATCTTGTAATATAAGATATTATGGAACTGATGCATCTGCCCTGGAGTGCATACCATCATACTTCTGGCTTCATGAGAAAATAAACTCCTCTCTGGTTTAAGCTACTGGATCTAGGTTCCTATTCCATGCAGCAGAACACAATCCTAACTGATAGAATAGAGTTGAGAGATTTTTTTTTTACATGTATACTGGAGTTCTCCATTAGAATTTAAAGAAGTATAGCAATTATTCTTTAGGAAACTCATGCTTTTGGAGGTAGTTGGGCAGTTTCACTTGAGGCAGAACAATATTTTCTGACTAGATATTTTGCTCCCATTCCACCAAGAAGACCACATATGACAGAGAAGGGCATTGAAGTTCATGTTCGGTGCCTGGATCATCAGTGGCTGCACTGACAACAGGAATTCTGTTGCAGCATTTTTGTTCCAGGTGTACTGATAGGTTTAGTATGGGAGGTAAAAGTGAGGCCACAACCTAACTAATAAAACAGCCTAGCAATAAGGGGGCCAAACAATGAGAAGAGAGGTTCATTGTTGAAAGCATCTTGATTGTTTTCTGTTGTAAGGTGCCTTGGAGGTCAGCAAATGCATAGCCTTTGGTGTTTCTATCCCCTTTATCACGGTCCTTTTCCAAAGAGTGTAGTCTAAGATAGAAAGGGCTCAGTGCCTGAGGAACGTGCAGAGAAAGGTTATGGGAATTCAGATGCTGGGGAAACCCAGAAGACTTCTTGGTAAAGGTGAAATTAGGACTGGAGCTGAATGGATGGGCAGTATTTGTTATTAGGCAAAAAGGTAGTGGGGATGGGGAAAGGATGTCTCAGGCAGAGGGGAAGAGAGTAAATAAAAACAGGTGAGAAGTGTGGTTTCACATGATGAACAGGACCGATCTCTTTGGGAAGTTAGAAACATTAAGGAAGCTTCAAAAGGACTTTTTGCAGCCTCACTCAGCTTTGGACTTTGGGGTTGACAATCTAGTCTAGTTCTAGTTCTAGGCAGCATGCAAATGAGATTAAGTCACCTCTTCCTCATTCAAAACCACCATGACCTCTTCATGCATTTATAACAATACCCATATTCCATACTATGGCAATAAAAAGAATTTGCAGATACTGTTGGTACTGTTCATGTAAATACTCTTTGAAAAAGGAGTATCAAAAGACGAGTCAGAGGCTAGAAAGTACAGACTGAAAAACTAGGTTTCAATGCTCAGGAACATCGTAGAGTTGGTTAGTAAGCTGATGGCTTGTGAACATCCAAAAAAGGAAGTGATCACCAGGAGGTAGCCTACAAAAGGGTGTCAGTTTCTTTTCTGTGTGATACTAGATTTCTCGACTGAAGAGAACTCTTGTAACAGTGTATATTGACTTCAGTAAACTTTTTCTGTGACATCTTTGTGGACAGAATGCAGAAATGTGCGCTGGGTGCTAAACAGTACAAGATTCATAATTTGAACCCCACAAGAGTTGATCATGTTTTATGTCAACCTGAACTTGGCCTTTTCCTTTTTTGTTTTTTGTTTTTTTTTGAACTTGGTGTTTTGCTAGTCAAGCTTTTAATTGGTGCTATGGATGAAGACATAGACAATGAGCTGATCAAATTGCAGATGACAGAAAGCTGGGAGAAAGAGCTACTATGTGGAGTGTCAAAATGTAAAAATTCTTGGACGGGCTGGAATAACAAGTCAAAACAAGCACAATGACAAATAGGGACAAAATAGATCTTGCTTCTGTGACTGCGAACATCTGGGACAGGGAGATTTAAATGGACTATAATTTTTCCAGCTAAGGCTTGGGAGTTGTAAATGACAACAAACTCACTATGAGCTCAAATTATGGAATGGCTGCTAAAAAAAAAGTTGCTCCAATCACAGGCTGCTTTTCTTGGAGGCTCAAAGGAGGGTAGATATATCGAGAGACTTTCTCTCCTTAATTTTCAGGGCACTGTATTCTACTGGTTCTCTTACTGCTCCTCTGGTTATTCTTCAGCCTCATTTGAGAACTCTACTCATCTTTTCCTGTCCAGGTTTATTGAGGTATGATTGATATATAGAAATTGTATATATTTGAGGTATGCAATGTGACATATGATATATGTGTACATTAATGGTTACCACAATAAAGCTAATTAACATGCTCTTTCCCAGGGGTTAATTTTTTAAAATAATTTTTAAAGATTTCACGTATTTATTTTTAGAGAAGGGGGACGGGAGGCAGACAGAGAGGGAGAGAAACATCAATGTGAGAGAGAAGCGTTGATCCATTGCCTCTCCTCTCATACGCGCCCTGACGAGGGACCGAATCTGCAACTCAGGCATGTGCCCCTGACCGGAAATCAAACTGGTGACCCTTCACTTTGTGGGGCAAGGCCCAACCAACTGAGCAACACCGTTTAGGGTCCCAGGGGTTCATTTTTGTTTACTTTCTTTCATTCTATATTTTGTCCTAGTTATGTAAGCTCATCCATTCCCACGGTTATGGACGTCACCTACATATCGAAGACGCTCAGATTTATATTCCCATTTTTTATCCTCATTGTCAATACCTTAGTCCCGGCCTTTGTTGTCTCTCACCTAGACCACCAAAGTCGCCTCCTAAGTGCTCTTCCTTCTGGACCAGCCTCACTGCTTTTACTCTACGTTCATTACAGATGCTGGAGTTGTCTTTTGAAGTCAGAAGCTAGATCCTGTCACTCCTCTCCCTTGATAATTCCTAAATAATTAAATCTAAAGTCCTTAACCTGGAATTCAAGGGCCCTCACAATCTGCCCCCTGTCACTTTCCTTCTGATGTCATCTCTTATTACATTTCTCCAGGAATCCTGCATGTCATTCAATATCTAGGGAGCATTGTGAGCCAGGGCTACAGCGCCCTCTCTTCTAGTCACAGCTGATTACTCACTCTTAGCTCCACACTTCACCTACTTCTCTGCCTTCATGCCCTTGCTCGTGCTGTTTCTCAGCTTGGATTAATCCTTCTCATCATTTCTGTCTGCTGAAATCAAACTCATCCTTCACGTCTTAGCCTCTATGCCACTTTCTCTGTGGAGCTGGCCATGATCTCCCAATCAAATTGAATGGTACTTTTCTTTTTAATCTCTTAGCTCTTTGTTGCACTTTATCATATCATTTAATTCCTCCTGGCTGGTATTCATGTTTATTATATCCATATCTGTCAGTCTCCCAGGACTGTAAACTAAACCCTTAATTGCTATGCTATACTTCTAAGTGAATTTCTGTCTGTTAATTAAAGGCAACAGAAGTTGTGATAGATTCTGGGAAAGAGAATGGGAGTATAGCCTCAGTGAAGGAGTACCCTGCCTTGCCCTTTCCAGGGACCCGGCCTGCTAAATAAGAAGTGTGAGAGCTACCAGATGCTCTTCTTCAATACATAATTTAGTTGTTGAGCTGGAGAGTGTTCCTGGAGAAAGGAATTTGACCAATGCAATAAAAAAGCTGCAATGAAGGCATGCTAATGGGAATTGTCAGCAGCTAGGGGCTGGCTCCCACTCACTCTCTGGAGGATGCCAAAAGCCTAATGAGTCTATTTGTAGGGAGGCGAAAAGAAGGAGAAGGATAATTATTTAGACATATGAGAACCATCTTCTTCCCTATGACCTTTCTGGATGTTAGAGGACTCCTGACAGGCTACAGAGTATAGCTCCCCCTAAGATGTTGTAAAGGTGAGGCTTTGGGGGCTAAGAAAGCTGGGCAAGTCTGCCATCTTTCTGGCATTGTGTGGAACTTTTCCTTCCCTCAGACTTAGATGTAGTTGCCTTTCCCAACTTCTCCTCAGAAAACTGTAGTCAACAGATCCATTTCAGTGGTCGTCTCCCCACCTCCATCAACCTACTTTAACATTTAGGAATATTTTCCCTTGGCCAACAACTCCCTCAAAGGGATAACAAAGAAGTTTGTGAAGGGCTATTGATGGCTGATGCAGCTTGGTTCTTACTCACAGATGACACTTTTCAAGGACAATAATGGGGAGTGAAGGGTGAATGATGGTGACAGGGAATTTCTCCCACAAGTGGATGTAACTTTGTTGTTTCTTCTAATCATAAAACATGTGCTTAATGTTACAAGTTTAAGCACAATGGAAAAGTACAAATAAAAAAGGGAAAGTTAACTAAAATCTTGCCACCCCGAAAAATGATCATCAGGTTTATAATGGGCTTCCTTTTAGACATCTCTCTCTCTTTACACAAATATAAACACACATTTACATACATTCAACATTTTATATAAGTGAGATTATAGTATACATGCTATAGAAATAATTTCATTTTCTTCCCAGTGTCTAGAACAATGACTGGTACATAGTAGATGCTCAATAAATACCTGCCTAATTAATAAACATCCCATTTTGAAATATGCTTAAAAAAACCTAATAATGTACCTTTCCATGTCATTACATATTAAACTCTTTTAAAAACTATCTGCATTCCATTTAGTTGAATGTAGACTGTTTTGCGTAACTAGTTTCCTATTGATAGCATTTAAGTTTTTTCTAACTTTTTGCTTTTACAAACAATCCCAAATGTATTGTTTTATTTTTTATTTTCTTTTTAAAGATCCTCACCTGAGGATATGTTTATTGATTTTTTTAGAAAGGGAGAGAATGAGAGAGAGCGAGGAGGGAGGGAGGGAGGGAAGGGGAGGGGGGAGGAGAGAGAGAGAGATAGAGAGAGAGAGAGAAAGATTGGTTGCTTCCAGTACATGCTCTGACTGAGGATCAAACCTGCAACCTAGGCATGTGTCCTGACTGGGAATCGAACCCACAACCTTTTGGTGTACAGGACGATGCTCCAACCAACTGAGCCACTCGGCCAGGGCTATTTTTTTTCTTATAAACATCTTTATCACATGTGATTTTTAAAAATTACATGTGATTTTAAACACATCTCTAAATGTATTAGAGAAGAGCTATTACATCCATTTCCTGAAATAACACTCTCGTCAAAGTAGCTGAAAGCATAGTTTTGCACCTACATCTTTGCACAGTTCTCTGGTTATCTTATCCTTAGGTCATACGCTGCTAATGGGAATTACTGGGTCAAAGGGTATGTGTCTCTCAAGTTTTAATGCATTGCCAAACTTCACTTTAGAAATGGTGTGGTTTTTTAATCAAAAGGCCTTATATCACACAGCTATGTACTTGTCAGGCCAGTCACAGAATCCTAGTGCTCATGTACGTCTAGCACATGCAGGATTATGTGTGAATGGGACAAAGGACAAGAAAAAGAAAGCACAAGGCAAGGAAAGAAGTTACAAGGAATTGCCAAAATTATCAGATCACTGAAATTTGGCCCCACTGCTTGCCACACCAAAAGAAATTAAGAGAAAAAATATTCAATAAGAGAAAAATATTCAATAAGAGAATACCCTTGTTGGCTCATACATTGGTGATGATAATTCTACTCAGTGTTGGTATGGATATAGGATATACATGCACTGCTAATGGACTGAAAATTGGTACAACTTTTTGGGAGGGCAATTTGACAATATATTTTAAAGGATTTGAAATTGTTCCTGCCCTTTAAGCCATTAGTTCCACTTATGAGATTTTGTCCTACAGAAATGATCAATGTGAACAAAGGTCTGTATGTATGATTATTCAATAAATGATATTGGCTCAGCTGGCTGTCAATTTGTAAAGAAACACATTCAGATTCCCACCCTGTCCCCTATAGGAAAAAAATCCATAGAATTTGAGATATAAATGTAAACAATTAAACTATAAAAGTGTTATACACAAATATAGGATATTTGCACAACTTCTCTTTGGTTTCCTAAATGTTTATTTTTTTATAGCCTCTTGTTTTCATTTCGTGGTTATAACCTCAGATCTCTGGGTATACTAAGACATTTTTTTCTGCTGCTTTCTTCTTTATTTCCGATTTCATCTGATTTGTTTGTTTTGTTCTTTAGCTTCCTTAGAGAAGGGCTTTTCAACTGGTGATCTGCGCTGTAAGATGATTAAGAACCTAGTCATTCACTGGGGACTCCAAAATAACATTATCTATAGGTCTTTTTTTTTTTTCTGAGAGCGGTTCCGGTTCCTTCAGAGGTGAATTCTCCAATTTCTGGCCTGGAAAATACTTACCTGGCTGCTGGTGTTCTTGGAACCAAGGCGTCTGCTGGGCAGGGAAAAGGATACTCTCGTAGCTTTCATTCAGTGCCCCTCTTTTCAATATGACACCCTATACCTACCTTTCACTTTACCAGGGCATCTGGGTCTGGGGCTTCTGTGGATCAATTTTCTTTGAATAAACTTCCAGGCTCCCGCCAGATTAGGCAAAGGGTATTTTCCTGGCTGAGCAGAATGAAAGAACGGAACCGTGCGCGATCTAAATGCCCTTCTTACACACGTGCAGCCAAACCTTCTGTTTTCAGCCTCCTGACACACCCTTGGCCTTCTTCAGTCGCTCACTCGTGTGTCTGATTTCTGACCTTCCCAGGCGCTCTACAGCGTGGATCGGCTCTCATTTCTCATGCCTCCTGCAGGCACCTCCTCTTCGGCTCCTTCAGCTCTGCTAAACTACTTCTGCTTTTAGTCTTTCAAAAATATATTGGCATGTTTTGTCTGTTGCTGCCCTCATTCCCTTTCTCTTTGTCTTTGTGGGTTTATACCCCTTAAAGACTAATTTCCTTTTGATTTTAGGATAAACATGTGTTTAATATCTCATATTTATTGGGAATTCCTTCAATAGTATTTCTTAAACTGAAAAATTCCCATGCCCCATTAACCAGGAAATCTCACTTAGGATAATTTTAACTATCAGAAATATAAGTGCCAGTATGTATAGGTAAGTAGACAAGGGTGTTTACCGTAATATTATTTGTAATAGCAACAACCTGAATGTACACTGATTTGGAACTTACATATATAAACACATAGTGTGAGTTTATTTTCTTTCACAAAAATGGGGTTACTATAGCCTTCTCTTTTACTTAGCAGTGTATCATGGACAGCCTTCCAAGTCAATATGCTTTATTCCTTTAAATGAGTAGATAAGTAGTCCATGGTATGCATACAACATAATTTATATAACTAGTTCCCTCTCAGTGGTTTCATTAGGGGGATGGCTTTGGGGGGGTGGTGAAAGACTATATCAATTTAGCTTCTGTATTGTATTTTTTTAAGATTTTATTTATTTATTTTTAGAAGGGGAAGGGAGGAAGAGAAACATCAATGTGTCTCTCGCGCACCCCCTGCTGGGAGCTTGGCCCACAACCCAGGCAGGTGCCCTGACGGGGAATCGAACCAGTGACCCCTTGGTTTGCAGGCCCGTGCTCAATCCACTGAGCCACAGAAGCCAGGGATGTATTGTATTTGAATTGTTTCAGTTAACCTGTGTTGCTTTTGTCACTGAGATGACAAAATAAACATGGTTACAAAGGCATAGATGCAAGAATGTTCACTGCAGCATTATCTATGATAGTGAAAAATTGGAAAATAATATAAATGTCTAACAATAAAGACTGGTTAAATATGCTTCAAATATTTATATGGCAGGTATTATGGGTGTAATATAATGATCTCTGTGTAACAAACGTAGTAATGTAGAATGACAATCATTTATTATTATCTCTCAAGACTCTGAAGACTGATTGGGCTCAGTTACATGGTTCTTGCTCAGAGTCTCTCGTACAGTTGCAGTCAGACAATGGCTAGAGGTGGAGAAATCTCAAAGGCTTCCTCATTCACATGTCTGGCTGTTGATGCTGGGCGCTGGTCAGGGACTCAGCGAGAGCATTCAGTGGAACACTTATATGTGGCTTCTCTATGTGGCCTGAGTTTCCCCATGTCACAACAGCTATGTCCCAAGAACAAGTGTTTTGAGAAAGAGGGGACCAGGTGGAAAGTATACTCATTTGATGACCTAGGGTAGGAAGTCGTGCAGCGTCCCATCCAGTGAATCCTGTTAGAAGCAAGTCACTAAAGCTAGCTTATATTCCAGAGGAGGGAAACTAGATTCTACCTCTTGATGGGATAAATGTGAAAGAATTTTTGAACTTGTTTTAAAACTACCACATATGCCAACATGTTTACAGTCAGTGGTAAGATTATAAAAGATTACAATGTTATCCTTTATTCTTTTTTGAGTCTTCCAAATTATCTACAAAAACATATATTGCTGTTAAAATAAGAGAAGAAAAGATAGCTCTGGCTGGCGTGGCTCAGTTGGTTGGGCATCATGCTGCAGGGTTGTGGGGTCGCTGATTCAATTCCTGGTCGGGGCTTGTGCCTGGGTTGCAGGCCTGGTCCCCAGTGGGGGCGTGTGAGAGGCAACCAATCACTGTTTCTCTCCCTGTCTTTCTCTTCCCCTTCTCGTCCCTCTAAATAAATTTTAAAAAATCTTTTAAAAAAGAGAAGAAAAGATAATCAAGTGTCACAGAGTAAATAAGAGCATGCAACAGAGTTAAAAGTCCTGAATTATCCCTAGCTCTGCCATAACTCACTGTGAAACTTGGACAAGTCCCTTCCTCTCTTGGGGCCTCACTTTTCTCACCTGCCACAATTAAGGGTTTGGAGTATGTGATCCCAGAAGGTTCTCCAAATGTTGCAGTTTTCAAGAATGTTTCTTTTGTAACACCATAGCCTTCTGGCTCCTCCTCATTTACCTTTGCATGTTCCTCTTCTTCTGTTTAACCGTTACATTTTGGCTTTTCCCAGGGGTCCATCTTAAGCCCGGGAGCCTACTCCATTCATTCTCCCCATGGTCCCTACTCCCTTTGCTACACTTGCCACACAGAGATGCAACCTAGAATTAGCCCAAGTTCCCACCATGTCTCTGTTTAGCATGCAGGCTGTTGGAAAACACACACACACACACGCACGCATGCACGCAGGCACGCACGTGCACACACACGCATGCACGCATGCACGCAGGCACGCACGTGCACACACACGCATGCACGCAGGCGCGCACGTGCGCACACGCTGCATTTTGGAGCCAATACAAAGGCATGGTTTCCCATTCTCAGCTAGGCCCTCAACTGAGCTGCCCAGCAACCCTTCTGTATGTCCTTAGGTAGATCATATTGAACTCGTTAGTGGCTATTGTTCATTTCTACCTTTCTTCTTAATCCCTATATTCTACTGTCTCTCTTCTCTCATTCATGAAAGTTGACTCTGTCTCCCACTTGACTGCAAACAGGAAGATAGTCTGATAGAACCTCCCTCAACTTCCTGTTTCACCACCTATCATCTCGATTTCATCTGAACCGATTATCTCCTCCTTTTCCTTCTGTCTCAGTGGAGGAGCGATAACCTCCTCATACATGTATGAGATCAACACCCCCTGCCTACTTCTATGTCTTTAATCTCTTTCTACGAACTGTTTTTTCTAAGGTCCATCCATTTGCAAATGGTGAAACTTCATTCTTTTTTATGGCCAAGTAATACTCTACTATATGTGTACCACAGCTTTTTTACCTGCTCACATGACTTATTTATTTTATCAGTAGAAGTTTGTACTTTTTGACCAACTTCACCCATTTTTCCCATCCCTACCCCCTAACTCTGACAACCACCAACTTGTTCTCTGGATCTGTGAGGGTTTTTTTTTTTAGTTTCTACCTGTAAGTGAGATCATATGGTATTTCTCTTTCTCTGTCTTACTTATTTCACTTAGCATTATGTCCTTAAGGTACACCCATGTTGCAAATGGCAAGATTTCTTTCTTTTTAAATACTGAATAATATTCCATTACATATATTTTCTTTATGCATTCAACTGCTGATGAACACTTCGGTTGCTTCCATATCTTGGCTATTGTAAATAATGTTGCAATGAACATAAGGGTGAATATAACTTTTTGAGTTAGTGTTTTAATTTCCTTTGAAACAATCCACAGAAGTGGAAATGCTTGATTATGGGGGAGTTCTAGTTTTAATTTTTTGAGAAACCTCCATGCTGTTTTGCACAGCAGATACACCAGTTTAAATTCTCACTAACAGTGCACAAAGGCTGCCTTTTCTCTACATCCATGCCAACATTTGTTACTTTTTATCTTTTTGATAATAGCAATTCTAACAGGTGTGAGGTATATCTTATTTTGGTTTACATTTGCATTTTCCTGATGATTAATAATGTAGAACATCTTTTCATGTATCTGTTGGCCGACTGTATGCCTTCTTTGGGAAAATGTCTATTCATATCCTCTACACATTTTTTTAAATCAGCTTGCTTGTTTGTTTTGCAATTGCACGTGTTTTTATATATTTTGAATATTAACTCCTTATCAGATATATAATTTGCAAATATCTTCTCCCTTTTAGTAGGTTGCCTTTTCATTTTGTTGATGGTTTTGCTTTTGCTTTACAGAAGCTTTTTCGTTTGATACAGCCCCCCCTTTTTTTTGGCTTTTGTTTCCTTTGTCTTTGATGTCATTCAAAACATTGTCATCAAGACTGATATCAACAAGCTTACCACCTTTGGTTTTTTCCTAGGAATTTGATGATTTTGGATCTCACTTTCAAGTCTTTTAATCCATTTTGAGTTAAATTTTTTGTATATATAAGATAGTGGTCCATTTTTTTTTTTTGCACGTGGCTGCCTAGTTTTCATAGCACAATTTACTGAAGAAATGTTTCTTTCCTTGTTGTATATTCTTGGCACCTTTGTTGTCACTTAATTGACTATATATACATGGTTTTATTTCTGCCCACTTTATTCTGTTCCATTAATATATGTGTCTTTTTATGCCAGTATCATACTGTCTTGAATACTATAGCTATGCCATGTAATTTGAAATCAGGAAGCATGATGCCTCTATCTTTGTTCTTTTTTCTCAATCTTGCTCTGTCTATTTAGGGTCTTTTGTGGTTACCTACAAATTTTAGGATTATTTTTTCTATTTCTGTGAAAAATGCAATTGTCCTTTTGATAAGAATTGCACTGAATCTGTAGATTGTGTTAGTTAATGTTGATATTTTGACGATATTAATTCCAGTTTATTGGCATGATATATATTTCCATTTATTTATGTCTAATTTATTTAACCAATGTCTTATGGTTTCCAGTGTATATTAGTCTCCCCCGCTTACATATGAGGGATACATTCCAAGACCTCCATGGATGCCTGAAATTTGGGATAGTACCAAACCCTAGATGTACTACTTTTCCTATAAATACATACTTATAATAATGTTTCATTTATAAATTAGCCAGTAAGAGATTAACAACAATATTAACAATACAATAGAGCAATTATAACAACATACTGTAACAAAAGTTATGTGAGTGAGATGTCTCTCTACCTCAAAATATCTTCGTGATCATGGTATCTCCCCTGCCAGGTAAGTATCTACCTCAAAATATCTTGTACTGTACTCGCCTTTTTTCACTTAAAGGAAGCACCTGTGGCTTCTCTTTATTGTATCTGAATTTCTAGCATCACTACTTATTGGGTTAATTATTAAGTGAAATAATGGTAACTTGAATACAAGCACTGTAATACCACTACATTTGGTGTGATAACTGAGAAAGTTACTGAATGACTAATAGGTGGGTAGCATATACAGTGTTGATAATAATGGACAAAGAGCTGATTCACATCCCAGATGGGACAGAGTGGGATGGTGTAAGGTTTCATCATGCTATGCAGAGTGGTTCTCTATTTTATTTTTTTCATTTTTAAAATTATGAATTTTTTTATTTCTGGAATTCACCATTGAATATCTTTGATCTGCAACTAACCGCAGGTAACTGAAACTACAGAATGAAAAATCCTGGCTAAGGGTGGACTACTGTATAGGTCTTTAACCTCCATGTCTTTAGATCTTTAACCTCCATGGTTAAATTTATTCCTAGGTGTTTTATTCTCTTTGTTGCAATTGTAAATCAGATTGTGTTCTTAATTTCTCTTTCTGATCATTCATTATTAGTATATAGAAACACAACAGATTTATGTGCATTGATTTTGACTCCTTCAGCTTTACTGAATTTAATTTTTCTAATAGTTTTTTTGGTGGAGTCTTTAGGTTTTTCTATATGTAATGTCATAATCTGTAAGTAGTGACAAATTTACTTCTTCCTTTCCAATTTGAATGCCTTTTATTTATTTTTGTTGCCTAATTTGTTGGCAAGAGTCCCCACTCTGTTCTTGTTTGCATGGTTTCTGAAGGGTAGTCTGATGTAATTCTTATCCTTGTTTCTCTACAGATAAGGAGTACTACTGCCTTTAGTGCCTTCAAGATTTTCTTTTTATCTTTGATTTTCTGAGGTTGAATATAATATGGTTAGGTATACAGTTTTTGGCATTTGTCCTGTTTGGTGTTCACTGGGATTCTTAGATCTGTGATTGGTGTCTGACATTAAACTTGAGAAATTCTCAGTTATTACTGTTTCAAATATTTCTTTTGTACTTTCTTCTTTTCCATCTGGCACTACAATTACATGTATTTTATACCTTTTGTAGTTATCCTGTAGCTCTTCAATATTCTGTTTTATTTTGCTTTTTCAGTTCTTTCTTTTTGCTTTCCAATTCCAGAAGTTTCTGTTGACATCCTCAAGCTCACTGATCCTTTTCTCAATGATATGCATTCTACTAATGAGATCATCAAAGACTTTCATTTCTGTTAGTGTTTTTGATTTTTAGCATTTTTTGTCTTAGAATTTTAATCTACTTATATTATCCATTTGTTCTTGCAGATGGAATCAACTTTGACTTCTTCATCTCTCCTCACAAAGGTCCATTACCAAGTTATCAAAATGTTTTTTCAATCTATCAGCTTCTCTACATCCCCACATCCACTGCTTTATTTAAGACCCCACTATCATATCTTGCCTGGATTGTTACAAAAGTCTCTTAATTGGTCTCCACAATTTCAGCTGTACTTCCTTATAATCCTAATCCATAAATTTTATCATGTTATTTATCTGCCTGAAATACCTCAGGGACTGTTCATTGTTGTGGGAGAAAGGTTAAACCCTCATTATGTCATTCAGGTACCCACATGATCTAGTGTCATCAGGCTATGACTCAGTCTGTCCAATATTTGCAATGTACACTTTTATCCTTCTTTTCTGCTTAAGGGACTGTGATCTTCGAAGACCTATCTTGGGTACTGCCTCTATAGGAGGAGATCCTCCTTGATCTCCTAATTTGATTAAAAATGTGTTTCTGAGGTACAATAAATAAATAAATAAATATATTCAATGTAAAATTTTCCATTTTAACTATAAGGGTACAGTTCAGTGACATTAATAACATGCATATCATACAACTATTACCACTATTCATTTCCAAAACGTTTCCATTACCCCAACAGAAACTCCATAGCCATTAATACATAACTCCCCGTTCTTCTCTAACCCCAGGCCTGGTAATCTCTAATCTAATTTCTTACTCTGCATTTGCCTATTATAGATATTTAATATAAATTGAATAATATAGTATTTGTCATTTTATATCTTTTTTTTTCACTTAGTATAACATTCCCAAGGTTCATCCATGTTGTGGCCTGTACCAGAATTTCCTTCCTTCTTCAGGTTGAATAATATTCCATTATGTTTATATACCACTTTTTTTTTTTTTTACTTATTCATCTTTTGATGGATACTTGAGATGTTCCCACTTTTTGGCTGTAGTAAATAATGCTGCTGTAAATATTGGTGTACAAATATCTGTTTGAGTGCCCTTTTTAAATTCTTTTGTGTATGTATTTTGGAGTGGAATTTCAGGGTCATATGGTGATTCTATGTTTAATTTTTTGAGGAAACTTCAAATGCTTTTCTATACCAGCTGTACCATTTGTATTCTCACCAGGAATGTATGAAAGTTTTAATTTCTTCACATCCTCACCAACACTAGCTATTTTCTTTTAAAAAAATGATAGCCATACAAGTAGATGTGAAGTGGTACCTCATTTTAATATTGGTTTGCATTTCCCTAATAACTATGTTGAGCATCCTTACAGGTGCATATTGGCCACTTGTATATCTTCTTTGCAGAACTGTGGCCATGATCCATGAAGAGTTGGCACCTGCTCCCCATGTCTGTGTGAGGCTTCTCTAGAACTTCAGTTTCTTTTTTTAAAGTATATTTTATTGATTACACTATTACAGTTGTCCCATGTTTTCTCCCCTTTATCCCCCTCCAACCGGTACCCCCATTCCCTCCAGAATTCCCTCCCTTAGTTCATGTCCCTGGGTTGTACATAGAAATTCTTTGGTTCTCCATTTCCTACACTATCCTTAACCTCCCCCTGTCTATTTTGTGCCTACCAGTTATGCTTCTTATTTCCTATACCTTTTCCTCCATTCTCCCCCCCACCCCCTCCTCACAGATAACCCTCCATGTGATCTCCATTTCTGTGATTCTGTTCCTGTTCTAGTTGTTTGCTTAGTTTGTTTTTGTTTTCAGGTTCAGTTGTTGATAGTTGTGAGTTTGTTGTCATTTTACTGTTCATAGTTTTGATATTCTTCTTTTTCTTAGATAAATCCCTTTAACATTTCATATAATAAGGGCTTGGAGATAATGAACTCTTTTAACTTGACCTTATCTGGGAAACACTTTATCTGCCCTTCTGTTCTAAATGATAGCTTTGCTGGAGAGAGTAATCTAGGATGGAGGTCCTTGTTTTTCATGACCTTGTTTTCCAGCCCCTTCTTGCCTGTAAGATTTCTTTTGAGAAATCAGCTGATAGTCTTATGGGCACTCCTTTGTAGGTAACTCTCTCCTTCTCTTGCTGCTCCTTCTGCTGCTTTTAAGATTCTCTCTTCATCTTTAATCTTTGGCATTTTAATTATGCTGTGTCTTGGTGTGACCCTCTTTGGGTCCAACTTATTTGGGACTCTCTGAGCTTCCTGGACCTGTATGTCTATTCTGTTTGTCAGATTGGGGAAGTTTTCTTTCATTATTTTTTTCCAATAACTTTTCAATTTCTTGCTCTGCCTCTTCTCCTCCTGGCACATCTATGATTCAAATGTTGGTATATTTTAAATTGTCCCAGAGGTTCCTAAGCTTCTCCTCATTTTTTTGAATTCTTGTTCTGCATTCTCTTCTGGTTGAATGTTCATTTCTTCCTTTTGTTAAAAATTGTTGATCTGAGTCCCAGTTTCCTTCCCACTTCACTGTTGTTTCCCTGTATATATTTCTTTTTTAAAAATGATTTATTTATTTTTAGAGAGAGGGGAAGGGAGGGAGAAAGAGAGGGAGAGAAACATCAATGTGTGGTTGCCTCTCATGCGCCCCATACTGGGGACCTGGCTTGCAACCCAGGCATGTGCCCTGACTGGGAATCGAACCAGCAACCCTTTGGTTCTCAGGCTAGCACTCAATCCACTGAGTCACACCAGCCAGGTCCCTGTGTATATTTCTTTATTTCACTTTGTATAGCCTTCACTTCTTCATTTTGCAGCTCTACTCAATCATTTCTCTGAGCATCCTGATTACCAGTATTTTGAACTCTGCATCTGATAGGTTGGCTATCTCCTTGTCACTTAGTTCTTTTTCTGGAGTTTTGATCTGTTCTTTCATTTGGACCATATTTCTTTGTTTCTGCACACCTGTTATGTTGTAAAGGGCGGAGCCTTAAATATTTGCCAGGGCAGGGCAACCTTCTTTGCTGCATTGTGGTGCTGTATGTGGGTGAGGGGTCAGAGAGGGAACAATGCTGCTTGCTCAGCTCTTGCCCCACTTTCAGTCACTTCCCCTGCTTCCCACAAGCAACTGGTGTCCTTCCTGTTGCTGCCCTGGCGCTGATTTCCTGAGTGGGTGGGCTTGTATATGTTTTAGGATCCCGTGGGCTTCTCCAACAGACTCTCCTGGGAGACTGGCAGTTTATTCCACTTCTGCAACCCCCACAGAATTTTACAGCCAGAGGTTTTGAGGCTTTCTTTTTCCAGATGGAACCCTGGGTTGCATGGTCTGCCTTGCTCCCCAGTTGTTCCTGCTGGTTTTTATCGGCATGTGAATCTGGGACCACCCAGTCTGCCAACTGCCACCTTTCCGTGTGTCCTCTCCTCACTGGCTGCCCATCTCCACCCCTCCTACCAGCCTGGATGAATGTTTCTTTAACTCCTTGGTTGTTGGACTTCCATACAGTTCGATTTTCTGGCAGTTCTGGTTGTGTTTTGTTTTTAAATCAGTTGTTATCCTTCTTTTGGTTGTGCGAGGAGGTGAAGCGAATCTACCTATGCCTTCATATTGGCTGGAAATCCCTAGAACTTCTTTAGATACTGTGGATATTAAATCCTTATTAGATATATGATTTGCAATTTTTTTCCATTCTGTAAGTTGCATTGCACTCTCTTACTAATGTCCTTTGATGCACAAAAACGTTTAAATTTTCATAATTAATTAATTTTTCTGTTGCTTGTACTTTTTGTCATTTTGTATATAGAAATATAAATTTGAATTAAATATAAATATGAATTTTTATATATAAAATATATGAAATGTATGTGTATACATATATAAAACATTTTTATGTATATGCATTTTAATATATATATAAAATTTTATGTACATTTTCATAAAATGTAGTTTCATAAAATTTTTTATTTTCATAAAAATGTACATTTTATACATATAAAATATATATGTATATATACATATGTTCATAAAGTACTTTTTATGTGTATATGTACACATACACATACACATATATACATATACACATACATATATACATGTATACACACATATATAAATGTATATACATACAAGTATATACATATATACAGAGTACATTTTTATGTATATATGCACATATGTAATGTATATACATATATACTTTATAATATATATAAAATAATCCATTGTAAATTGTAGTGTCACAACAGCCCAATTTTGCCAACAATATTTCTTTCTTCATTGAATGGACCTGGCACCCTTATTTCTTTAACTTCGTTTTTCAATTACAGTTTACATTCAATATTGTTTTGTATTAGTTTCAGGTATATCGAATAGTAGTTAAACAATCATACAATTTACAAAGTGTTTCCCCATGGTATTTCATATCCATCTGGCACCATACATAGTTATTATAATATTACTGAGTATATTCCCTATGCTGTACTTTACATCCCTGTGACTATTTTGTAATTACCAAATTGTACTTCTTAGTCCCTTCACTTTTTTCCCAGTTCCATAACCACCATCTCCTCTGGCAACCACTAGTCTATTATCTGTGTCTGAGTCTGTTTCTGTTTTGTTTGTTCATTTATTTTGTTTTTTTTAGATTCCACATATTGGTGAAATCATATGGTACTTGTTTTTCTCTGACTGACTTATTTCACTTAGCATAGTTTCCTGTAGGTCCATTCATGTTGTCACAAATGGTAAGACTTTATAGATATATTTAAAATAGACACTATTTTTAGAGGAGTTTTAGGTTTACAGCAAAATTGAGTGGAAGGTAGAGTCCACATATATTTTCTGTCCCCACACATGCATAGAGTTCCCTGTTATCGACATCTCGCTACAGATGGGTACATATGTTAAAACTGATGAACCTACATCATTGCCATCCAGAGTCCATAGGTTACTTTAGAGTTCAGTCTTGCTGTGTACATTCTGTAGATCTGGACAAATGTATAATGACATATATCCATCATTATAGTAACATATAGAGTATTTTCCCAGCCCTAAAAATCCTCTGTGCTTCATATATTTATCTTTGTTTCCCCCAACAACCACTCATCTTTTTATTGTCTGTGTAGAACCTTTTCCAGAATGTCTTTTGGTTTGAACAATACATCATATAGCCTTTTCAAATTGGCTCCTTTTATTTAATAATATATATTTAAGCTTCTTCCATGTCTTTTCATGTCCTGATAGCTCATTTCATTTTTCCCATGGGATTATTTTCTTAATTTTTAATTAAATTTATTGGTGTAACTTTGCTTAATAACATTATATAAATTTCAGGTGTACAACTTTATAATACAACATCTGTATACTCTATTGTGTGCATGTGATCTTAATTTTAAAAGACCACTGCAGTTTCTCTAAATTTGGGGACATTTTCTAAGCCACAGGGAATGTTTTTTTTTTGTTCATAAACTCCTTTATTAATTAAAAAAATTTAATTGTGGTAAAATACCTATAAAATTTACCATCTTAACCATTTTTTGGTGTACTGTTCAGTCTCCAAAACTTTCACATCATGCAAAACTGAAACTCTATAAACCCCCGATTTTCCTTTCTCCTTTCAACCCCTAGCACCCACCATTTCTGTTTTGTGAATTTGACTATTTTAGTTACCTTATATGAGTGGAGTCATACAGTGTTAGTCTTCTTATGACTGGCTTATTTCAGTTAGCATAATGCCCTCAAACTTCATCCACATGGTAGCATGTGGAAATCATATGGTATTTGAATTTCTCTCTCTGCGAGGTGGCAGGGAGTGGGGAGGGTGGGGCTATTGCATTCCTCCAGGCTGAAGTCAGAAGGAGGTGAGTGCTTGATCCAAGAAAGATGGTGTCTGTGAAAGATGTGGGAGAGGGACTCAGCACAAGGACCCTGGCGGCTCTCCCTTCAACTTTGTTCTCAGAGCCACACACCCCAGTCTCTCTCATGACTCTAGTCCCCATGGAGCTGCCTTCCTTCTTCCTGAGCTCAGGGTGAGCGGCTTCAAACAACATTTTTTGTGCAGTGGCTCTTTAAGAGGATGCCTTCATCTTTAGCAGACTGCCATCTCTTCCTGCCTGTCAGAATCCCCACTGATTTTTACAGCCAGATGTTATGTGGGCTCCTCTTCTCGGCTCTGGTGCTCCTGGCTGGGGAGCCTGGTGTGGGCTTGAGACACCTCACTCCTCAGGGGGGACCTTTGCAACTGAGATGTCCCTTTGGATTCTTAACTGCCACATGTGGGTACTGGGCTCGCACTTTTTGCTTTTTTGCCCTTCCTACCAGTCTCAATGTGGTTTCTTCTCTATATCCTTACTTATAAGACCTCTTTTCAGATGGTCTTCAGTTGGCTATTCAGGTTGATGTTCTATATTTTACTTGTAAATTCAGTTTGGTCCTGGGAGGAGGTGACTGTAACTTCCACCTGCTCTTCCACCATCTTGGATCCCTGTGTGTGTGATCTTTTTATTGTATTGTTGGATTTAGTTTGTTGACATTTTGTTGAGGATTGTTGCATCTATGTTCATCAGGAATATTTGCCTGTAACTATTTCCCTTGTGATATCTTCATCTGATTTTGGAATTAGGATGATACTAGCCTTGTAAAATGAGTGTGAGAGGCTTCCCTCCTCTTGATTTTTTTGGGATAGTTTGAGAAAGATAGGTGTTATTTCTTCTTTGAATTTTTGGTAAATTTCACTTGCAAGCCCATCTGGTCCAGGACTTTTGTTTGTTGGGAGTATTTTTGATTACTTTTTCAATTTTGTTGTAATTAGTCTGCTCAGATTTTCTGTTTTTTCTTGATTCAGTTTTGAAAGATTGTATGTTTCTAGAAATTACCTGCTTCTTCCAGGTTGTCCAACTTATTGGCATATAGTGTTTCATAACATTTTCTTGTAATTCTATAATGTCAATTGTT
This sequence comes from Pteronotus mesoamericanus, assembly GCF_021234165.1. Classification (NCBI taxonomy): domain Eukaryota; kingdom Metazoa; phylum Chordata; class Mammalia; order Chiroptera; family Mormoopidae; genus Pteronotus; species Pteronotus mesoamericanus. Next base: position 6,995,724 of record NW_026555073.1, read on the forward strand.
ATTTCTTTTTCATTTTTAAATTTTATTTATTTGGTTTCTCTCTCTCTTTTTTTCCTGATGAGTCTGGGTAAAGGTTTATTAATATTGTTTATATCGTCAAAGCAGAAGCCCTTGGTTTTATTGATCCTTTGTATTTTTTTGACTCTATTTTTAAATTTCTGCTCTGCTGTTTATTATTTTCTTTTCTGTACTCACTTTAGGTTTGTTTGTTGTTCTTTTCCTAGTTCCTTTACGTGTAAAGTCAAATTGTTTATTGGAGATTTTTCTTGCTTCTTGAGGTAGGCCTATATGGCTATGAATTTTCCTCCTAGGACTGGTTTTGCTATGTAGCATAGATTTTGTGTTACTATGCTTTCGTTTTTATTTGTCTCAAGGTAGCTTTCGATTTCTTTCTTCGTTTCATTTTTAATCCATTCACTGTTTAGTGACATTATTTAGCCTCCATATGTTTGCATTGACACAGGCACACTCATAAAAGGCCAATGCACACAATTTTGTTCACAGCCATTCTCTCTGGGTGGCTCCAGCAGTAGGAGGGCAGAGTGGACTAGAGTTGTATGAGGAGAGTTTGGGCTTTGTGGCTCTCAGGAGAGAGCTGAAGAGACAGCCGCCAGGATCCCTGTGCTGAGTCATTCTCCTGTAGTGTACCCATCATCTTTCTTGAGTTGAGCACTCCCATCCTTGCAGTATCAGCCTGGGGGAAAGCAATTGCCCCACCCTCTGGACTGCCTCTCATCCCACCCTGTGAGCTTATACCTTGCTGTGGGGTATAGACAGAGGCTCCTTTAGTGACTGAGCCTAAAGGCAACCAGCAGACCAAAACAGGCAAAGGTGGACCTTGCTGGGGTGCCTTGGGACTTTTTCAGACCTGCCCCATGGCCTGGTGTTGGTAAAGGCCAGCTTTAGTGTACAGCTTGGTCCTTCCTGTAAATACCCAGGCCTAGCAGAGCCAGCCACAAACCAAAGATTGCTTGAAGCTCCAAACAGGTTGTCAAGGGCCAGTAACAAGCAGCATCTTCAATTGGCCAGAACCACACTCCTTCTCAGGAAGCCAGGAGTCAGCTTCACGTAACATGAGAGCAAAATCCAATAAGCTTTGCAAGCGACATATCCAAAGGGAAATCTCAGCAGGCATCCAACACTGCTCAGGCAAATTCCCCTTCTTGTGGTCAGCACCTCCACAACAGCTTGCATGCTATGGTCAGGGGTCAGCCTCTCAGTGAGCCAGCATGAGGGTCAATCTTGTCACAAATGGGCCATTAACAATCAATACTCAATTATAACAGGAGGGCCCACAAAATGCACACAGGAGACATTCCTGGAGCACTCAGCTCAGGTGATCAAGGAGACTGTACCACTAAGTCCCATAGGACACCTACTACATAAGGCCACCCCATTAAGACTGGGAACCATAGCAGATCTGTGCAAAAATAGAAACAAATACAAAGAGGTGGGCAAAATGGGGAGGCACAGAAACAAGCCTTAAATGAAAGAACAGGAGAAATATTCAGAAAAAGAGCTAAATGTAAAGGAGGCAAGAAATTTACCAGATATAGAGTTCAAAGTGATGGTTATAGGAATGCTGAACAGCATGGAAAAAAAGATCTAGAAACCATAAAAAAGGACCAATCAGAAATGAAGAATACAATATCTAAAATGAAGCATACTCTGAAAGGAATAAGCAGTAAGTTGAATGAAGCAGAGGATTAAATCAGTGATTTGAAAGACAATGTTCAAACCCCTCCAGCCAATCAGAACAGCAAAAGAAAAAAAAAGAATAAAAAAAAATGAGGCTATGCTTTGACTGCTGTGACTTAGTGGGTTGGGTATCCTCCTGGAAACCAAGAGTTTGCCAGTGTGAGTCCCACTCGGCACATTCCTGGGTTGCAAGACAGGTCCCTGGATGGGGGCGTGCATGAGGCAACCAATCGCTGTTTCTCTTGCACATTGATGTTTTTCTCCCTCTTGTTCTCCCTCCCTTTGCCTCTCTAAAAATAAATAAATAAAACCTTAAAAAAAATAAGGATAGTTTAAGGGACTTTTGGGACAACATAAGGAGTAACAACATAAAGGTACCAGAAGGAGAAGAGAGCAAGGGATCAAGAACTTGTTTGAAGAAATAATGACCAAAAACTTTCCTAAGTCCATGAAGTGCGGAGCCCCAAACAAGGTGGACCCAAAGACACTCACACCAAGATACATCATAATTAAAGTGGCAAAAGTTAATGACAAAGAGAGAAACTTAAAAACCGAAAGAGAAAGACAGTTAGTTACCTACAAGGAAGTTCCCATAAGACTCTCAGCTGATTTCTCAACAAAAACATTTCAGGCCACAAAGGATTGACAAGAAAACTGCAAAGTGATGAAAAGCAAGGGCCTACAACCAAGACTATTTTACCCAGCAAAGCTAACATTTAAATGTTAAGGAGAAATAAATAGCTTCCCAGATAAGAATAAGTTAAAGGTGAGTGTTACCACCAAGCAGTATTACAAGAAATGTTAAAGGGCCTGCTTGAACAAGAAGAAGAAGTAGAAGGAGGAGGAGGGGGAGGAGAAGAAAAAGAAGAAAGAAAACAGAGGAACATGGTTAAAAGAATAAAATGGCAATAGATATGTACCTATTAATAATCACTTTAAATGTAAATTGCTTAAATGCTTCACTCAAAAGACAGGGTAGCTGAATAGATAAAAAAACAAGACCCATATATATGCTGTCTACTACATACCCGCCTCAGAAAAAAAGATATGCACCAACTAAAAGTAAAGAGATGGAAAAAGATAAATTTCATGCCAATAAAAAGGAGAAAAAACCTGGGGTAACAGTACTTATTCTGACAAAATAGACTTTAAAACAAAGAGTACAGTAAGAGACAAAGAAGAATGCTACATAGCAATCCAACAAGAGGATATAATCTTTTAAACATTTATGCATCCAACATAGAAGCAGATAAATATATAAAGCAAATTTTGACAGACATGAAGGGAGAGATTGATAGCAGTACATTCATCGTAGGGGATTTAAACATCTCATTGGCATCTGTGGATAGATCTCCCAGTCAAAAAACCAATAAGGAAACAGCAGCCTTAGGTGACATGCTAGATCAGATGGATTTAATTGGTCACTTCAGAGCATTTTACCCCAAAGCAGCAGAGTATACATTCTTTTCAAGTGCACAGAGAACGTTTTTCTCAGATAGACCACATGTTAGGCCACAAAACAATTCTCAATAAATTTATGAAGATTTAAATCACATCAAGCATCTACTCTGACTGTAAGGGAATGAAACTAAAAATCAATCACAAGAAAAAAACCCCTGGACAACAGGAAGACATAGAGGCTAAATAGCATGTTACTAAACAATGAATGGGTTAACAGTGAAATCAAGGAAGAAATCAAAAGATACCTTGAAAGAAATTAAAGTAAGAACAAAACAACCCAAAATCTACAGGACACAGTGAAAGCAGCCCTAAGGAGGAAATTCATAGCATCACAAAGCTTATCTCAGTAAACAAGGGAAAGCTCAAGTAAACAGTCTAACTTTACACTTAAAAGAACTTGAAAAAGAACAACAAACAAAACCAAGAGTGAGTAAATGGAAGGAAGTAATAAATATCAGAGCAGAAATAAACTAAATAGAATCTAAGAAAAAATACAAAAGATATTTGAAACCAAGAGGTGAATCTGTGAAAATATATACAATATTGACAAAACTTTTACTAGATTCAACAAGTAAAAAAAAAAAAAAAAAGAGAGGACCAAAATAAATAAAACAAAAAATTAGAGAAGTAACAACTGAGCCCAAAGAAATACAAAGGATTGTAAGAAAATATGACAAACAGCTATATGCCAAAAACTTGGACAACCTGGATGAAATGGATACATTCCTAGAAACATATTGTACTATCTTCCAAAATGGAATCAGGGAGAATCAGAGTATCTGAATAGACAGATTACACCTAGTGAAATTGAAGCAGTAATCAAAAAAACTCCCAATAAACAAAAGTCCTGGGCAAGAGGGCTTCACAGGTAAATTTTACCAAACATTCAAAGGAGAGCTAACACCTATCTTTCTCAAACTATTCCAAAAAATATGAGAGGAAGCAAGACTTTCAAGCTCATTTTTTGAGGACAGCATTATCCTAATTCCAAAAGCAGATTAAGATTACTACAGAGAAAGAAAATTATAGGCTAATATCCCTGAAGAACATAGATTCTAAAATCTTGTATGAAATATTAGTAAATCCCATCCAGCAATACATTAAAAAGATCATACACCATGATCAAGGGTTTACTCCAGGGATACAAGATTGGTACAACATCCACAAGTCCATAAATGTGGAACATCACACACAAAAAAAGGATAAAAACCACATGATCATATGTAAAAATGCAGAAAAAGCATTTGGTAAAATCCAGCACCCATTCATGATAAAAACTCTCAGCAAGGTGGGAATAGAGGGAACATGCTTCAACATGAAGAGGTCATAAGTTACAAATCCACAGCCAACATCATACTCAATGGGCAAGAACTACAAGAAAGTTACAAGTGTTTACCTTAAGGTGAAGAAAAAGACAGGGATGTCTGCTTTTACCACTCTTATTCAATATAGTAATGGAAATCCTAGCTACGGTAATAAAATAAGAAGAAATAAAAGGTATCCAAATTGGAAAGGATGATGTAAAACTGTCATAATCTGCAGATGACATGATAATGTACACAGAGTACCCAAAAGATTTTACCAAAAAAACTATTAGAACTGATAAATGAACTCAGTAAAGAAGCCAAATACAAAATAAATATCCAGAAAGAAGTTGCATTTTTATACACCCATAATGAGCTATCATAAAGGGAAGCTAAGAAAAGAATCCCACTTACAATTGCTCCAAAAAGCATGAAATACACAGGAATCAATTTAACCAAGGATGAAAAAAGACACTAAAAGAAAGAAAATAAAGAAGATACGAATAAATGGAAGCACATAATGTGTTCATGGATAGGAAGAATTAACATTTTTAAAATGTCCATATTACCCAAAGCAATCTACAGATTCAGTACAATTCCTATCAGGTCAGTGGAGTATTTCACAGAACTAGAACAAATACTTAAAAAATTTATATGGAACCAGAATAGACCCCAATACCCTTGGTAATACTGAGAAAGAGGAACAAAGTTGGAGGAATCATGCTACCTGATATCAAGCTATACTACAAAGCCATAGTAATTAAAACAGCATGCTACTGACATAAAAACAGACATATAGATAAATGGAACAGAATAGAGAACCCAGAAGTAAACCCATGCCTTTATAGTCAATTAATATTTGACAAAGGAGGCAAAAACATACCATGTGGTAAAGATAGTTTATTCAATAAATGGTGTTGGGAATGCTGGACATATACATGCAAAAAAATGAAACTAGACCACTTTCTTACATCATACACTGGAATAAAATTAAGATGGATTAAAAATTGAAATTAGACTCAAAGCCCTAAAAATTCTAGAAGAACACATAGGCAATAAACTCTTGGCTATTTCTCATGGCAGCATTTTTTTCCTGATATAGCTCCTCAAGCAAAGGAAACAAAAGAAAAAGATAATCAAATGGGACTGCATCAAACTAAAAAGTTTTTGTGCCCTGGCCGGTGGCTTGGTTGGTTGGAGCATCGTCCTGTATACCAGCAGTTCCCAACCTTTTTGGCACCAGGGAATGGTTTCACAGAAGACAATTTTTCCACAGATAGGGAGTGGGAGCGGTGGGCGGGGACAAGAGGTGGAGGTCAGGCAGTAATGCCAGCAAAGGTTTGCTGGCTTGCCTGCTGCTTACCTCCTGTTGTGCGTCCCATTTCCTAACAGGCCATGGACCAGTACTGGTTCCACAGCCTGGGGGTTGGGGACCCTTGCTGTACATCAAAGAGTTATGGGTTCAGTTCCTGATCAGTGCATATACCTGGGCTGTGGGTTCGATCCTTGGTTGGGGCGCATACAAGAGGCAACTGATTGATGTTTCTCTTTCACATAGATGTTTCTGTTTCTCCCCCACCTTCTCTCTCTCTACAATCAATAAACATATCTTCGAGTTAGGATTAAAAACTAAATAGATAAAAAATAAAAATTTTACCCTGCAAAAGAAACCATCAGCAAAATGAAAAGGCAACACACTAAATGGGACAACATATTTACCAATTCATCTGATAAGGGGTTAATATCCAAAATTTATAAAGAACCTATAAAACTCAATAGCAAAAAAAAAACAACAAAAAACAATCCAATTAAAAAATGGGCAAAAGACCTAAATAGACACTTCTTAAGAGAAGACATACAGCTTGCCGATTAACATATGAAAAGGTGCTCAACATCACTAATCATCAGAGACATGCAAATTAAAACCACAATGAGATACCACTTCACACCTGTCAGAATGGCCATCATAAATAAATCAACAAACAAGTGCTGGCAAGGACCTGGAGAAAAGGGAACCCTAGTACACTGTTGGTGGGAATGCAGACTGGTACAGCCACTGTAGAAAACAGTATGGAGTTTCCTCAAAAATGAATAATGGGACTGCCTTTTGATCCAGGACCCCACATCTGGGACTATCTGAAGAAACCCGGAACAGGGTCTTCCGGCCCAGATGGAGGCATAGGTAGATACACTTTCCGTCCTCATACAACCAAAAGGACAACAACAAATTTAAAACAAAATATAACCAGAACTTCCAGAAAATCAAATAGTATGGAGGTCCAACAACCAGGGAGCTAAAGAAGAAACATTCATTCTCGTAGGATGGGAGGAGATGGGCAGCTGGTGCAGAGAGGACCTGCAGCAAGATGGTGGCTGGTGGAACAAGTGGCCCCATGTTTGCATGCAGATAAACTGGGAGGAACAGCTGGGGAGCGAGGCAGACCACACAATCCAGGGTTCCAGTGTGGGAAAAGAAAGCCTCAAAACCTCTGGAGGAAAAAATGTGTGGGGGTTGCAGTGGCGGAGAAACTCCCAGCTTCACAGGAGAGTCCATTGGAGAGACCCACAGGGTCCTAGAACATATGCAAACCCACCTACTCAGGAATCAGCACCAGAAGGGCCCAGCTTGCTTGTGGATAGCGGGGGAAGTGACTGAAAGCAGGGGGAGAGCCAAGCAAGTGGCACTGCTCCCTCTTGGACTCCTCCCCCCACACAACGTCACAACACAGCGACATAGGTCGTCCTGCCCTGGTGAAAACCTAAGGCTCTGCCCCTCCTGATGTAACAGGCGTGCTGAGACAGAGAAATATGGCCCAAATGAAGGAACAGATCAAAGCTCCAAAAATAGAACTAAGCGATGAACAGATAGCCAACCTATCAGATGCAGAGTTCAAAACACTGGTAATCTGGATGCTCTCTGAACTGGTTGAGTATAGTCGCAAAATGGAGGAAAAAGTGAAGGCTGTGCAAAGTGAAATAAAAATATACAGTGAACCACCAGTAAAGAGAAGGAAACCAGGACTCAAATCAATGATTGGGAGCAGAAGGAAGAGATCAGAACAGAATGGAGAAACAAGAATTCAAAAAAATGAGGAGAGACTTAGGAACCTCTGGGAAGACTTTAAACATTCCAACATCCAAATCATAGGGGTGCCAGAGGAGAAGAGGAAGGGCAAGAAATTGAAAACTTCTTTGAAAAAATAATGAAGGGGAACTTCCCCAATCTGGCCAAGGAAATAGACTTCCAGGAGATCCAGGAAGCTCAGAGAGTCTCAAAGGAGTTTGGCCCAAGGAAGCACACAGCAAAGAACATCATAATTACATTCCCCAAGATTAAAGGAGAGGATCTTAAAAGCAGCAAGAGAAAAGGGGACAGTTGCCTACAGAGGAGTGCCCATAAGACTGTCAGCTGATTTCTCCAAAGAAACCTTACAGGCAAGAAGGGGCTGGCAAGAAGTATTCAAAGTCATGAAAGGCAAGGACCTCCATCCAAGATGACTCTATCCAGCAAAGCTCTCATTTAGACTGGAAGGGCAGATGAAGTGCTTCCCAGGGAAGGTCAAGTTAAAGGAGTCCAACATCACCAAGCCCTTATTATATGAAATGTTAAAGGGACTTATCTAAGAAAAAGAAGAGTATCAAAACTATAAACAGTAAAATGACTACAACTATCAACAACTGAACCTAAAGAACAAACAAGCTAAGCAAACAACTAGAACAGGAACAGAATAATAGAAATGGAGATCGGAGGGGAGGGGAGGGGGAGGAATGGGGGTGAAGGCGCAGGGAATAAGCAGCATAAATAGTAGGTACAAAATAGACAGGAGGAGGTTAAGAAGAGTATAGGAAATGGAGAAGCCAAAGAAGTTGTATGTACGTCCCATGGGCATGAACTAAGGGGGGGGGGGGTTATGCCGGGGGGAGGGGGATGCAGGGTGGAGGGGAATAAAGGGGAGGAAAAAAATGGGACAACTGTAATAGCATAATCAATAAAATATATATAAAAATTAAAAAATAAGTCATCACAAAAAAAAAGAAACCAGAAACATTTGTTTGAAAAAAATATATGCGTCCTTATGTTCATTGCAGCATTGATTACAATTGCCATGGTTTGGAAGCAGCCCAAGTGTCCATCAGTAGATGAATGAATAAAAAACTTTGGTACATTTACACAATAAAATACTACTTGGCTGTAAAAAAGAAGGAAATTTTACCCTTTGCGACAGCATGGGTGGACCAGGACAGCATTATGCTGAGTGAAATAAGCCAGTCAGGGAAAGACAAGTACCCTATGATCACAGTTATATGTGGACTATAATGAACAAAAGGAACTCATAAGCAAAATAGTGACAGACCCATAGATAGAGAGCCTGCTGGCAGCTGTTGGTGGGTGGGGTGGCTTGAGAGAGGTATGGAGAGAGTGAGCAAAAATGAAAAAAATTAGAAAAAAATTATGGACACAAACAACAATATGGTGATTGCCAGGGAGTGAAGGGAGGTGGAGGAGGGAATGGGGGGAAACATGGTTATGGACGGAGACTTGACTTGGGATGGTGTACACATGGTACAACGCCCAGATCATGTGTTGTAGAACTGTTCACCTGAAACCTGTCTAATTTGTTAACAAGTGTCACCCCAATAAATTCAATAAAATGGAAAGAAATTTATAAAAAAGAAAAAGAAAGAGCAATTCCACAGTTTGAAACAGGTATGACCTAACTGAACTACATTTTAAAAAAATCACTTCGGTGGTTCTGTGTAGGATGGTTTGAAGAGAGGCAAGAGCGAAGGCAGGCAGATCAGTTAGCAGTGATTCAGGGAAGGATGTCGGTGATCTGAGGCGGGGCAGTGGAGGTGGTGAAGATTTGTTGGATTCTGTACCTGTTTTGATCTATTCTGTATAGTGAATGGACAGGATTGCTGGCAAGTTGGATGTGAATAATGAGGGACAGGGATTCTATGTGGAGAGCGAAGTCACAGTGATGAAACTGAGGAAATAGGTACTTGTTTCTGACTGGTTGGAGGAATCTGCAAGTGAAGGGAATGAAGAAAGTTCAGGAGCGGTTGAGTGGAAGTGGAGTATTTCATGGGATAGGTAAGGGCTCAGTGTTGAAGGAGCCAATGAAGTTTGATAGCAGAAGGTACAAAGAGTAGGATAATGGATAGATCAGGAACCTAGAGAAGATGGGAGGACATGTGATGTGCAGCCCCATTATGAGGTTCAACTTTTAAAAAGAAGAGCACATCTTACTCTGAGACTGCACAAAAAGAATGAGTATACAGTGAATATATAGATAAATATATATAAATATAAACAATGTATATTATATAACAGTGTATAAGATATGTGACATATATACATATACGGTCACACATATTATATACTATTACTGTATTATTATTACTGTATATGACTATCATATATATGTGGTTATAAAAACTATATATGACATACATATATACTACTATATAACACATTTCACCTTCAGTCTCCATTAGCCTGGAAAAGTTCCTTAGACTTTCTTTTTCTTTCAAGACATTGTCACTTCTGAAGAGTTCGAGCTAGTTATTTTTTAGAATGTTCCTTAATTTGAGTTTGTTGATATTTTCTCATGATTATTTTAGGATTATACATTGTGGCAGAAATATTACAGAAGTGATGCCATATCCTTCTTAGAGCATAATATCAGAAGCCACACGATGTTGGTTCATAGAGTTAGAAAAATCATTAATTTGCAACCATCATAGTAATTATTGAGTCAGATAAGAACCATCAATAGGTGCTGAAAGTAGTGGGGGAAAGTATTTACATATACTCAAAGCATCTCACCAAGGGTTACTCTTTATTACAAATGATAAAATATAACCTTTACAGTCGAAAACCTAGTGCACAGTCCTCTTAAGCCAAGAGGCAGATATTTTTGAGGCAGATGGGAACCATGAGGACTCCTCCAAACTTCTGATGGTTGTTAACTGAATGCTCGTGCCAACTTCCATGAGTAGTTTCCTGGGTGGTGGTTGTGGTGGTGTAGGGGAGGAGGGAGTGGGAGATGTTTCTAGGTTACCTGTATGTCTGTTCACCTTACCCAGAAGGCAGCAGGTCTTGATCTGAAACCAGAGGCATTTGAAAATCCATAGGTCCTCAGGCTCTTACCCTTAATTGCCATGAATTCTCTGAGCCTAGAAGGGAGGTTGATCTTAAATGGTGTGCAGATAGATGAGGAGGGAAGGAGCCAGTGTAGCTTTTACTTTCTATGAGAGTTGCCTGCCATTTCCCAGCCTTTGAAGTCGTAAGGGAGGAGTTTGTCTGGAACTGCAAGACATGGAGTCTCCTTTTTCTTTTATAGTGGCTCTTCCTGCATAGTAGAGGATGACTCAAAAGGACGATGAAAACCTGAGGGCTGGGGTGGGGAAGCCTTCTAACAAAACCCTGTTTTCCCTGTTATCAGGCATTTCCCTTTGCCACATTATGGGTTGAGCTGTCTTTCTCCATATTCACTTTCATCTTTTCTTCCCCACTCCCATTTCTTTCTAATCCCTTTTCACATGTCAAGCCAGGAGCTGCAGTCTCTAATTAGCCAAGGCGACAGGTAAGAACTTACTAGCTTTGTTTGGCTGTTTCACCCCTCCTCTGAACATTTAAGCAGGACCAGACCAGCTGAGGTGTGTGGGGCCACCTCAGAGGGAGGTCTCCAACTCCCTTTCAAAGCCTCCTCTGGTCTGGGAAGGTGAGGACTGAAGCCCCAAAGGTGCCTACGGTGTTTCACTTTAGCTGGAAAGTGGGGAATCATATTAGCAGCCGGGGAGGATGTGGGCTTGTATATTATGACGGGGGCAGAGTAGAAACGTCCGGAGTATGAGGTCTTTTATTTTGGGGCAAAGGGGAATTGACGTTTGCATTGGGATAATACTTGAAAGAAAAATTTCAGGTGGTCAGAGAGGCAATGGTATGCCTTGAGAAATCATGTTTGCTTTCTCTTGGGGTCCTGTGGGCGTGCCATGGTACCTTGAGTCTCTTAATCAAGTTAATGCCCAAATTTGACTCTCATGAGCCCAATGCTTTTAGCTATAATGCTATGCAAAGTTAAAACTTCCTTGCCTACCCCCTGGATCGGACTTCCTCTGTCAGGGTTAATTTTCTTGCCACAGGCACTCTTTTTCTTTACAAAAGAGAAAGTCGGTGACCACAGATACAAGATGGTAAAGGAATCAATTGCTCCACATAAAAGATGGTTGACAAAAAGTCAAACTGGTAGATATATTGAGATCTGACATTCCCCTGGTAGCCTATATTTCACTAGACACAAGGTAAAAACCTACGCTCCTCATCAAGAAGCTGGGAGTTGGGGGTTCCCTTCTGACTGTATGGCTCTGTGCTGGGGGGCGGGGTTTACGTTAAGTGTACACCTCAGCCTTTCCTACCCATTTGATGTAGGTAGTTTTTCATTCATTCAATGTGTAGGAGTTGTACAGTTTGTTTCTGAATCTTTTTCAGAAGAAAATGCTCTGTGCGTAGTTGTACATTCAGTGCATTTGTAGGAGGAAGGGAACTCAGGAGCCTCCTATGTCACCATCTTGGTTGACCTTCCAAAATTTCTTTCTTGATCAATCTCTTCCATGATTTTGCAAAAATCCTTGAAAAAATATCACCACATTCAAGAGGCATTATTTATCTGTGGATGCATAACAATATGTCCCAAATCTTAGTGGCTTAAACAATAAATATTTATTATCTCATTAAGTTTTCGTGGGTTAGGAATTTGGGAGTGGCCTAGCCAGGAGATTCTGTCTCAGAGTCTCTCATGAAGTTCTAGCAAAGTGTTTGCTGGGGCTGCAGTCATTCAAAAATTTTTTCTCCCCAACTTTATTGAAATACAATAGACATATAACATTGTGCAAGCTTAAGGTGCACAATGTGATACTTTGACACACGTGTACTATATATTGCAAAACATTTCCCACAATAAAGTGAGTTAACACATCCTTTACCTCACATAATTACAATTTTGCTATTGTTATTGTGAAAACATTAAAACTCTGCTCTCATAGTAACATTAAAGTATACAGTACAATATTGTTTATTTACTGAACTTGTTCTGGTTACATTGGTTAATAATTATACAGGCTTCAAGTGTACAATTCTACAACACATCATCTGCGCTTTGCATTGTGTGCTCATCATCTAAAGTCTAGTCTCCTTCTGTCACAATTTTTCCCTCCTTTACCCTGTTCTACTTGCCCCCCTTCCCTCTGGTAATCACCATACCGTTGTCTGTGTCCATGAGTTTTTTTGCTGAACTCTTTCACCTATTTCACCCAAACCCCCAGTCCCCCGAGCCCTGTGACAGCTGGCAGTCTGTTCTCTGTATCTATGAGTCTGTTTATATTTTCTTTGTTTATTTTGTTCATTAGATTTCACGTATAAGTAAAATCATGTGGTATTTGTTTTTCTCTGACTGGCTTATTTAACTTGGCATAATATATCCTGGGTTCATCCATGCTGTCACAAAAGGTAAGATTTCCTTCCTTTTTATGGCTGAGTAGCATTCCTTGTGTAGATGTACTACGGCGTTTTTATCCACTCCTCTACTGATGGGCACTTGGGCTGCTTCCATTCTTGGCTGTTGTAAATAGTGCTGCAATGAACATAGGGGTGAATATATTCTTTTGAATTAGAGTTTTGGGTTTCTTTGGATATATTCCCAGAAGTGAGGTCATTGGGTCATAAGAAGTTCCAGTTTTAATTTTTTGAGGAAACTCCATATTGTTTTCCACATTGGCTGCACCAGTCTGCATTCCCACCAACAGTGAACAAGGGTTGCCCTTTCTCCACATCTTTGCCAGCACTTGTTTGTTGATACCCATTTTAAAGGTGTGAAGTGATATCTCATTGTGGTTTTAATTTGCATTTCTCTGATGATTAGTGACATTAAGCATTTTTCCATATGTCCATTGGCCATCTGTATGTCCTCTTTGGAGAAGCGTCTATTCAGGTCCTTTGCACATTTTTAAATCGGATTGTTTGGGGTTCTTTTTGGTGTTGAGTTGTTTGACTTCTGTATAAATTTTGCATATTAACCCCTTATCAGATATATCATTGGCCTACATGTTCTCTCATTCAATGGGTTGTCTTTTCATTTTGTTCCTGGCTTCCTTTGCTGTGCAAAAACTTTTTAGTTTGAAGTAGTCCCATTGGTTTATTTTTCTTTTGTTTCCCTTGCCTGACGGGATATATAAAAAAGAGCATTGCTATGAAAAATGTCTGAGATTTTCCTGCCTATGTTTTCTTAGAAGATTTTTATGGTTTAAGTCTTTAATCCATTCCAAGTTTATTTTTGCATATGGTGTAGGAAGGTGGTCTACTTTCATTTTTTTGTATGTGTCTGTCCAATTTTAAACACCATTTACTTAATATACTGTCTTTACTTCATTGTATGTTGTTTCTTTTGTAAAATATTTGACAATAAAGGCATGTTTTAATTTTGGGCTCTCTTCTTTTCCTCTGATCTACATCTGTTTTTATGCCAGTACCATGCTATTTTAATTACTATGGCCTTGCAGTATAGATTGGTAGTAGGTAGCGTGATACCTCCAACTTTGCTCTTCTCTCTGTCTTGTGATTACTAAGGTTATTAGGGGTCTTTTGTGGTTCCATATAAAATTTTTGAATATTCTACTTCTGTGAAATACACTATTGGTATTTTGATGGAAATTATTTTGAGTCTATAGATAGCTTTGGGTAGTAAGGATACTTTAATGATGTCAGTTCTTCCTATTGTGAACAGGGCATATGCTTCCACTTGTTTGTATCTTCTTCAGTTTCTTTCCTCAGTGTTTATACTTTTCTGAGTACAGGTCTTTTACATTCTTGGTTAAATTAATTCCTAGGTATTTTTTGATACAATTGTAAATGAGATTGTTTTCTTAGTTTCGTTTTCTGATAGTTCATTATTGGCATATAAAATGTAACTGATTTCTGGATATTTATTTTGTGTTTTGCCACTTTATTAAATTCATTTATCAGTTCTAGTAAGTTTTTTCATAAAATCTTTTGGGTTCTCTATGTACAGTATCATATCATCTGCCAATTATGGCAGTTTTACTTGTTCCTTTCCAATTTAAATGCCTTTTATTTCTTCTTGTCTGATTGCTGTGGCTAGGACTTCCAGTACTATGTTGAATAAGAGTGGTGAGAGCAGACATCGCTGTCTTGTTCCCGATCTTAAGGAAAACACTTGTTCCTTAAGAGTATGATGTTGGCTGTGGGTTTGTCATATACGGCCTTTATTATATGGAGGTATGAGTCCCCTTCTCCCACTTTGCTGAGAGTGTTTATCATAAATGGGTGCTAGATTTTATCAAATGCTTTCTCTGCATCTATTGACATGATCATGTGATTTTATCCTTCAATTTGTTTATATGATGTATCACATTTATTGAGTTGTGCTTATTGTACCAATCTTGCATGCCAGGAGTAAATCCCACTTGATCATGGTACATGATCTTTTTAATGTATTTTTGGATCCTGTTTGCTAATATTTTGCTGAGTATTTTAGCATCTATGTTCTTCAGGTTATTGGCTTATAATTTTCTTACTTTGTAGTGACTCTATCTGGTTTTGGAATTAGGATAATGCTGGCCTCATAAAAGGAGCTTGGAAGCCTTTCCTTCTCTTGAATTCTTTGGAATAGCTTGAGAGGGTAGATGTTACGGGTTTTTCTTTTTTTTGTATGTTTGGTAAAATCTCTCTGTGAAGGCTTCCAGTCCAGGAATTTTAGTTTTTTGGAAGTTTTTAAAAATTATTACTGCTTCAATTTTGTTAGTTGTAATTGGTCTGTTCAGATTTTCTGATCCTTCCTGATTCAGCTTTGGAAGATTGTATATTTCTAGGAATTTATCCTTTTCATCCTGGTTGTCCAATTTATTGGCATATAGTTGTTCATAGTATTTTCTTACAATTTTTTTTGAAGTCAGTTCTCTTTCATTTCTGATTTTATTTATTTTGGTTCTCTCTTTTTAACTTGATGAGTCTGGTGAAAGGTTTGTCAATTTTGTTTATTTTTTGAAAGAGCCAGCTCTTGGTTTCATTGATCTTTTGTTTTCTCTTTTTTAGCCGCCATGCCATTTATTTCCACTCTAATCTTTATTATGTTCTTTCTTTTACTTACTTTGAACTTCATTTGTTGTTTTTTTTTCTAGTTATGGGAAGGGTAAATTTGGATTGTTTATTTGTGATTTTTCTTGCTTTTTTGTGGTTGATTTTTTTATTTTAGTTCTCTGACAGTTGTCCCAATTTTCCCCGGTTGCTCTCCCCTCCCTCTTGCTCCCACAGTCAGTCCCCACCCTGTTGTCCACGTCTGTGGGTCACTTATACCTGTTACTTGACTAGACTCTTCCCCTTCTTTCCCCTCTTATCTCCCTCCCCGTTCCCCTCTGGTCACTGTCAGACTGTTCTTTGTTTCTATGGCTCTGGTTCTATTTTGCTCCCTTGTTTGTCCTGTTCATTAGGTTCCTCTTATAGGAGAGATCATATCGTATTTGTCTTTCACTGCCTGGCTTATTTCACTTAGCGTAATATTCTCCAGTTCCATCCCTGCTGTCACAAAAGGGAGGAGCTCCTGCTTTCTTCCTGCTGCGTCGTCTTCCATTGTGTAAATGTACCACAGTTTTTTGATCCACTCATTTACTGATCACCACTTAGGCTGTTTCCAGCACTTGGCTATTGTAAATTGTGCTGCTATGAACATTGGGGTGCATAGGTGCTTCTGAATTGTCGTTTCAGCATTCTTAGGATATAATTCCAGCAGTGGATTAACTGGATCAAGAGGCAGTTCCATCTTTGTTTTTTTGAGGAAATTCCACACTGTTTTCCACAGTGGCTGCACCAGTCTGCATTCCCACCCACAGAGCACGAGGGTTCTCCACAACCTCGCCAGCACTTGTTTTTTTTGTTGATTTGTTTATGATGCCCATTCTGACCAGAATAAAGTGCTATCTCATTGTGGTTTTAATTTGCATCTCTCTGATGGCTAGTGATGTTGAGCATCCTTTCATATCTCTCTGTATGTTCTCCTTGGAGAAGAATCTGTTCAGGTCCTTTGCCAATGTTTAAATTGGATTGTTTATCTTCCTGGTGTAGAGCCATGTGAGTTCTTTATATATTTTGGAGATCAAACCCTTGTCCGAGCTGTCATTGGCAAATGTATTTTCCCATACAGTTGGTTCCCTTTTCATTTTTTGATGTTTTCTTTAGCTGTCCAGAAGCTTTTTATTTTGATGAAGTCCCATTTGTTTATTCTTTCCTTTATGTCCCTTGTTCTATGAGTCAAATCGGTGAAAATATGCCTGCATGGAATATCTGAGATATTCCTGCCTATGTTCTCCTTTAGGACTTTTTTGGTGTCACGACTTATATTTAAGTCTTTTATCCATCTTGAGTTTATTTTGGTGTATGGTGTAAATTGGTGGTCGAGTTTCATTTTTTTTTTTTTGCATGTACCATTACAGTTCACCATTTGTTGAAGAGGGTGTTTATATTCCATTTTTTGCATCTGCCCCTTTTGTTAAAGATTTATTGACCACGGAGACATGGGTTTATTCCTGGGCTCTCTATTCTGTTCCATTGATGTATGAGTCTGTTCTTATGCCAGTGCCAGATTGTTTTGATTACAGCGGCCTTGTAATATAGTTCGATATCAGGCATTGTGATCCTTCCTACTTTGTTATTTTTTCCCAAGATTACTGAAGCTATTCAGGGTCATTTTTGGTTCCATATAAATCTTTGAAATACTTGTTCTTAACCTGTGAAACATGTCATTGGTATTTTAATAGGGATTGCATTGAATCTGTAAATTCCTTTGGGTAGAATGGACATTTTAATGATATTAATTCTTCCAATCCATGAACAGTATGTGCTTCCATTTATTTGTATCTTTCTTAACTTCTTTCTTCAGTGTTCTATAGTTTTCTGAGTACAGGTCTTTTACCTCCTTGGTTAAGTTTATTCCTAGGTACTTTATTTTTCTTGTAACTATAGTAAATAGGATTATTTTCCTAGTTTCTGTTTCTGATATTTCAATGTTGGTGTACAAAAATGCCTTCAATTTCTGAATGTTTACTTTATAACCCACTATTTTGCCAAATGCATGTATTAGGTTAAGTAGTTTTTTGGTGGAGCCTATGGGGTTTCTATGTACACTATCATGTCATCTAATAATGTAAATAAATGGAAGCAAATAATGACAGTTTTACTTCCCTTCCTCCTTTCCAATTTGGATGCCTTTTATTGCTTCTTGTCTGATTGCTGTGGCTAGAACTTCCAATGCTATGTTGAATAGAAGTGGTGAAAGCGGACAGCCTTGTCTCGTTCCTGATCTTAGCGGAAAAACTTTTAGTTTTTGCCTGTTGAGTATGATGTTGGCTGTAGGTTTTTTGTATATGGCCTTTATTATGTTGAGATATGCTCGCTCCCTCTATTCTCACTTTGCTGATTGTTTTTATCATAAATGGGTGCTGTACTTTATCAAATGCTTTTTCAGCATCTATTGATATGATCATGTGATTTTTGTGTTGCATTTTGTTTATGTAGTGTATTACGTTTATTGATTTGTGAATATTGCCATCCTTGCATCTCTGGAATGAATCCCACTTGATCATGGTGGGTGATCTTTTTAAAGTATTGCTGGATCTGGTTTGCCAATATTTTGTTGAGGATTTTAGCATATGGTCATCAGTGATATTGGCCTGTAGTTTTCTTTCTTTGTAGTGTCTTTATCTGGTTTTAGAATTAGGATAATACTGGCCTCATAAAAAGAGTTTGGGTTCCTCTTCTTGAATCTTTTGGAATAGTTTGAGAAGGATAGGATGTTAGCTCTTCCCTAAATGTTTGGTAAAATTCTCTTGTGAAGCCCACCAGTCTTAGGCTTTTGTGTGGCGGGATGTCATTTAAGCTTCTGTTTCCTTGTTGATTTTCCATCTGGAAGATCTAATCATTGATGTCAATTAGGTATTAAAATCCCCTACTATGATTGTATTATTGTCAATCTCTCTTTTTATGTCCACCAAGGTTTTCTTGATGTATTTAGGTGCTCCTATGTTGGGTGCATGTGTTTACAGGTTTGTATCCACCTGTTGGATTGATATTTTTAGTATTATGTAATGTTCTCCCTTCTCTCTTGTTGTAGCTTTTGTTTCAAAGTCTATTTTGTCAGATATAAGTTTTGCTACTCCAGCTTCTTTGCGTGTCTGTTTTCTTGGGATATCTTTTTCCATCCCTTTGCTTTCAGTTTGTGTGTATCTTTTGTTCTGAGGTGGGTGTCTAGTAGACAACATATATATGGGTCTTGTTTTCTTATACTTGAAGCTACCCTATGTCTTTTTACTGGTACATTTAATCTGTTTGCATTTAAAGTAATTATTGATAGGTACTTATTGCCATTTTATTTTTTTATACATATTTTCTCCTCTCTCTGTCTTTTTCTTTCTTCTTCTTAAAGAAGACCCTTTAACATGTCTTGTAATACTGGTTGGCTGATAATGAACTCTTGTAGCCTTTTTTTTTTTTTTTTTGGTCTGGGTAGCTCTTCATTTCTCCTTCAATTTTAGAGATTTTTATTTATTTATTTTTAGAGAGAGGAGAAGAGAGGGAGAAAGAGAGGGAGAGAAACATCAATGTGTGGTTGCCTCTTGTGCACCTTCTACTGGGGACCTGGCCTGCAACCCAGGCATGTGTCCTGACTGGGAATTGAACCAGCAACTCTTTGGTTCTCAGGCTAGCACTCAATCCACTGAGCCACACCAGCCAAGGATATTTCTTCTTCAATTTTAAATGATAACCTTGCTTGGTAGAATAGTCTTTGTTGTAGGTCCTTGCTTTTTATCACTTTGAGTATTTCATGACAATTCTTTCTGGCCTAAAGCAGGGGTGTCCCACCTTTGGCATCTCTGGGCCACGCTGGAAGAAGAAGAGTCATCTTGGACTACACATTAAATACACAAACACTAATGAAAACTGATGAGCAAAGAAAAAATAAAGATCTGTGCATAATTTTCATGGTATCTGCCACCACAGATAAGCAAAAAAGTCCTCATACAACAACCCAAATTATGCAGCAGCCCTTTCTTTAATCGTTTAATATCATCAAGCAGGTCCCAAGTTTGTTATCACTAATATAGAAAATGCACATATCTAAGTAATAAAACATCATTGTACATATGTTTATTTTATGTGATATTGCAACATGTAATCACCAAAACATCTCATAATTTTTAAAATAAATTTATGATTTTGTGTTGGGCTGCATTTATAGCCATCCTGGGCCACATGTGGCATGTGAGCCACAGGTTGGACACCCCTGGCCTAAAATATGTCTGTTGAGAAACCAACTGACAGAAACCAACTGGGAGCTATGTGAGCTCCCTTTTTGGTAACTAACTGTACTTCTTATGCTGCTCTTAAGATAATCTCTTTATCTTTAACCTTTGGCATTTTAATTATGTTGCATCTTGGAGCAGGCCTCTTTGGGTTCATCTTGATCGGGACCCTCTGTGCTTCCTGGACTTGTGTGTCTATAACCATTGTTTCTAACTCTGCATCTAATATCTTGGTTGCTTCCATTTCATTTAATTCTTTTTCTGGGCATTTCTCTCTTTTATTTTGGGAATGTTTCCTTGTCTCCCTATTTTGACTGCCTTTTTGTGTTTTTCTCTGTGTATTAGGTAGATCTGCTATGACTCCTTTGTTATGGTGGTTTTATGTTATGGCTGTTTTGTGGGGCTTGATAGCACAATCTTCCAGATCACTTGAGCTAGGTGTTCCAGGAATGTCTTTTTTTGTAGGTTATGTGCACTCTTCTGTTATAGTTGAGCCTTGAATGCTGTTTGTTTATTCATTCACACTCACGCTGGCTGGCTATAAGGATAGACCTTGATCGCATTATATGATCTGTTATATAGGGGCTGCCCCCACCGCTGCCCATGGTAGAGTTGTATCCAGCAAGGTCTGGTGCCTCCCAGGATCTCCCTTTCAGTGTGCTGCTTGTGTAGTTAGTTAGGTTGAACTCTGGTGTGGTCTGAAGCCCACCACTCTTTTTGTTGGTTCTGGGTCTACTTGGGTGGGCTTCCAGTGCAGGTTGATGTCAGAAGCTGCCTGTATCTGGCCTTAGGCTATCTCTCCGGAGCTACCATGCAATTTGCTGTTTGTCACTGTCTCTACTGCACTTGGGTATGCATGGGAGGGGCCAATCCATGTATAATCTTCCTCCAGCCCTGAGCTGGGAACAGATCAGTAAAAGGTCTAAGACACCCTGAGGTCCACCTCTTCCTGTAGGCTGCTTTGCCACCCCTGAGTTTGCCTGGTCTTTCTAAAGAACCTTCTGTAGAAAGTCTGTAGAGTGGGCCCAGGTTGGCCACAACCCACAGACCCTTCCACAAGGCATGAGCTTGATAGGGCATGGCGACTAGGTCAAGAGAATGGAGCTAGTAGATCTCCCACTTAGAGGCAATGTGGTCAGGTACTCAATAGGAGGAAAGTAGCCTCACTGTAAAGCCACACCATTTATTCTCTGACTGAGTCTCTGATCCCAGCTTCCCCAGAAGGAGCCTACCACATACTTAGGTTGGGTGCAGCCAGTGGCACCTTTACAGGCGCAAGCTCAGCAGGGCAGAGCTACCAGGACTTGGGAGGACAGATCAAAAGAGCCTCTTGTTAGGGGAGTGGCCTGGGTTCAGCCCGCAGGGGGTAAGAATGGCCCCCCAGCAGCCATTGCCACAGAACCCAGTGCCCATCTGAACCCCAGAAAGAAGCCTCCCAGGGTGATACGCTGCAAAGATCTCAGCTCTGCACAGCACTCTGATCCCCTTGTGAAACAGCTCTGCAGGGCCTCTGGGAGTTAGAAGTACAGGTCAAGCGAACCAACAGGTTGCAGGGGTGGTGGGCAGCGATGCCAGCTCTGCTCACGAGGTGGGGAAGAATAGCCTTGCTCCAAAGTTACACAGTTCAGCTACTGTCTGAGTCTCTGCCAAGAGCTTCTACAGAAAAAGAGTGCACCAAAGGTCCCTGCTGGGTGCAGCCAGCAGACCCTTCTGCAGGTCTCAAGCTTGGCACAGTGAAGTTGGCAGCAGTTGGAGAACTGGGTAGTACACTCCTCAAACTGGTGCTATAACAGTTGGAGTGCTCAACCCTGGGAAGGTGGCTTCTGAGTCTCTAGCACACTCTCTCTCCCAGATGGACTGAAATCCCACTGACTTTCCCTACTAGATGCTATGTGGGTTCCTCTTCCCATCTCTGGTGTTCTGGGTTGGGGATTCCCACATGGGGTTTAGACTCCACAGTCATCAAGGGTGACTTTTGCAGCCAAGATATCCTTTTGGATTCTCGGCCTCTGAATGTGGGTGTGGGGGCCAGTCCTTTCTTCAGTCTCTATAGAGACTTACCAATCCCTATATGGCTTCTTATGTAAATCCTCGGTTATAATACTTCCGTTCAGCTAGACTTCAATTGATTATTCAGGTTGATTGAGCTATAATTTAGTGGTAAATCCAGCATGGTGCTAGTAAAAGCTGAGTGTAGCTTATACATACTCTGCAGCCATCTTGGAATCTCTACCGTACAGCATTGTTAACTTAGTCACCAAGCTGTGCATTAGATCCCTGGAACTTATTCACATTATAAATGAACATTTAACTCTTTGACTCATATGTCCTCATTTTCCCTACCAATAGTCCCTGGCAACTGCCATTCTATATGTGTGTTTATGTCTATGATGTTTTTAGATTTCACATATAAGTGAGATATACAGTATTTGTCTTTGACATTTCACTTAGCATAATTCCCTCAAGGTCCACCATTCATGTTGCCTAAATTACAAGGTTTCCTTATTTTTGTGTCTGAATAATATTCGTGTGTGTGTGTGTGTGTGTGTGTGTGTGTTTCTTTATCTATTCATCTGTCAATGGACACTTAGGTTGTTTTCATGTTTTAGAGATTGTTAATAGTGTTGCAATGAACATTGGTATGCACATTTATTTTGAAATAATCATAGATAAATAGGAAGTTATAAAGATAGTACAGAGAAGTCTCATTTACTCTTGACTTAGTTTTCTTTTTTTCCTCCCAGTGGTGAAATTTTATTTTTCATTGTATTTTTTTCCATTACCATTTAGTCTCCTTATACCCCCTACCCCTCTGCAATCACTACACTGTTGTCCATGTCCATGAGTCCTTTTTTCTTTTTGCTCAATCCCTCCACCCCCTAATCTCCACTTCCCCCTTAGCTGTCTTTCCAATGGTTATATATTAATTATAGTACAAATAAAAACCAGAAAATTTGCATTAGTACAAAGAATGTGTATAATTCTATGTAATTTTATCACATGTGTAGATTTGTGCAGCCATGACTGCCATCAAGATACAAAATAATTTGATCACAAATATTCCTTGTGTTACCTTTCAATAGCCACAACCCCCTCTTTCCCTTCTCTCTGCCTCTAACTTCTGGAAAGTAGTAATCTTTTCTGTATCTCAGTAATTTAATAATTTAAAGAATTTTATATAGATGGAATCATACAGTACATAAAGTTTGGGATTGGCTTTTTTTCATTCTTCATAATGCCCTTGAGATACAATCAAGTCTTTGTATCTATTAATAGTTTGTTCCTTTTTATTGCTGAACAGTATTCCATGATATGTATGCACCACACTTTGTTTAACCATATACCCATTGTAAGGCATCTGAGATTCTCTTTTTTGGCTATTGCAAATAAAACTGCTAGGAACAATCATGTATACATAATTATGTAGATATAAATTTTCATCTCTCTGGGTTAAATGCCTAGGAGTAACCCTGCCTAGCTTATAATGTAATTATCTTAAATATTTCCTCTACATACATTGACAACCACATCAGATGATGCTATAATTATGTTTCAACCATCAAACATAATTTGAAAAGTTCCTGAGGAGTTTTTGTGCTCTTGGTTGTTGTTTCTTCCTTCCTGGTGCTCTAAGATTTCTGTTTGTTTGTTTTTTTTAAATAATTTTCTTTCTGTTCAGAGAACTTCTTTTAAAAGACATTCATTTAAAGTAGGTGTGCTGATGACAATTGGGTTTCCTTCAGCAGAGAATGTCTTCATTTCCATATCATTCTCGAAGGATATTTTTCACTAGACAAAGAATTCAACCCTCCTGAGACTAGGTTATAATTTCCGATAGCATTCTTTTTCTTTCAAAACACTCATTGCACTTTCAAATACTTGTTTCATGCCTGTTTCCACCATAAGATGAGCAATTGTTAACCTAGGTTTAACATTAAAAACTGCAATGCCAGGATGTATCTCAGATGATTACCTCATAATCTCTGGGGTGGGGGACCCAGACATCAGTATTTTTAAAAAGTTTTCCCAGGTTATTTCACCATGAAGCCAAGACTAAGAACAAGTATCCAAGCCATACCATGAATCATTAACAGATAGATACATAGTGCCTAGCTTAGTGTCTTGTATGTAGTTTGTTCTAAGTCAATTTTGTTAAAATTAATTTAATTAATTATAATGGATATAATGAATTTTATAACTTCACACTTATTTAATGATGTCCCCAATTATTGAATAGACATTCAATAGTTGGCCCAATTCTGTGGCCAAATCAGTGGCCCAATTCTGTAAACTCTTTTTGAGACTTACTGCATACCCAGTGTTGGGCACATTAAATTCAATAAGACACAATTCTTGCCCTTAAATATCCCATAGTTTAGTGGTGAGGATAGGCCCATAAGAAGATAATTAAAATACAGTGTGGCTAGTGGAAGCAATAGAATTTTATGTAAAGCACACAGAAAAGGTAGAGATGAATTTGGTCTGGGAGATGAGGCAAAAGGATTGTGAACACACTCTTGTAGATCATCTTTTTAAATATTTTATTTTATTAAAAAAACAATTTGTTGAGATATGATTGGCATACAAAAATGTGTATGTATTTAATGTATACAGCTTGATGAGTTTGTAGATAAGCATACATTTGTGAAACTATCATAACAGTGTAGACCATAAACTTACCTACTAGCTCCAAAATTTTCTCTTGCCTTCTTTCTTTATTATTATTTTTGTGATAATAATATATAACATAAGATTTACTTTATTCACAAAATTTTAAGTATAGACTATAGTATTGTTAACTACAGGCACTAAGCTGTACAGTAGATCACTAGGACTTATTCATCTTGCATAACTGAAAGCTCATACCATTTGACTAATATCTCCCCATTTTCTCTTCTCCCCAGTCCATGGCAGCCACCATTCTACTCTCTGCTTCTATGAGTTTGACTATTTTAAGTTCCTCATATAAGTGGTATCAGGTAGTATTCATTGTTCTGTGTCTGGCTGGCTTATGTCTCTTAGCACAACGTCCTCCACATTTATCCATTTTGTTACAAATGCCAGGACTTCCTTCTTTATTTAAGGGTGAATAATATTCTTGTGTATGTATGAGGGGGATCCCCCCACAAAACAGAATTATTTTCTGGAGGGTGGGCCCCTGGTAATACAGGCTTCCCCCACTAAGTGAGTGTTTTAGGAGCCCATCTGTATCGGTGCACCAGCTGGCGTTGTTGTGAGAGGCTGCGTTCGGCTTCATTGAATTTTTTTGAAGACTCAATGTGTGTGCCCATTTCATGATGAGTGATTTATGAGCACACCTGCCCACACTGCACTGAGTGTTCAGCAGTTTTTGACCAAAACCGGCATCACTCCCGTGTCCCACCCTCCCTATTAATCTGATCTCATCCTGAGTGACCTTTTTTTTGTTTCCCTGGATACAAAAAGTCCTCAGAGGAAAACATTTTGCTGATATGGAAGAAGTGAAACAAAAAATGGCAGAATCACTCAAAGGCACCAAAATCGATGGGTTCAAAAACTGTTTGGGGCAGTGGAAAAAATGTCTTGATAGGTGTATTGCATTAAACAGAGAGTACTTTGAAGGTGGCTGAAGTTTAAACATGTGAGAATAAATACACATTTTTTTATAAATAAATTCTGTTTTTTTAGGTCCTCCCTTTTTAATATTACATTTTCTTTATCCATTTGTCTGTAGACAATTAGGTTGCTTCCATGCCTTGGCTATTGCAACTAACGATGCAATAAATACGAGAGTGAAGTTATCTCTTTGGGATATCAATTTCAATTCCTTTGAATTATATACCCAGAAGTAAGATTGCTGAATTGTGTAGTAGTTCTGTTTAAAAAACTTGAGGTACCTTTATAATGTTTTCCATAGTGGTTGCACCAATTTACATTTACATCAACAGTGTACAAGGGTTCTAATAGAACATCTTTAGCAAATATTCCAAGGGGCTCAAATCATAAAGTGATTGGTTCCAGATGAATTCTTTCCTAAGTAGGAGTGATTTGAGATTAATCACCCTCAAGGATTAAAATACTGCAACCAGGGCTGACAGAGACCTGGTGCCTGAAACTTGTTGGGATCTCCTAGGTGCTTTATTATATATGTTGCTCTCCTCACAAAAAACCCACTATGCCATCGTGGTGGGGATTATTCTTTTATTTGTCAATTGCAGTTGACATTCAATATTATTTTATATTACTTTCAGGTGTACAGCACAGTGGTTAGATATTTATGAAATCTATGGAGTGATCCCTGTGGTGGGGATTATTATCCTCATTTGACAGAGTAAGAAACTAAGGCTCAGAGAGGTTACGTGATTTTCTTTTCAAGGTTACGTAGCCAGTGAATAGGAATGTGACGCCTTGAACCTAGGTATCATGACTGTGAGTGAGTCCAGTGCTGTTTTTGAAGGGGCTATCAATAGATTTATCTCATTTC
Source organism: Pteronotus mesoamericanus (assembly GCF_021234165.1). Classification (NCBI taxonomy): domain Eukaryota; kingdom Metazoa; phylum Chordata; class Mammalia; order Chiroptera; family Mormoopidae; genus Pteronotus; species Pteronotus mesoamericanus. Next base: position 7,022,022 of record NW_026555073.1, read on the forward strand.
ATGGATCTTGGACACGATCAAGGAGACCGTTGGAAGGCACATTTGGACCAGCTTATGAGAGCCTCACATTCAACACAAAGGAGTCTGGACTTTGCCTGGTAGGTTGTGCGAAGCCATAGGAAGGTTTTGAACGGTGGGAGTGACTGTGCCTGTTGACTGGCCTTCCTTGCCACTTCAGCACTCAGTGTTTGGCTCTTACAACCAAGCTGACAAGTTAGTTTTACACCCCTATCAGCAAGTCAGAACCTGGTAGTTTGTGGTCAAACTGTTTATGTACTTTCTTTTAACAGTTTTTCTCTCAGTTGCTTTCTGCTTTATTTAAGGGCATTCCAGTCATTTCCATCTGTCCTCTATTAGTGGCCAACCATAAGGGAGCTCTGGTCTGTCCCTCTGCCCCATCTTGCCTTAATGAGAAAGCTGGTTTCTCTAATTCTGAAATCAGACCCAGCCAAACAAGCAAAGACACAATCACTTTGGACATGGAACACTGAAATGGTGATTAATCTTCTTTCTAAACATTCTTGTCAAACGCTTACTTCACCTCACACTTTCTTCATTTCTCAAAAAACATCTGGCGTGCAGCTTTTTTTCCCTCTTCCTTTCTACATGTTGCCTAATTTCCCACCTACCCTGCACCCCCTGCCCGCCTCCTGTCTTCTGTTTTTGCTACTTGGGGAAGAAAATGCTAAAAGCAAGATGAGGATGTCAATGAGGCAGAAACCTGGTATTGCCATCCTGGATCCCTAGTACAGCTTTGGAAGAGAGGACAAGTTAGAGATCATCTCAATTTTCCTATAATATGAGAAGAAATGTTGCAAAAACTATCCAAAAGTTAATGGGAAAAATATTAGCAAAGATCCAGAGCTCTCAATGCCCAGGACAATGCTCTGCCCTGCAAGCCAGGCTTTTAAAGGGCATAAACACGGAGGCTCCGACTTAGGGAACTGGTGTAGGTTGCAGACCCAGTAAGTTGTGAAGTCAGGATCTAATCCGTCTTGGTTAATTTATGGTATGCAAAGAGTCAAGACAAGAACTTCTGTACACTGCAGGCCTTCTTAGAATACTGTTCTCTTTTATTTTGTTATTTTAAAGTTTTCATTTTGAAATAATTTTAGACTCTTAAGAAGTTACAAAAATAGTGCAGAGTTCCCATGTCCCCTTCACCCCGCTTCCCCCGATGATAACATTAGCTTACATCACCATGGTACCTTTTAAAAACCAAGAAATTGACATGGGTACAATACCATGGATTAAACTATGTAACTTTGTTATGAACTGATTTGTGTCCCCTCCCCATTTTATATGTCGAAATCCTAACCCACAATGTGACTGCATTTAGAGATAGGGCTTCTGGGGAGGGCAATTAGGTTAAATGAGGTCATAAGGGTAGGACAGTAATCTGACCGAACTGGTGTCCTTGTAAGAAGAGGAAGAACCATCTCTATTTCTATCTCCCTTTCTCTCCACGTGCACACAGAGGAAAGGCCACAGGAGAACACACAGAGAGAGAATGTGGCTATATACAAGTCAGGAAGCGAGGTCCCAGAAGAAACCAACCGTGGCACCTTGATTTTGAACTTCTGGCCTCCAGAGCTGTGAGAAGATAAATTTATGTTGTTTAAACCTCACAAATCTGTGATATCTTGTTACGGCAGCTCAAGCAGACTCATATCATCTTATTCTAGTCTACCATTTTTTAATATGCATTAATTTCATTTTGGGGGTTTGGTGCTGTATTAGTCTGCTAGAACTGCCATAACCAAATACCACAGACTGGGTGGCTTAAACAACAGAAATGTATTTTCTTTTTATTTTATTTTTTAATTGAGTTTTTATTGTATTTTTCCATTAATATTTAGTCCCTTTATACCCCCTCCGCCCAGCAATCACCACACTGTTGTCCGTGTCCATGAGTCCTTCTTCCTTTTTGCCCCATCCCTCCACCCCCTCACCTCCTCCCCGCTTGCTGTCATCTGCTCTCCGTCTGTGAGTCTGTCCCCATTTTCCTTGTTCGTTCAGTGTGTTCATTAGATTCCACATATGAGTGAAAGCACATGGCATTTGTCTTTCTCTGACTGGCTTATTTCACTTAGCATAATGTTCTCCGGGTCCATCCACACTGTCTCAAAGGGTAAAATGTTCTTCTTTTTTAATGGCTGAGTAGAATTCCATTGTGCAAATGTCCCACACTTGTTTTATCCACTCATCTACTGATGGACATTTGGGCTGTTTCCATATCTTGGTGACTGGAAATAATGCTGCATGTATTTTTTTACAGCTCTGGAAGCCAGAAGTGCAAAATGAAGGTGCTGGAAGGTTTGATTTAATTTTGAGGCCTCTGTCCTTGGCTTGCTGGCTCTGTACATGGTCATCCCTCTGGGTACATATGCTCCTTATGTCTCTTGCTGGGTCCTAGTGTACTATTCTTATTAAAACACCAGTCAGATTACATTGGGGTATGCCCTAGTAGCCCCGTTTTAACACAATCACCTCTTTTAAGGCCCTATCTCCAAATACAGTCACGCTTGGAGGTACTGGGGGTTAAAGCTTTTAATATATGAGATTTAAGAGGAAGCAATTCAGCTCATAACTAGTGCTGTGACATTTGATATGTACAGATTTGTTAACAAACACCATAATTAGTATAAAGAATTATTCTACCAGTGCAAATTTTCTTGTGCCTCCATTTTGTAATTACACCCTCCCCATCCCTAATACCTGGTGCTACTCATCTCTCCTCCATCACTATAATTTATCATTTTAACAATGTTATATAAGTGCAGTAATACAGCATGTAAGCTTTTAAGGTTGGCTTTTTTTTCCCACTCAGCATAGTGCCCTTGAGATCCATCCAAGTTATTGCGTGTGTTAATAGTTTCCCCTTTTACTGCTAGGTAGTATTCCATGGTATGGGTCTACCATGGTTTGTTTATCCATTCGCTTATTGAAGGATATTTGGGTTCATCTCATTTTTTGACTATTACAAATAAAGCTTCTATGAATATTTGTGTATAGATTTTTGTGTAAACATAAGTTTATGTATCTCCAGAATAGATACCCAGAAGTGCAATTGCTAGCATATGGTAGTTGCATATTTAGTATTTAAAAAAGCTACCAAACTATTTTCCAGAGTGGCTATACCATTTCACACATCTACAGTGATGTATGGGAGATCCAGTTTCTCTACATCTTCAACAACATTTTGTGTTGTCATTGTTTTTGTTTTTTTCTTAAATTATAGCCACTTTGATAGGTGTAAAATGATATCTCCTTGTGGTTTTAATTTGCATTTCCCTAATGGCTAGTGGTGTTGACCAAGTATCTCTTCTTGTCCTTTACCAATTTTTAAAATTTATTTTTTAATTAAAGTTGACGTACAGTATTATTTTTGTTTCAGGTGTACAAAATAGTGATAAGACATCATACATAATTATTACAATATAATTGGCTGTATTCCCTGTGCTGTGCTTCACATCCCCATGGCTATTTTTATAATTGCCAATTTGTACTTCTTATTCCTCCCCAACTCCCTTCCCATCTAGTGACCATCAATTTATTCTCTTTACCTATTAGTTAGTTTGTTTTGTTTGTTCATTTATTTTGTTCTTTAGATTCCACCTATGAATGAAATCATGCGGTATTTGTCTTTCTTTGACTGAGTTATTTTACTTAGTGTAATATCCTCTTGACCCATCCACGTTGTCACAAAAGGTAAAATTTCAATGTTTTCTTATGGCTGAGTAATATTCATTGTATATATGCACGACTTCTTTATCCATTCATCTATCAAGGACAATTAAGCTACTTCCACATCTTGACTATTGTAAATAACACTGCCCTGAACATAGGAGTATATATATCTTTTTGAAATAGTGTTTTGGATTTCTTTAAGTAAATACCCAGAAGTGGATAAATATTTTCAAATTTTGGGGGTAAGTGTTCAGAAGAGGATTTCCTGGGACATAGGGCAAGTTTATTTGAAATTTTTTGAGGAACCTCCATAGTGTTTTTCATAGTGGCTGCAAAAAATTACAGTCCCACCAACAGTGCATGAGGGTTCGCTTTTCTCCACATCATCACCAATGCTTGTTTCTTTATCCATTTTCTAACTGAATTTGTATGTGTGTATTGTTTTTACTGTTGAGCTTGAGAGTCCTTTATATTTTAGATACAAGTCCCTTGTGAGATATGTGGTTTGCAAATGTTGTCTTCAGTATATGGCTTATCTTTTCATTTTTAAACGAGATATTTTACAAAGCAAGAGAGTTTTGTTTTTTTTTTTTATGAAGTAGACTTTATCAAAGGTTTAAGGCTCATGCTTTGCCGTCATATTTAAGAATCTTTCACCAAACCCTAGGTCCAGAATACTTTCTCTTATGTTATCTTTGAAAAGTTTTATAGTTTCATGTTTTATATCTAAATCTGTGATCCATTTCGAGTTGATTTTTGTATAAGTTTTAAAATTTAGCTTGAGGTTCAACCTATACCTAAAAATCTCTGAATATTTTCTGTGGCTTTCAGGATAGTCTTAAGTTCTTCACACTGGGATTCAAGGTCCTCTGTGGTCAGGGTTCACCTTGACATCCCATCATTTCTCCTTTGAATTCCTACCATGGCATGTTGCCTGTAGGCATGGGTTCTAGAGCCAGATCAGTTGCATTAAAATCCTGGGGCTCATTTATTGGCTGTAATATATGACTCGGTATTCTCATTCGTAAAATGGGTATACAAACAGTACCTACTTTAGAGTGTTGTTATAATGATACAAATTAATTGATGTAAGTAACACAGTGCCTGGCAAATAGTGCTCAACAAATCTAGCTCTTACCATTATTACACAAAATGTTTATTTCAGACAGGCTTTCCATCCGCTAACCCCATATCCCCATTTTCTCCTTTACCTTTGATTGTCGTAGTCTTCATATATCAAATTCTTACTTGTTTTTGTAGTTACCTCTGAGGGTGATATGGCAATCAAGATTGACTGGAAAGAGGAGATATCTGGGCTGATGGTAAGGTTCTATATTTTGATAGACATTGGAGTACACTTGTACGTATTTGTCAAAACTCAGCAAATGTTCCCTTAATATTTGTTTTTAAATATATGTACAGTTTATCTCAGAATAGCTGTAAATGTTTATTAAACATTAGTTAATGACAAGCATGGTGAAGTGTTTGGTAGTAAGTTGTACTGATGTCTGCTACTTACTTTGAAATGCAACAAACATAGATAGCTTAGTGTAAGATTTGAGTGATGGATAGATGGGTAGATATATAATAAAGCAAGTTAAATACATATAAATGGCAGAATCTAGATGGTGGGTATATGGGTGTTCACTATGAAATTCTTTTTATTTTGCTGTATTTAAAATCAACTTCATGAGTGTATGACCTGTGCAATCACACAGGGTCCCATGTTCAGAAGGGTCCTGTATTTGCTTTAATGTTCTACTGTCACTCTTTTGAAGTTCTTAATAATTTCATCTTTGAAATGGCATTTTAAGTGAAGTCCAGTTGGACAATGGAGCATGCACATGAGCCAAGTCGATACTCATAATATGTGTGTCTACGGTTCCTTGCACTCCATTTGCATATAGTATCTGCAATGCTCCATGAGCACAGAATTCCAGTGGGCCTACAGTGGGTGGGAGTTCGGCAAGACTCAAATCCAGGTAAAGAAGTTACACGTATGACTGAGCAAGTGTGGTTACTGATAACCTCAAGAGTCTACGCCTTCCATTCAAACAAGAGCTTGCTTTGGATGAAAAAAGGTTATAGCATTAATAAATGTGAATGAACAAGGAACCCCACCATATTTTTCTCTTACTCATGTTACTTCCCCATATTAGCCAATCACTAGCACTGAATATGATAATATATGGAAGTAAAGAGAAAGATAGGGCAACTCATAGATTGTTTTCATTTTACTCAGTCCTCAATCACTAGTAAATCAAAGGTAGAGAATGTTGGTAAAATATGTGCATGTAAAAAAGTGAAATAAAAACCAGCTGAATTAGATTTGTGCAACATTTCCACTGTTCTGGTAATAATGAAATATATAGGCATGGGAGAAGTTTGGAATATGAATTGGATAATCTCAGTGATTCTGCATATTAGTTAAATGCTCTTATATTTTCATTTAAAAGTGATATTACATAATATAGAGATGAAAAGTAAAATTTATGCTAATAATTAAAATTTTTAATTATTCTTATTTAGAACAACATAAAGTAACAAACTATTATGTTGCTATGCAACCCTCAGAGTACTCTTTTCCTCTTTGGATTTCTGTCTTCACTTGGACAATGAGGAAATTTAACTAGATGATCCTTTCTAAAGGTCCTTCAAATAGAGAGCCTCTCTCTTTTATCTATAGCATTTAAAAGTCTTTTCCATGTACAACTGGGTGGTATTTTGGAATGAGTATAGACCATGTGTTCTTGTGGGTATAAGCTTTTGGAGAATGAACACCTGCCTTTTCTGTTTCTATTCTCCATGATGCTTTGTGCATAGTAGGTACATAAATACTGCTGTATGAATATATAAATGAATGAATAAGTGAGTGAATGCAATGGGAATTGTTTGTATTTCACCTCAAAACTCCTTCAGAATCAATAATTTTTTCCACCTTTAATGTGGGAAGGTTTTTGTACCAAACATATGTAGTGAAAAGTCTGAATAGCATTGATACTACTCTGGGACTTCGACTTGACTTTTGGGATCATTCTTCTCTCCTATCTGGAAAAGGTTTCCCTCCTTACCCATCCTTCTGTGTTTCTAAAGCTCTTGGACTCCTATCGTACATCCTCAGCAGGAGGTAGGTCTGCCCTGCCTTACTAGGCTCAGTGTTGTGTGGCCAACTCAGAGGCCTGTAAAGGAATTGGGTAATGGACAGAGTGCCTAATGTGGGTCAAAGGTTCAGCCCCACTAGAGTCCTTTAAAACTTCCCATCTATACTGGAGTTTTTTGTTTCCCACACCCATTGGAAGGGTGGAGTGGGGAACGGGGTGGGGAGGATGGCTTTGTGAAATCTGACACCTCAAGGCACTGAGCCATGAACAACTCCATACCAACAGAAAAGTAGCCTGGGTCTTTGGAGAACTTGGGCTGTCCTTCTCCTTGCCACTGGCCAACACACATTGGTGGCATTATAAACCAGGCTAGCCCCACTCCCTCCAGAGCCCACTGCCCGATCCCATTTTCCACTTTCACAAGCTCTACTCATCACTCCTCAATGAATCAGGCAGAATTTTTCCATCTGGGCTCGGTATTGGTTTCCCCGAATGACCCTTTAAAAGTTCAAATTTGAATCCACAAATTTGTCTGAGCATGAGGCGGGCCTCATACATCACTGAACACTCATCTCCTCAGAAGGTCGAGGCCTTGGCATGGTTGGGTGTTGATGTTCTTATCGATGGAAAATGTTGGTTTTGCATTCTATCAGTAACTCCCACAGAGGTGATATTGGGATTTAGGGATCTGATCATTTAGAAAATGCTTGACTGTAGCCAGCTCTAGACTCATGTATTCTTTGGAAAGAGAAGATAATGAATTGTACTATGGAAATGGCTGCCCCTCCGCTCTTGTTGGACAGAGTGTGGGCTTGACCAAGTGAGGAATGTAAGCAGGGAGGCAATTCAAGTAAGGGACCCACCAAATGGTCAGAAGCAGTAGTAGGAAAGAGCACTGGTTGGGAGTCAGCAGACCTGGGCTCTTGTTCTAACTCTATTGTACAGTCTCTTACTTGTATGATATTCAATAAGTTTCTCTCTCAGAGTTACATTCCCTCACGAATCAAATAAAAATATGGCCTTTGATGGCCCCAAGGATTTTTCCAGTTCTGATCTGTGACACTGGAGGAGATACTTACCTTCCTATAGTTGGGTTAAGAGCATAAGATATGGGGCCAGATTGCATGGGCTTTGTATCCTGGACCTACCCTTTCCTGACTGTGCAACCTTCAGGAAATTATTTACCCTCTCTGTGCTTCAGTATCCTCATCTAGAAAATGGAGACAATAATAGTGCATGCCTTACGGAATTGTTATAAGTATTAATTGTGTTTCAATTTATAGGAAGCACTTCGAATATTACCTGGCACATAGTAAGTGCTAACACAGGTTAGCTACCATTATCATTATAAAACTCCTCTCTAGGGTATCCTAGGAAACCAGTGTAGTGTATCTGGGATTCCAGGCTCTCACCTGACCCTCCTCTCTGAGAAAAGAGACCACATAGTGGTGGCTTGCGCAGGCCTCTGGAAACATACCTTACTTCCCTTTGGGGAAGGCCACTTTCTGTCCCTCTAGTGTATAGCACCCTGGGACTGCTGTATCTGGGTCCTCAACCTGGAGCTCTTAGAAAACAGTTAATCTAGCCTTTTGTCTTACTTCCTCAGTCTGGAAAGTCCTGACCATCTTCCTAAGTGTGTTTTTCTACCTTCTTCCTGGATGTTACCTTCTTCCGGCCAAGTAGTCAATGGTGGGGGGTAGAAAGAAATGGGGTGGAGATGAGGTGACTAGGGAAGAAAGGAGGATGAGACCTCTTCAATCTCTGGTTGTCCAACCAGGATTTGTTTTCATGAAGAGTTTCTGTGTCTTTTAGACATTTATGTGACCTATCCATGTCCTTAGCTCTTTCTTTTTCCAGTGACATATCTAGTCAATTCAAAGAGATCAACAAATACTAGCAAATAAAATAGTAGCCTGGGCAAAGTGACATTTGAGCTTAAACTTGGGTCAACCTAACATAGAATGTTATGGTCAGAAAAGGCCTAAGAGATGACCTCATCTAATTCCCCCCGCCCTTGTGTAGTACATTAAAGAAACTGCGAACCAGAAAAGGGAAGGGATGTGTCCATGATCATATAGCAGAAACAGGGCTAGAATTGGGGACCCCTTCCCTATATCAATTTGCCTCTGGGGCACTTTTGGCAGCATAGTTGCTTAACCAAAAGAAGTGGCTCCAAGCCTATTGGAGTCTAGGTGGGTGAATGGAGATGTTTTGGAATTGAGAGACCTTTTAGTTCCCCTCAAAATCCCTTGTAGACAATTTTCTGCTCTGCCTCAAAATAGAGCCAACCTTTCTGATGCTAAAAGCAGTTTAAGAGAGTCAGTGTTTCAGAGTTCCATGTCCCCAACTGTACTGCCATTGCTGGGTGGGGCAGGAGGAGAGGACTTGCAGCTGGATTTCCTGTCTCCAGGGTCTGGGAGGAGCTTGTCATTCTGGATTAGTACACAAGGCTCTTAGCATCTGCTTTGAGGTGCTTGGTCACACCATCCAAAGACAACGAAGAGATATGAATAGAATTGGTGGAAGAGTGAATCAGGGGTCACTGTCTGGTTTGCTCGGCAGCCAGTCCATGGGAGTGGCAGAGCAATGAGAACAAAGCACAGTGTGAACTCGTGGCCAAAAAAATAACCTAATAAATAGAGGTTGCACTCACAGAGAGCACAGTGGAGTTTCTGGCAGAATGTGGCAGTAGTCATTCTGAACAAACAAGATCTTAATTTATGTCTAAGCAGAGCAAGATTAGAAATCTACTTCACATTCCTCCTAGGGAGTGTTTCCAAAAATCGCCAAACGAATTTCCTCCATGTAGAGGTGGGGCAGAGAACTAATGCATATAGCCTTCCAAATATAGTTCCCAGGCTACTGCCTTGGCAGCACACGATGCCAACTTGCCATGCCAGGCCGATGGTAGGAACAGTCTTGTCTGGATCAACATCAAGATCTAGAAGGTCTGGTCTGAGTTTTATATATCTGTGCCAATGGCTGACCAACACTACAGTCCAGCTTTACCAGGTCTTTTTTCCCCTGTCTTTTTAAAATTTACTTTTGAAATACAGATGATATACAATATTATATTAGTTTCAGGTGTACAACATAGCAATTAGATATTTATGTACGTCACAAAGGGATCACCCCAATAAGTCTAGTACCCATCTGACACCATACATAATATTTAAAATGTTATTGACTATATTCTCTATGCTGTACTTTACATCCCTATCAGTATTTTTATAACTCGCAATTTGTACTTCTTAATCCCTTTCAACTTTTTCACACATTCCCCCAACCCACCTCCCATCTGGTGATCATCAAGTTGATCTCTGTATCTAAGAGTTTGTTTCTCTCTTGTTTGTTCATTTATTTTGTTTTAAAATTCCATAGTGTTTGCCTTTCTCTGACTGACTTATTTCACTTAGCATAATAACTTCTAGGTCCATCCATGTTTTCATAAGTGGTAAGATTGATTTCTCTTTTATGGCCGAGTAATATGCCATTGTATAACATAAATGTATCACTTTATTATCCATTCATCTGCTGATGGACGCTTAGGTTGCTTCCATACCTAGACTATTATAAAATAATGCTGCAATGAACATAGGGGTGCATATGTCTTTTTGAATTGGTGTTTTGGGTTTCTTTGTATAAATACCCAGAATTGAGATTGCTGGATCATATGATAGTTCTATTTTTAATTTTTTGTGGAATCTCCATACTGCTTTTTACTGTGGCTACACCAATTTACCATTCCACGAACAGTGCATGAGTTTCCCCTTTTATCTATATGCTTGCCAACCCTTGCTCTCTGTTGATTTGTTGATGATGGCCATTCTGAGAGGTGTGGGGAGATATCTCATTATGGTTTTAATTTGCATCTCTCTGATGATGAGTGATGTTGAGCATCTTTTCATATGTTATTGGCCATCTGTATGACCTCTTTGGAGAAAGTCTGTTCAGATTCTTTGCCCAGTTAAAAAAATTTTCTTTTGGAATTTTTAAAAATCATTTTTTATTGTTATTCTATTACAGTTGTCTCAATTTTTTCCCCCTTTGCCCTCCCCTGCCCATCCCACCCACTGCTCTCAAGGTCAATTCCCACTTTTAATTGGATTGTTTGTCTTCTTGGTGTTAAGTTGTATGAATTGCCTATATATTTTGGATATCAACCCCTTCTTGGATGTATCATTGGCAATTATCTTCAATTCAGTAGATTGTCTTTTAATTTTGTTGATGGTTTCCTCTGATGTGCAAAACTTTTTTAGTTTGAAAAGGTTTTAATAAAAATAAAAAAATAATCACATTTATTTTTTTAATTTTATTTCCCTTGCCTAAGGAGACATAGCCAAAAAAATATTACCAAGAGCTATGGCAAGAGTTCACTGCTTATGTTTCTTCTAAGAGTTTTGCGGTTTCAGGTCTTATATTTAAGTTTCTAATACATTTTGAGTTTGTTCTTGTATATGGTGTGAGAAAGTGATCCAATTTCATTCTTTTTTAAGAAATTTATTGTTTTTTTTTTTTTTTTTTTTTTTTTTTTCTGTCATCAACATTTTTATTTAGTTCAGTATATGGCAGAATATAATACATAACAATATGCCCTTTCTTATCACAGGTAGTCTTTTGTGTAACTAAAATTTGTAGCCAATATTTTACGTAACAAAAGAAAACTAAATCTGTAAATTATCAGAAAAGAAACAAGGATATGGGAAAATAATACATTTTATATAAATTATAGAGGACAGTTAACGATGAAAATCCATCACTTCCCTTTCTATTTCAGTTTTACAAAATAAAGTCAACTTGTATTATGCTATGACCTGCTAAGAGGGCATAAACTTGGTGGTCCTTTCAAAAGACAGTGGTCATGGGCAACATGTTATCTTGATGTCATAGCTTGTTCTTAGTTCTTAACTGGAGTTGAGCTTCCTTTCATAGTCTTTTTTAAATGGTGGTAGTTTGGCAAGATTTTCATCAGGAAATCCAGCTGTAGTGTCTGGGGCTGCGGGTCGCTCAGTCCGCACCCGCAAGACAGTCCACACCATAGATCACTGTATTCTCAGGGATGACTTCAAATGTGTTTAGGTTGCAACATGCCCCAATGATGCAACCGCTTGTGATTATCTGCCTACATACGCTTTTGATTCAATAACATTATTATCTCCTATTTTCATCGCTTGGGAATAACAGCCAACTTCAAATACATTATTGGTGCCAATAATCATAGGTTTGGGGTCTGGATCTTCGGTGTCAGGGGTGATATTGTCAGGGTGAGCATTTATGATCAGCGCCTGTTCCTCTATTAGGTTACCTCCACCAATCACGATTGGTCCGGCCTCATTGATTTGCGCTTTGGCGCGGATCCCGCCCGTATTACCCCCCCTTTCTTCCCACAACACCACCCCAAGCGATCTTCACACTCTCCTGTGTCTTCTCCGCCATGGTTTTGCCCGGGAAGAAGAAATTTATTGTTGTTCAGCTACAGTTGTCCCGCCTTTGTCCCCATTACTCGCCTCTACCACATTCCTCCCACTCCTGCAGTCAATCCCCATCCCATTGTCCATGCCCACGAGTCCTCTATTCATGTTCCTTTGCTTGGACCTTCCCCTTCTTTCCCCCAATATCCCTCCCTCTCCTCCCCTCTGGTCACTGTCAGTTTCTTCTTTATTTCCAGTTTCATTATTTTGAATGTGTCTGTCCAGTTTTCCTATTACTATTTATTAAAGAGATAATCTTTTCCTCATTTTATATTCTTAACTCATTTGTCGTAGATTAATTGATCATATAGGAATGGGTTTGTATTTCGAGTCTCTATTCTCTTTCATTGATCTATGTGTCTGTTTTTATGCCTAGTACCATACTGTTTTGATAACTATAGGCTTGTAGTATAGTTTTATATCAGGTAGCATGATACATGTAACTTTGTTCTTCTTTCTCAAGATTGCTGTGACTATTCAGGGTCTTTTTTGGTTCCATATAAATTTTAAGATTATTTGTTCTACTTCTGTGAAAAATGTCATTGGTGTTTTAATGGAGATTTTATTGAATCTGTAGACTGGTTTGGGTAGTATTTTCATGATTTCAATTCTTACTGACCAAAAGCATATGCTTCCATTTATTTGCATCTTCTCCACTTTAGTTCTTTAATGTCTTATAATTTTCTGAATACAGGTCTTTTACTTCCTTGGTTAAATTCCTGGGTACTTTTTGGTGCAAAGTTAAAAGGGATTTTTAAAAATTTCTCTTTCTGATAGTTTGGTATTGGCGTATAATAAAGCACTGGATGTCTGAATATTAATTTTGTATCCTGCTGCTTTACTGAATTCATTGGTTAGTTCTGGAAGTTTTTGGTGGAATCTTTAGGTTTCTCTCATTGAGAACAAATACATTTTTAAATTAAATTTTATTTAGCCTCCACATGTTTGAATGTTTTTCAGGGGTTTTTTTTTTGTTTGTTTTTTGTTTTTTGGTTTTTTTTTGCAGTTGATTTCTAGTTTCATACCATTGTGGTCACAGAATGTGTTTTATATGATTTCAATTTTCTTGAATTTATTAAGACTTATTTTGTGTCCTAACATATGGTCTATTTTTGAGAATGTTCCATGTACACTTGAGAAGATGTATATTTTGCTTGGCGATGAAATGCTCTGTAAATATCAATTAAATCCATCTTATCCATTGTGTCATTTGAGGTAACCATTGCCTTGTTTATTTTTTGTCTGGAAGATCCATCCATTGATGTTAGTGGGTGTTAAAATCCTCAGCCGTGACTGTATTACTGTTGATCTCTCTCTTAATATCCATTAAGATTTTCTCTATATATTTAGTTGTTTTTCTGTTGGTTACAAGGGTTATATCTTCTTGTTGGATTGAACTCTTTAGTATTATGTAGTGACCTTTTTTGTCTCTTGTTATGGCCTTTGTTGTTAAGTCTGTTTTGTCTGATAAAAGTACTGCTACCCCAGCTTTTATTTTATTGGCATGGAATATTTTTTTCCCATCCCTTCACTTTCAGTCTGTATCTTTTGTTCTGAAGTGAGTGTCTTGTAGACAGTGTATATATGGGGGATGTTTTCTTACCCATTCAGCAACCCTGTGTCTTTGAATGGAGCATTTAATCTGTTTACATTTAAGGTTGTTACTTATAGGTATTTATTTATTGCCATTTCATTCTTTATGCCTTTGTTCCTTTCTCTCCCTATTTCTTTTTTTATCCTCTTTTTATTAAAGCATGCCCTTTAACATTTTTGCAGTACTGGTTTACTGGTAATGAACTCATTTAGCCTTCTTTTTTGTGTGGGGAGTTCTTTATTTCACCTTCAGTTTTAGATGATAGCTTTGCTGGGTAGAGTAGTTTTGGTTGTAGGTCCTTGCTTTTCATCATTTGAATATTTCATGCTGCTCTCTTCTGGCCTGAAGTGTTTCGGTTGCGAAATCAGCTGACAGACTTATTATAGGAGCTCCCTTGTAGGTAACTAACTGCCTCTCTCTTGCTGCCTTTAAGATTATTTCTTTGTTTCTACTCTTTGCCATTTTAATTATGATGTGTCTTCATGAGGGCTTCTTTGGGTTCATTTTGATTGGGACCCTTTCTGTTTCCTGAACTTGTGTGCTTTTTCCTTCAGCAGGTTAGGGAAGTTTTCAGCCATTATTTTTTAAACAGCTTCTCTCTCCATTGCTCACTCTTTTCTCCATCTGGTATCCCTATGATATGTGTGTTTTTACGCTTGCTATTGTAGCAGAGGTCCCTTAAATTTTCCTTTTTCAAAAAAATTCTTTTTTTTTCTTTTTATGCTCTGCTTGGGTGCTGTTATCTTGTCCTCTAAATCACTGATTTGATCCTCTGTTTCATCTAATCTGCTGTTGATTTCTTCCAGTGCATTCTTCATTTCAGGTATTGTATTCTTCATTTCTGACTGGTTCTTTTTATGGTTTTTTATGTCCTTTTTAATGCTTACTATCTCTTTGTTTAAGTTCTCACTGAGATCCTTCATTATTCCCCTGAGTTCCTTGGGAATCCTTATTAACCTTGTGTTAAATTTTGCGTCTGGTGTTTTGGTTGCCTCCATTTCATTTAATTCTTTTATGGGGATTTCTCTTGTTATTTTACTTGGGGCATATTTCTTTGTCTCCCCATTTGTTCTCTGTATATTAGGTACATGTGCTGTGACTCCCAAACCTGTTATGATGGCTTTATGATGAAGATATCTTTTTTGACTTAGTGGCAAAATCTCCCAGATCACCTGAAATTGGTGCTCCTGTAATGTTTCTAGTGGGTTATGTGCACCTTCCTGTTGTAGTTGAGTCTTGAATGCTGTCGGCCCTTTTGTTAGTGGAGTTAAACCTTCAGGCTCACTGACTATAAGGAAAAACCTGATCACTGTGTATGAGTCCTTTTAAGGGGCTGCCCTATGAGGCAGAGTTCTTTCCAGCATGGTCTGGTACCTGCCAGGATCTTTCTTTGGCTGTGCTGCTTCTGTGTTTAGTTGGTTTGAGCTTTGGTGTGGTCTGAAGCCCACCACTGGTTGTGTTGGTTTTGGGTGTACTTGGGTGGGGTTCAGATAAATGTCGGTATCAGATATTGCGTTCAACTAGCCTTGAGATACCTGTTTGGAGATAATCATGCTATGCGCTGTTTGTGGCTGCATCTACTGGGCCTGGGTTTTCATTGGAGGGGCCAATCTGTGTACAAGTGTCAGCTTTTTCCAGCTTAGAGCTAGCGCAAATCTGTAAAGTGTCTATGGTTCCCTGATGTCTGCTTCCACATGTCAGCTACTGTGCCTCCTGCTTAGGTTGCCAGGTCTTCCTCTGGAGCCTTCCAAAGAAAGACTATAGAGTGGGCTTAGGCTGGCCACGACCCGCAGACCCTTCCACAGGTGGCAGTCAGTAGTAGTAAGTGGGGTCAGGAGGATATGGGTAGTGTGTCCCCCACTTAGAAGCATTGTGATTAGGCACTCAAGGAGGAGAAAGTGGCCCCAACTCCAGAGACAAACCACTTATACTGTGCCAGAGTCTTCCTCCAGGAAGAGTGTGCTGCAGATTCAGGTTGGGTGCAGCCAGTCCTATCCTCTGCAGAAGCAAGCTCAGCAGGGCAGAGCCAGTAGGACTTTGGAGGACAGCAAAAGAGTCCCCTCTTATGGGTATTGTCAACCAAGCTGCAGGAGGGTGCAAAGCAGTTTGTATTGGTCTAGACAATAGCCTCTGATGGAGATACACGTGGAATGTCCCAGCTCTGAGCAGCCTTTTCTTCCCCCTGAGGAACGTAGTTCAGCAAGGCAGGGTATCTGGGACTTTGAAGGGTAGGTTGAAACAGCCTTCTGTTGAGGGAGGTGCCAACAATCCTAAGGGGGGGGGTGCACTTCTTTTTCTTCCGGAGATAGTGGAGCTGAGCTTGCAGGAAAGCCAGAAGTGGCCCCCTTGTGATATAGCCACACACCCAGGGCCTGTCTGTCTGATTTCCAGAGAAAAGCATCCCTAGAACACAGCACTACGAAAGTCCTAGATGTGCATGGCACTCTTATTCCCTTGCTGAACTAAACTCAGCAGGGTGGGGCCACAGAGTGGTAGGGCAGGCCAAGAAATTCAACAAGGTGGTGGTGCTGGCTTTGTGCTAAAGCTGGGGAAAAATCGTCCCTTTTCCAAAGCTACACAGTTCAATCATTGTCTGAGTTTCCACCAAGAGCTTATCCAGAAAAAGAGTTCCGCTAAGGTCCCTGCTTGTTGCAGCCAGAAGACACCTCTGCAGAACTCCAGCACAGCAGAGTGATGTCACTACTAGTTGGGGGACTGATGCAGTGCACTCCCCAGGCTGGTGCTGTAACAATGGGAGTGCTTGGCCCTGGGAAGGTGGCATCTGGGTCTCTAGCAGATGCTCTTCTCTCCCAGGTGGACTGAATCCTCACTGATTTTCACCACAAGATGCTATGTGAGCACCTCTTCCCATCTCTTCCTCAGGGTGGGGGATCCCTGCATGGGATTGAGACCCCATGTTCCTGGGGGGACGGAGTTTTGCAGCCCAGATATCATTCTGGCTTTTTAGCTGCCACATGGAGGTGCAGGGGCCGGCACTTTCTGCGCTTCTGCCCTTCTTATCTTTCTCTACGCAGCTTTTTCTGTAAATTCTTGGTTATAATATTTTAGTTCATCTAGCCTTTAGTTGGTTATTCAAGTTGATTTCTCTATAATTTAGCTGTACATCTAATTTGGCACTGGGAGCTTTCACCTACTCTAAAGCCATCTTAGAATAGTTAGAATGTAGTCTTCATTTCTGATTTGTTCTTTTCATGGTTTTCATGTTCTGTTTATGTTTACTATCTCTTCGCTGAAATTTTCACGAGTTCATTTATTCTTTATTTGAGATATATTTCTTTTTCTCTTCATTTGGGCTGCCTCCCTTTGTTTGTTTTTTATCTATTAACTGGACCTGCTATGTTCCCTAGTCTTGGCAGGATGGTTTTATATAGTAGGTTTCCTGTGGGGCCCAGGGACACAGTAGTCTTGGTCACCTGAGCCAGGTGCTCTCGAGTGACACTTGTGTGTGTTGTATGTACCCTCCTGTTGTAGTTGAGCCTTGATTACTGTTGTCACACTAGCGGTGGGGTAGGCTGTCAGGCTGATTAGCTTTGATGACTGGCCTTGACCACAGTGTGCAAACTGCTCTGTGTGGGCTGACCCCACTGAGTGGATTTGCCTCAACCAGGCTCTGGCGCCTGCCAAGACCACCTTTTGGGTGTGTCAGTTTTGGAGCTGATTGGATGGCGCTCTGTTGTGGCCTGAAGCTGGCCATAAGGTGTGTTGGTTCTGGAGCCTCTTAGGAGGGGCTCTGGTGCAGGGAAAGTGTAGCTGCTGCCTGTGCCTGTCCTGGGGCCATCTGGTAGGTGTTTCATCGCTATCCGTGCTTGGTAGCTGCCTGTGCTGGATCCAGATGCATGTGGGAGAGGCCACACTGTGAACTGAGGCCAACTGCTACCAGTGTGGGGGCCTGGGGCCACTCGGCAAGAGGCACAGGGCATGCCAAGGCCAGTCATCTCCTGGCTGGTGCCTGTGGACCTTTGAGCGTGTTTTGGAAAGTCTGTAGTTTGGGCAAAGGCTGGCTGCCTGTGTGGAACAGCCCCTGCAAGTACACCAGTTAGGTGGGGCGTGGTTTCAGGGGGATTCACCAGGATGTTGTGAGCTGTGTTCACCAGGTTAAAGCAGATTCAAATTTCAACACACCTGCACCTGCAGGCTGTGTCGGGGGAGGGCTCAACACAGGAACAATGGTGCCCACCTGTACCTGCAGGCTGTATGAAAAGAGGGCTCACCACACAAAAATGATGGCTGTTTTTTCAGCCTTTGCCCTGAAGCCATACAATTTAGTTTCTCCGCGTATGCCCCTGGCACCTTTTGAATTGCTGTCCTTTTGCTGAATCTTATGGTGAATATTTTGTGAGCCAGCGAGTCCGAGTGCGGGCCCTTTAAGAGAATGTCTGGCTTTCCAGAAGCCCTCCATCTCACCTGGACAGAATCCCCACTGATTTTCACAGCCAGAAGTTATGGAAACTGTTTTTCCCAGCACTGGAGCTTCTGGCCGGGAAGCCCGGTGTGGGGATGGAACCCACTTGCTCCTCAGGGGACACCTCTGCAGCCAAGATATCCCTTCCGATTCTCAACTGCAACACATGGGTGTGGGAGCAGCCCATCTCTACCTCTCTCACCATTCTGTACATGTCTTCTTCTTTCTATCTGTTGGTATCAAAGTTTCACTCAGATGCTCTTCAGATTGTTCTCCAGGGTGATTGTTCTGTAATGTAGTTGTAATTTTGATGTGATCATGGGAGGTGCTTACCTATCATCTTGGCCAGAAATCCCCCAAATTTTAATGTGTCATATTGTCTTATTCATTTGTTGCTATGTATGTTTTGATCTCACCTTTTATTTCTTCTTTGACCTACTTGTTTAGTAGCATGTTGTTTAATCTCCACATAATTGTGTTTTTTTCCACTTCATTTTTGCAGTTGATTTCTAATTTCAAAGCAACGTGGTCAGAAAATGTGCTTGGTAAGATTTCAATCTTCTTAAATTTGTTGAGGCTAGTTTAGTGCCCCAACCTAAGGTCTATTTTTGAGAATGTTCCATGTGCTTTATATCATAATCTGTATTCTGGCATTCTGAGATGAAAAGCTCTGTGAATACCAATGATGTCCATTTGGTCTAATGTGCCATCTAAGGCCAATATTTCCTTATTGATTTTTTTGTTTGGATGATCTATCCATTGCTATCAATGAAGTATTTAGGTTCCCTACTTAATCTTGTTTTTGTCAGTTTCTTCCTTGAGCCTTTTAATAGTTACTTTATATATTTTGGTGCTCCTGGGTTGGGTGCTTATATATTAATATGTGTTATGTCTTTTTGATGTATTATCCTTTTTTTCCATAAAATGTCCTCCTACGTCTCTTGTTACCTTTAAAAAAATTGTTTTAAAGGGTTTTTTTTGTTTAAAGATTTTATTTATTTTTAGAGAGGGGAAGAGAGGGAGAAAAAGAGGGAGAGAAACATCAGTGTGTGGTTGCTTCTTGCACACTCCCCACTGGGGACCTGGCCCACAACCCAGGCATGTATCCTGACTGAGAATCGAACCAGCAACTCTTTGGTTTGCAGGCTGGTGCTCAATCCATTGAGCCACACCAGCCCGGGTCTTGTTACCTTTTCTATCTTGAAACCTATTTTTCCAGACATAAGAACATTTATCCCTGCTATTCACTGTATGTCATTTGCTTGGAGTACCATTTTCTATCTCTTTACTCTGAATCTATGTTTATACTTGGCTCATAAAAACATCTATAGTTGGGTTTTGTTTTTATTTGCTCCATCCTGCTAATCTGTGCCTTTTAATGGGTGACTTCAGTCCATTTACATTTAGAGTGATTATTGATGTATCAGGATTTTCTACAGCCATTTTATCTATTGTTTTCTGGTAGCTCTGTATTTTCATTGTTTCCTTTTTCTTGTGTTTCCATCTTTTATTTTAGTGTGGTGGTATCCTATGGTTTTCTCCGTTTTTTATGTTATGTGTCTCAGTTCTAGATTTTTTTTAATGATTACCATTAAGTTTATGCAAAAGAAATTTTCATATATACATTAGTCATTTTTCTTCTGATTCCAACTTATCTTCATTCACCTGAGTAACTGCAGTCCTTTTCCCCTATCTATGTTTTTGTTGTCAGAATTTATCTCCTTTTATGCTGTGAGTTCATTTCCAAATTGCAGTACCTATTGTCTTCTTTTTAAGAAAATGTTAACTTCTTTAAACTTTTTGTTATATTTAAGTGTTTAATACTCTATTCTGAACAAGAGATGCAATAGTTTTCTTTTGTCTGTCTCTTAGTCATTTGCTCATAGTATTGTATTTTTTGTGTGTTTTTGTTTCAGGTAGAAGGGAATCTTTCAGTATTTAATGTAATGCCTGTCTTGTGGTGATAAGTTCCCTTATCTATTATATGTTTGGAAAAACCTTTATTTCTGTCTCATAACTAAAGGATAACTTTGGTTGGCTAGTGATTTCTTTCTTTTAGTAATTTGAATATTTGATTTAATTTTTCCTAGCTCTTAGGGTTTCTGCTGAAAAATCTGGTGATAATTTAATGGAGTTCCTCTTATAGGTTACCATCTTCTTTTCCCTAGCTGCCTTGATAATTCTTTCTCTGTTGTTAATTTTTGAGTTTTAATATAATGTACCTTGAAGAAGGCCTTTTCAGACTGAGATAATTAGGTGTTCTCTTAGCATCTTGGTTTTGACAATCCAGTTGTTTCCCATTGGTTGGGGAATTTCTTTTTGATTATTGGTTTGAATAGGCTCTCTCTTTCCTTTTCCTGCTCTTCTGGTATACCCATTATTTTTTTTTTATTACTCTTTCTAAAGGAGTCATCTCATAGAGTAATTTCATTTTCTCTTGATTCTCTTCTTTCACCTGAGCCATTTTTAGATTTCTATCTTCTATGTCACTAATTCTGTCTTTTATCTGTTCTGCTCTAGGTCCTAAGCTCTCTAGTGCATTCTACATTTCAATTTCTGTTTGTTTTTTTATAGTTTCAGTATGTTTGGTGTAGTACTCCTTTTGTTCATTGATTTTTATTCCCGAGTTTATTGAATTACTTTTCTAAGTTTTCTTACATCTTATTGAGTTTTTTCAGAACTACAATTTGAAATCACTGTCACTTAAATCACAGTCTTCCATATCATTAAGTTTATTTTCTAGAGATTTTTAAGTTTCATCATCAATAACCTGGGTTATTCGTTTGTGTTTAATAGGTTATTTCTCTGCCTGGGCATTTGTGAGAATGAAATCTGCTTTTTAAAATATTTCACACTTCACTGTTAAGCAGGTGGATAAATAGAGGTCTTTTTTCTGTTTCCCAGTAGGTGGTGCTGAAGTGCAAGCTTTTATTTTCTCTTACCTGCACTGCTGGGGCTCCCAGGATCTCTGTGGGGTGATAATGCCTTGGCTGTGGAAAATGCCCTGTATTTCACAAGGTAGTGGATGTCACCTTTATTATTCAGTTAACTTGGTTTTGGGGTACCACTAGTGTGGCTTGAAAGTGGCAGGCTATGGGTGTCCCATTTGTTCCTGATGACACCTTTCTGTAACCGGAAGTTGCTGGCACAGTCACACTGTCTGAGTTTACCCAGCTACCTCTACCAGGCTGTACCACAATTAGTAGTGTAAATGGGTTTGCATGTCCACATTTCCGCTCTTCTCATGGGGTTAGCCACAATGACTACAGATTACTTAGGCTAGAAAGTACTTTTCAGCCCTTTAGTGATCTGCTGAATAAGGATTTTTCTGCCAGGCAGGACACAGTAGAATGGGGTGGGTGAGTCTCTGCATATTTATTTGCTGGTGCTGGCTGGATGTGGAGCACTGCAATTTTTTTTGCAGCACTCTCTACTTCTGACTGTGGGACTAGTCCCAATGTATGCCACCCGGACCTGGTTCTGTCTCTGACCCTCCAGTTTGCCCAGTGGGAATTGGCTCTAACTGTTCACTGCTATTGCATGTACTAGGGCCACAATGAGTGTAGGACTTTGTGAGGCTTCTGTCTCTGTTTTTTCTTCTTTCAGTCCCATCTCCATTGTTCATTCAGATATACCCACCTTCAGATGTCTTAGTTGTGTGATGTCTCCGATGTTTTTATATGTTGAGCAAGGAATCCTTTGTTGAATTACAGCTGTCTAACTTGTTGTAGCCTAGAGGTCCTCTGATGCTGTCATGCTGTTGATGTCATCCCTCCAACTTTATTCTGTTGCCTGTGGTTATTTATTTTTCCCAATACCACTTGTTGAAGATACTATTCTTTCTGTATAGAATGGTCTTATCACCCTTTTCAAACTTTATAAACTTTATTTTTCCATAAAAAAGAAAATCCTGCCATTTGGACCTTGAAGACATCAGACTAAGTGAAATAAGATACAGGAAAAAAACAACCAACCAACCAAACAAATACTGCATGATCTTACTTAGATATGGGATGTTAAAAAAATCAAACTCATAGATATAGAGAACAAATTAGTGGTTGCCAAAGGTGGGTGGTAGCAAGTTGGTAAAATGTGTGAAGGTGGTCAAAAGGTACAGATTTCCAGTTATAAAACAAATAAGTCCTGAAAATGTACAGCATGGTGACTATAGTTGATAGTACTGTATTGTCTTTTTTAAAATTGCTAAGAGAGTAGTAGATCTCAAAAGCTCTCAGCACAAGAAAAAATTGAAATGATGTGTGGTTGGGGGTGTTAACTAGACTTGTACCAAATATTTCGTAATATATACATATAGTGAATCATTATGTTGTACACCATAAACTAATATAATGTTACATGTCATTGTATCATAATAAAATATCTTAAAATCAATAAAGTATGGAGGTATGAGTCTATAAATCTCTTTGGGGAATATTGCCATTTTAACAATATTAAGTATAGTATATAGAAATACAACTGATTTTCTGCATGTTGTTTTAATATCCTGCAACTTTGAAGACTTTATTAACACTACTAATTTACTTTGTGGATTCTGTTAGATTTTTTTACTTATAATATTATTCTATCTGCAAGTAGAAATAGTTTTACTTCTTCCTTTCCAATTTGGATGCCTTTTATTAATTTTTCTTGCTTAATTACTTTGTCTACCACTTCCAGTATAATACAGAATAGCAGTGGGGAAAGCAGACATCCATTCTTGGTTTTATCTTAGAGAAAAAGTTTTCAATCTTTCACCATTAAGTATAGTGTTAGCTGTGTGTTTTCATATATGGCCTTAACCATGTGAGGAATTTTCTTTCTATTCATAGTTTTGTTTTGTCTTTTTTTTTAAAATCAGAAGAGGTTGTTGGATTTAGTTAAGTGATTTTCCTACATCAATTGAAATGATCATGTGGGTTTTTCCTTATTTCTGATAATATGCTATATTATACTGATTGATTTTTTATAATGTTGAACCACCCTTGCAGTCCTGGGATAAATCCCAATAGGCCATGAGGTTTAATCTTAATATGCCACTGGATTCCATTTGCTAGTATTTTCTTAAGTATTTTTGCACCTATATTGAAAAGTGATATTTGTAGTTTTCTTTCTTGCAATATCTTTGTCTGATTTTGGTATCAAGATACTGATAACCTCATAAGGTGAGTTAGAAAGTATTCCCTTATTTGTTTTGGGAAGAAGTTCAGTAAAACTGTTAATTCTTTTATTATCATAATTTATTTTTATTGTTGACACAATTACAGATGTCCCCCATTTTCCCTGCTTTGCCCCACTCCACCCAGCCATCCCTCCCCAGCCTTGGAATTCACTATGAAGTCATCTGGTCATGGACTTCTCTTTGTTGAAATTTTTTCTTTATTTTTTTATTTTTATTTTTTATTCATATATTTTCCTTTATTTTTTCATTGTTCAAGTACAGTTGTCCCCATTTAAACTACAGATTAAATCTCTTTGTCCGATTTTTTGTTTCATTGTGACTCAGTTTAAGTAATTAATGTGTTTCACAGATTTGTCAGTTTCATCTAGATTACTGATGTAAATTATTGTAAAATTTTTACATCAATTTACATAAAATTTACGTAAAATATTTCATCTAAATTATTGATGTAAAATTTCTCATATTTCTTTTAACTGCCCTCTGATTTGTACACATTCATTTATGTAAGGTTGATAGTAATGTTCCCAATTCCATTTCTGATTTTCTTAAGTCACTGAGTCAGCTAAGCTAAAGGTTTGTGAATTTTGTTGATCAACTCAAATAACCAACTTTGGTTTTCATCAATTTTCTCTTTTTTTAAGTTTGCTATTTTTCAAGTTCTGCAAGGTTTAAAATTTGAGTATTAATTTGAGATATTTCTTTCTACTTAATGTAGGCATATACACGTATAAATTTCCCTTTGAGTACTGATTTTGTTGCATAAATTTAGGTACTTTGTGTTTCTGTTTTCATTAGTCAGTAAGTACTTTCTAATTTTTCCTTTGATATATCCTTTGACACATTGGTTGTTTAATTGCTTTCTAATTTCTACATATTTGTGAATTTTCTAGTTTTCCATCTGTTATGCATTTATAGTTTCATTTCATTGTGGTGAGAGAAGATAGTTTGGATTATTTCAATTTTTTAAAATTTATTGAGATTTTTCTGTGACCTAACATATGATTTATTCTGGAGGGGGTTTCATGTACACTTGAAAAGAATGTGTAATCTTTTGTGTATGGGTAACACTTTCTGTATATATCTGTTTTCATTAGTTGATTACACTGGTTTTCCCTCCTTAATTTTGTTTTGTCTACTGAAAGTTGAAAGTAGAATATTGAAGGCTCCAACTATTACTGCAGAACTATCCATTTCTTTTTTTATTTCTGTCAATATTTACAGCATATATAGCAACTCTGTTGTTAGGTCCATATATGTGCATAATTTTTATACCTTCTTGATTTTTTTTTTCTTATTGGTATTCTTCTTTGCCTCATTATATTTTTTGAGTTAGTCAATTTCGTTTGATGTTGGTATAGCCACCACAGGTATTTTTGGTTACTATTTGCATGGTAGTATTACTGTTTGGTTACTATTTGGTTACTAATGCCTGTTTCCATCTTTTTATTTTCAATGAATTTGTGTCACTGTATCTTCATAGATGAAGAGCAGATGATAGCTAGTGGGAGAGGGTTGCTGAGGGGGTGGAGGGATTGAGCAAAAAGGGAAAAGGACTCATGGACATGGACAACAGTGTGGTGATTGCTGGGGGGAGGGGGTTTAAGGGGACTAAACGGTAATAGAAAAAATACAATAAAGATTAATTTAAAGAGTTGGAAAAGAGAAAAAATGTATGCATTTTCTGGATTTTCAAAAACTCTAAAATAAGAAAATAAAGCATCCAGAATGGGGTATTAAAAAAAGAATTTGTGTCATTGTATCTAACGTGAGTGTCTTTCAGGCAGCATACAAATGATTAAAAAAACTTCTGGCAACATTTGCCTTTAGACTGGAGAGTTTAATTCATTTACATTTAAAGCAGTTACTCCTAAGGAAAGACTTATGCCATTTTACTATTTGTTTTGTATGTTTCATATCTTACATTCCTCAATTTCTCCATTATTGCCTTTTGTTTTCTGAAACAACAGAAATTTATTCCTCACAGTTTTGCAGCTAGAAAGTCCAAGATCATGGTGCTGACAGATTTGGTGTTTAGTGAGGGTCCACTTCCTTTTTGACAGCCATCTTTTTGCTGTAACATGACCTGGGAAAGGAGTCAGGGATCTCTTTGGGGTCTCTTTTATAAGGGCACGAATTGAATTCATGAGCGCTCCAACCTCATGAATGAATCACCTATCAAAGTCTCTGCCTCCTAATCCCACATTTAGGGTTGGGGTTTTCATCATATGAACTTTGGAGGGACTTAAACACTTAGTTCACTCATATATCTTGATTCCTTCTCAGTTTTGGAATATATATGTTGGGTTTTTTGGCAAAATTTTTTTATTTTTAGTTTTATTTTAAGTGGTAATAACATATAACACAATATCTTCTCTCAATAAATTTTTAACTGTACCATAGTCCTCCATGATCCATGGTTTTGCTTTCTGCAGTTTCAGTTACCCACAGTCAACTGCAGTTCAATAATATTAACTATAGAATTCCAGAATTAAACACTCCAAAGTTTAAAACTGTGTGCCATTTTGAGTAATGCAATAAATCCCATGCTGTCCCAATCCATTTCAATTGGGATGTAAATCATCGCTTTGTCCAGAAAATTCATGCCATGTATACTAACTACTCATTAATCACTTAGTAGCTGTTTCAGTTATCCGATCGACTGTCACAGTATTGTAGTTCTTATGCTCAAGTAACCCATACTTTACTAATAATGGCCCCAAAACACAAGAGTAGTGATGCTGGCAATTTTGACATGCCAAAGAAAATCCATTAAGTGAAAATTTATGTATATGTAGGGAAAAAATGGTATACATAGGGTTTGCTACTCTCTGTAGTTTCAGAGAATGTGTCCCCAGTAAATAAGGGGATAATTATGTAAACCGCATTATTGTTGACTATACATACAATGTTGTACAGCAGCTCTCTGGAGTTTATTCATCTTGCTTAACTGAAATTGTATGCCCATTGATTAGAAACTCCTCATTTTTGTCTCACCCCAGCCTGTGGCATATACCATTATGCTTTTTAAAAATAGATTATTGATTTTAGAGAGAGAGGAATGGAGAGAAAGCTGTAAATCATCAATATGAGAGAGAAACATTGATTGGTTGCCTCTCATTTATGCCCTGAACAGGGATCAAACCCACAACCTAGCTATGTGCCCTGACCAGGAATCAAACTCCCAACTTTTTGGTATAGAGAACAATACTCCAACCAACTGAGCCACACCAGCCAGGATGACACTTTTCCATTCTATGAATTGGACTGTTTTATATACCTCATGTAAATGAAATCATGCAGTATTTGTCTTTCAGTGGCTTGCTTATTATTATTATTTTTTTTACTTAGCATAATGTCCTTCAGCTTCATTTATGTTGTCACATATTGCAGAATTCCCTTCAATAACCATCCTGACAGGTGTGAGGTAATACCTCATTGTGGTTTAGATTTATGTTTCCCTGATGGTTAGTTATGTTGAGTAGCATTTCATCTATCTGTTGGTCATTTGTATGTCTTCTTTGGAGAAATATCTATTCAAGTCTTTCACCTATTTTAATCAATTATTAGATTTCTTTTGCTATTGAATTATAAGAATTCCTTATATATTTTGTATATTAACCCCTTATCAGATATGTGGTTTGCAAATATTTTCTCCCATTCTCTAGATTGCTTTTCCACTGTTCATTGTTTCTTTTGCTGTGCAGATGCATTTTAGTTTGATGCAGTTCCGCTGGTTTTTGTTGTTGTTGCATGTGCTTGTGGTATCATATGCAAGAACTCATTGCCAAGAGCAATGTCAAGAAGTTTCACCTCCATGTTTTAACTAGGAGTTTTATAGTTTCGGGTCTTATGTTTAAGTCTTTAAATCATTTTATATATATGTCAGTTAGGGGTCAAATTTTATTTTTTGCATGTAGATATCCAGTTTTTAAAAACACTATTTCTGGTAGAGACTATGCTTTCCACATTGTATATTCTTGGCACCCATGTGAAAAATCAGTTGACTAAATATATATGGGTTTTTTTTCTGGGCTATTTTGTTCCATTGATATATAAATGTTTTTTTTTGACAGTACTGTACTCTTTTAATTACTGTAGATATGTTGTATAATTTGAAACCAGGAAGTGTGGTGCCTCTGGCTTTGTTTCTCTTTTTCAAGATTTATTGTAATTTCATATCATTGTAGAATTGTTTTTTCTACTTTTACAAAATATACCGTTGGGATTTTCGTAGGGACTGCATTGAATCTGTAAACTCCTTTGGGTAGTATGGATATCTTAACAACATTAATTTTTTCAGCCTTTGCGCATGGTAGTACTTTCCTTTATTTAGGGCATCTTTGCCTTGTGCCTGATCTTTGAAGGAAAAATTTAGGTTTTTACCATTGTGCATAATGTGTGCTGCGGGCTTTTCACATATGGCCTTTATTATATTGAGATACTTTTCATTCTTAGCATGTTGAGAATTTTATTTCATTAAAAAGTGTTAAATTTTGTCAAATTCTTTTTCTACATCTATGGAGACAATCATGTGACTTTTATCCTTTATTCCGTTAATGTGGCATTTCACATTAATTAATTTGCATATGTTTAGGGTTTTTGCATCTATACTCATCAGAGATATTCGCCTGTTTGTGTGTGTGTGTGTGTGTATGTGATGTCTTTGCTTTGCATTGGTATAAGGGTAAATCTGGTGTCATAAAATGAGTTTAAACGTTTTCCCTTCCCTCCTATTTTTTGGAAGAGTTTGAGAAGGGTTGGTGTTAATTCCTCTTAAATATTTTTTGGAGTTAACTAGTAAAGCAATCTGGTCCTCAGCTTTTCTTCATTGAGGGAGTTTTGATTATTGATTCAAACTCCATGCTAGTTATAAGTCTGTTCAGTCTTTCATGATTCACTCTAGGTAGGTTGTAGGTTTCCATGAATTTGTAGATTCTCCTAGGTTATTCAGTTTGTTGGTGTGTAATTGTTCACAGTGGTCTCATGATCTTTTATATTTTTGTGGTGCAAGTTGTAATATCTCTTATTTCTGGTGTTATTTAAATAGTCTGTCTTTTTTCTAGATAGCTAAGGTTTTATCAATATTGTTCATTTTTCCAAAAACTTAGTCTTAAATATTATTAATTTCCCTCTTTTTTCCTATTTTATTTAGTTCTGATCTTCATTTGATTCCTTCTGATAATTTTGGGCTTAGCTTGTCTTTCTTTTTGCAGACAATTGAGATGAAAAGTAAGGTTATTTGGGGTCTTTAGGTAGGCACTTATAGTATGGATTTCCTTTTTTTACATCTTTGTGGCATCCCATAAATTTTGGTATGTTGTATTTTTATTTTCATTTGCTTTGTGGTATTTAAATTTTTTCTTTTTGATTTGTTTTTGACCAATACATGCTCAAGATTGTATTGCTTAAAAATGAAAAATAAAAATCACATGATCATATTATTAGGCAAAGAAAAAGAATTTGAGAAAATCCAGCACTCATTTATGATAAAAACTCTCAGCAAAGTGGGAATAGAGGGACTATACCTCAACATTGTGAAAACCATGTAATGACAAACCCACAGCCAGCACCATACTCAATGGGCAAAAACTACAAGTCTTTCCCTTAAGATCAGGAATAAGACAGGGATGTCCAGTTTCAGTGCTTATTCAGCATTGTACTGGAAGTTCTAGCCACAGCATTCAGGCAAGACGAAGATATAAAAGGCACCCAAATTGGAAAGAAAGAAGTAAAACTGTCATTATTTGAAGATGAAATGATATATAGAGAGAAAATTATAAAGACTCCAACGAAAACTATGAGAACTCATAAATTAATTCAGTAAAGTAGCAGGATACAAAATTAATATTCAGAAATTGGTGGCATATTTAAACAGCAATAATAAACTGTCAGAAATACTAGGGAAACAATTCCATTTATACTTGCAGCAAAAATACAAGGTATCTAGGAATAAATTTAATCAGGGAGGTAGAAGAGCTATACTCAGAAATTTATAAGATACTGTAGAAAAAAATTGAGGAAGATACAAATAAATGGAAGCATATACCACGTTCATTGATAGGAAAAATTAACATCATTAAAATGTCCAAACTACCAAAAGTAATCTATAGATTCAACACAATTCCTTTCCAAATACCATTGGTATATTTACAGAACTAGAGCAAATATTCTAAAACTTTATACAGAACCACAAAAGACCCAAAATAGACTCAGCAGTTTTGAGAAAGGTGAATGAAGTTGGAGATATCATGCTTCCAGTTATCAAACTATACTACAAGGCCGTACTAATCAAAATAGCCTGGTACTGGCATAAAAACAAACATATAGCTCAATGAAACAGAAAAGAGAGATCAGAAATCAACCCACACACCTTTTTGGTCAATTGATATTTCACAAAGGAGGCAAAAACATGCAATGGGGTTGGGAAAATTGGACAGATACATGCAAAAAAAAAAAAGAAATGAAACTAGACCACCAACTTATACCATAAAAAAATAAACTAAAAATGGAATAAATACTGAAACGTAAGACTCAAAACCCTAAAAATCTTAGAAGAAAACACAGGCAGTAAAGTCTCTGACATTTCTATTACCAATAATCTTTCTGATATATCTCCTTGGGCAAGGGAAGCAAAGGAAGAAAAAACCAGTGTGATGATAGAGGGAAAGCGGGGTGGGGGGAGTTCCAACTGGGCAAAGGGGAAGTACATGGGGATGAAAGACACTTTATTTTAGGTGATGGGCGCACAAAGCTGTATGCAGATGGTGTTTTATTGAGTTGTACACTTGAAATCTGTATGGTTTTATTAACCAATGCCCCCCAATTAATTCAATAAAAACTTATTCAGAAAAATTGAAGAGGTGGGAAGGCTCATTTTATGAGGCTAGCATGACCCTGATGCCAAGATCAAACAAAGGTATTACAAAAAAAGAAATTTAGAGTCCAACATCCCTAATGAACATAGATATAAAAAACTTCAACAAAATATTAACAAGCTGAAATTATCAATACATTAAAAAGATCACATACTGTCCTGGCTCGTGTGCCTCAGTGGATTGAGCACCAGCCTGCAAACCAAAGGGTCGCAGGTTTGAGTCCCAATCAGGTCACATGCCTGGGTTGTGGGCCAGGTCCCCAGAAGGGGGCAGGCGAGAAGCAACCACACATAGATGTTTCCTTCCCCCCCTTTCCCCTTCCCTTCTCCTCTGTCTGAAAATAAATAAATGAAATCTTTTTAAAAAAAGATCACACACCATGATCAAGTGGGAGTTATTCCTTTGATGAAAAGTTTGGTTCAATACCCACAAATCAGTTAACTTGATACACCACACAAACAAAATGAAGAATAAAGATCTTATGGTCACATCAATAAATGCAGAAAAAGCATTAGACAAAATCCAGCATCCATTTGTGATAGAAACTTCCAGCAAATTTGGAATAGAGGGAACATACCTGAACATAATAAAGGCCATATATGACAGACCCACAGCTAACATCATACTCAATTGCGAAAAGTGGTAATTGTTTTCCTTAAGATAAAGAACAAGATAAGGATGTCCACTTTCACCACTTTTATTCCACATAGTATTGAAAGCTCTAGCCATAGCAGTAAGACTAAAAGAAAGAAAGAGAGAAGGAAAGAAAGGGTAACCAAATTGGAAGGGAAGAATTAAAACTGTCATTATTTGAAGATGACACTACTATAGAGAGAGAGCCTAAAAGAGGACACCAAAAAAAAAAAAAAAAAACCAACAACAAAGAAAACCCCCAACTATTAGAGCTGGTAAATTAATTCAGTAAACTAGTGAGGTACAAAATTAATATTCAGAAATTCATTCTATTTTATACACCAATAATAAACTATCAGAAAAGGAAAGTAAGAAAATAATTCCATTTACGATTTCATCAGAAAAATAAATTAACTAGGAATAAACTTAACTGAGGAGGTAAAAGACCTGTATTCAGAAAATTACAACCCATTGAATAAAGAAACTGAAAAAGATACAAATTAATGGGAGCTTTTACTGTTCTCATGGATGAGAATTAATTTCATTTAAATGCACATACAAAGCAATGTACAGATTCAATGCCATTCCTATCAAAATACAAATGGCATTTCTTTCCACAGAAGTAGATCAAATAATTCTAAAGTTTATGTGGAAAAACAAAAGACCTGGAACAGCCAAAGCAATACTGAGAAAGAGCAACAAAGTCGGAGGTATCATGCTACCTGATATCAAACTATATTACAAAGCTATAGTAATCAAAACAGCAAGACATTGGCATAAAAACAGGTGCATAGATCAATGTAACATAATAGAGAACCCAGTAGTAAATCCAACCTATATGATAAATTATGACAAAGGATTAGCTTTATCTCCATTTCTATAAGTATCATTTTTATATTGCTATTTCTTGATTTTTTCAAAATGATACATTATCTTGGCTGCTTGCTATGGAAAGTAAGGATTCTACTCTCTTTCACTCTACCGTCACAGCACATGTACACTTCCTGTCCTTCCAATTCTACCAATATTTGGTGAGTGCATGATCATGACCAAGTAAAGTTATTCTCATAAGCCATGTATTATACTATGAATACTTTTTTTTTCCGTGTACACTTTCTAGAAGTTTCCAGAAGTTAATCTTCTCTTCTTTTTTGTTTTGTTTGGCTTGGGTAGTATTGTGTTTTACCCCCACTCTTTCCCAGTTGTATAAATCTCATTTAAATATGTTCAGATACATTAAGTAGTTTATCAACTTTAGCTTCTAGAAGAAGTTTGTCCCAGAGAGTTTTATCCCACCTCAATATAGACTAGTTGCTTCTTAGGCCTGCTGTATAGCTCTTGTATTGTGATTTCACTTCACTACCACCCCAGATATTTCAGCATGCTCTCTCTTGTATTGACTTTTCTGTTTTCTTGATCCTGTCTCTTTCTTGGTTTCTGCTCTTGTTTTTGGTGGAGTTCATCCTTTAGTAGCTTTTTGAGAAAGGGTGTGTGGAAAGTATTTATTTAATTACTTTATCCTTTAATGTCTAAAAAAAAAAATTATGTGACCTTCACACTTAATTGAGCCTTTATCTAGAGATGGAGTTTTAAGTTGGAAATAATTGTCCCTCAGAAGTTTTAAGGCATTGCTAAATAATTTTTTAGCTTCCAGTGTTGTTATTGACAAGTTTGTTACCATACTGATCCTAGATGAAACATTTTTCTTCTCTAGAAGTTTATAAAATCCTCTCTTTGTACCTAGTATTATGGAATTTCATAACTATATGCCTTATGTGGGTTTATATTTACCTAATGTACTGGACATTTATGGGTACTTTGAATCCAGTAACTCATATTCTTTAGTTCTGGAGAATTAAAAACTATTTCATGGATGACTTAATCCCAGTTTTTCTCTTTTTATTTTCCTGAGGTTGTACTATTTTGATACTGGACTTCCAGGACAATTCTTGTGATTTTCTTATCTTTTTGTTCTATTTTCCCATTTCTGTCTATTTTTCTCTAGCATCTGGAGAATTCCTTTGATTCTATCATCTAAATATTCTATTCACCATTTTATTTCTGTTGTCTTAGTTTTAATTTTCAATAGCCCTTTTAAATTGTTTTTCCATAGCAGACTATTCCTGTTTAATGGATTCAAACTCTTCTCTATTGTTTGAGAATATTTGTTTTAGTTTTTATTGGTGCTTTCTTCTCTCTGTATCACCTGTGCTTCTTACAAGTTGATTTTTCCTGTTTATTTTATTCTTTGAATGTTTTAGAGGCTTCTCTTAAATATCTGGTGATCTATAGATTTCTGCACATATTTAAGAGGAGGGCATTAAAAAGTTAATTAGGATTTTTGTGCAGGTGGTTGGGGGCTTGAAACCTGTTGATTTTCTTTCTGGGTGAGTCAGATTCTCCCAATAAATCTCTTAAAATCTTCTAGCCTCTGAAAACATCCCATACTATTGTTTACGTTGATTTTGGAAAAGAGATCCAGGTAAATTTGTGTGTTTAATCCTTCATCTTTACCCAGAAATGGGGGAGGAAGGGCCATATTATTGGCATAGTCATGATATTATCCTCCTTAGCATCAAGCACATTCTGGAAGTCTCAAGACTTCCAGGGAAAACATAGACTGATCCTTCCGAAGCGGTCAGTGATTCTGTTCAGGGCTTGGGTAAGGAAATTTTGTGTATCTCACCTAAGTTAAATGTGAAGTCTTGCTTTTAAAATTACTAGAAAGAAACTAGAACCCATGTTCCTTAACAGCAAAGGACTGATGATAATAGCAAGAGATGAGTGAAGTCTGAAGAATTACTTTCTCTTTGTATCTTATGAACATATTTAAGGCTCATACTTTGTGCATTATTGAGCCTAAGACAAAAAAATTGGTATGAATGAGAACTTGGCTAGCCTAAACTCTACTGGGATTAATTCAGGAAATATTTATTGTATACCTACTATTTATTCATTTACTCAATAAACAGCCATTGAGTACTTACTATATGCCAGACATTGTTCTAGGCCATGGAGATATAATGATGACCATAACAAAATTCTGTCTTCATGAAGCTTATTAAGTGCTAGACACTGTTCTCGCGGTAGGGAATACAGTGTTGAACAGGACTGACGAAATATCTATTCTTGTATAGTTAGCATTCTAGTTTGATATGGGAGTATACTGATAACAAAGAAGAAAATGTTAGATGATTAATGTTAAAGTCAAAGCAAACAGAGTGATATGACAGAGTAACTAGGTGACGTTGAGGCTGAGATCTGAACGACAAGAGGAACCCAGTCATGTGAAGTCTGGGGGAAGAACATTTATAGTCAGAGGGGACAACTAGAAGGAGTGTGATATGTCAGCAGGACAGAAAGGCCAGTATGGCTGATGCATAGTGATGAAGAGGGAGTAGTATGAGATAAAATTAGTAGAGACAATCAAATAGGGTCTAGTTGTTCGTGTTAAAATATTTTGACTTCATTCTGAGAGTAATAGGAAGTTATCAGAGGTCTTTAAATGGGAAAATTAAATGGTCTAACTTATTTTTTTTAAGGGTGGCCCTGACTGCTTTTGGCAAATGAATCATATCAGGGCAATAACATGAGTAGGAAGACCTGTTAGGAGGCTGTTGTGGCAACTTAGGTAAAATAAATGATTGGAATAGAGTGTTAGGAGTGAATAAAGAAGGTAAAGAAGGAAGTAGATATATTGGGGATATTTTTCCAAGGAAGAATTAATAGACAAATTGAATGGATTTGGTGAAGAGCTATAGGAAAAGAAGAGAATCAGTGATTAATACCTTTCTTTTGGTTTGAGTTCCTGGATGGATAATGATGCCATTTCTTGAGATGGGAAAAACTGGAGGAGGAGCAGGTTTTGTGTGTGTATGTGGTTGTAGGGGATTAAGATTTCTGCTTATGACACAATTAAGTTTGAGATGCCTATTGCATACACAAGTGTGAGATAAATTAAGTGGTTGGATATACAAGTCTGGAGTTCAGGGATAGGGTTAAAAGAAGGGACTTAACCTTATATAGATGGCCTGTATAAAGCCACGGGGCTGGATAAAATTTTCTAGGGAGAGAGTGCAGGTGGAAAAGAGACATGTCAAACCCTGGGGCATGCTAACATTTTGACATGGAACAGGGGAAGAGACACCTGTAAGGACAGATGAAGAGAGGTCAGTGATGTAAGAAGAGAACCAGGTGAATATGGTGCCAAGCAAATAAGGAAGAATGTGCTTTGAGAAGGAGAGGGTGATCAACCAGGTTGAATGCTTCCCAGTGCTTGAATATGATGAGGCAGAGCGTTTTCTACTGATTAGTAATATGGATGCCATTGGTGGCCTCGACAAGAGTAGTTTTAGTGGAATTTTAATTTTTAATTCCAATTGGAGTGGTTGAGTTTAGAGACAGAGCTAAGGCGGTGGAGACAGTGACTGTGGACAATACTTTGAAGAAGTTTTTCTGTGATAAAGAGCAGAGAATTTGGACAGTAATAAGAAGGGAGCATAGAGTCATGAGCAGGTTCTTTTTTTTCTTGTTTGTGTGCTAATAGGAATGACGCACTAGAGCAAGGTAAGTCGATGGACCTGGATAGAGTGAGTTCAGGCTGCAGAAGATCCTGAACCAGAGAAAACTGGAGGGCTTGAGAGAGACCGTGGCCAAGTCCTTTAGTACTTAATTACATTCAACCTTCGCCAATATCCCTTTCATTTTTCTACTTCCCTTCCTTAGGCACCTCTAATTTTTATCATAAAGAATAGGGAAGTGCTGCTCCATAGTGACTACTAAATCTGTGGTGTAATCACTGTCTTTGATTTGCTCGACCAACATTTTGCTCCTACCAATTTTACAAAGCTGGTTCTTTTGGGACAAACATTGTTATTTGCGACCTTGTAAGATGACATGCTAGATCAGAAGCAGGCACTGTGGGTACAGATTCATGATATCTGGTTTGTGTAATGTTCTACGTGTGTGTCTCTGACTTAAGCCTTATATATTTTATAACTTAGAAAAGAGATAACCATCTACATAATACTAATACTATAGTTACCATTTATTGGGTGCTTACCATCTGCTAAGTACTGCACCAAGCAGTGTGCGTATATATATTATATATACGATACATGTGTTTATATGTGTGTGTGTATATATATAAAAATATATTTTAGGTATATACAGGTATGTATATATTATGACATATATTGTTTTATTGAGTCCTTACAACAAACTTATTAAGTTGGCACTATCGTTATCCGCATATTAAAAATTAGGAATCCAGGGCATAGGAAGATTAAGTACCTTACAGTGTGTCATATATCAAGGAAGCTTATGCCCAGGTTTGTTTCACTATGAAATTCATACACTTAATCACTGGAACATATTGCTTGATTTATTTTAAGGGGCTGACTGAACCCAGAACACTCATGATAATTCCAACCCTTTACTAAATCTGTAAAATGCAAATTTGATCAGGCCATGGTTGAGGTTTGGTATGTGCTATCTCCCCATGGATTATGTTGATGGGCTCCCACCCAACAAAGTCAGTATGTATTAGAGCTGGTATGCTAGAAAGCCTCAAGGACTTCCAGCATTTCTTTAGATTTTCATATAATTTTGGAAGGATCACCATATACATTTTTTATGTGCCCCAGGCGTGAAGCAGCTCTGGCCACCAACTCAGGCATCAAGCTAAGATGAACAAAGGACTGTCCATCTGCTCTGCCCCTGACTGATAGAAGCGCAACACCACCGTTCAGATGTCTCTTTGCCCATTGTCAGGGCATGACCTTATATGTTAACACAGATAACATCATCAAAGTTCTGGAGAAAATCTGGTCTTTTAAGTTGTCTCCTAAGGTCCAGGGAGGCAAAGAGCCGACCCCAGCTTCATTTGACCTGTGTCGGGCTTTGAATCAGTCCTTAAGGCGAACCTTTAGCGGGCATTTCTTTGGTTCTCTGGACCCGTGTTTTTAAGGAGAAAATGCATTCTGGTTTGATACCACCGAGACCTCTACTATGACATCTCTATTGCCACCTCCTGGAATGGGGAAGCCTTCCCTCAACTAGATAACTAGTTGAACACCACCAGCAGCCAGAGGACAAAATCCTTTTTAGCAGCAGAGCAGGCTATTCACATAGGGTATGGACCAGTAAGTAGCCCATTCATTCCTTACACTGAAAGGCTGTTGCCTGCAATGTAACTAGACCTGAGCTATGTAGCTGGGTGGGGTGTCTAAGCCTCTGTCATATTGGGAGGTCTGATGAGACAAATGCTTGGTGGAAAGAAAACAAGGAGAGCGGTCCAGATAGTGAATGAGTAAGGCATACATCATCTCCAGAGTTCAGAGTAATGCTATGGCTCTAGAAGAAAGGCAGATTAGGCAAGGAGGTGAGCATGAGGGACTAGAAGTTGAAGGCAAATACCGAGCCATGAATATTGCTTTTTGCTCATCATGAGACCTTCCAGTGACCTCTTGGAAAGTGTAAATAACAGGGGGACAGTGATGGAGCTGGGATTCTCTGATGTTTCTGTCCTCCTTCTTTTGGGCTGGTTGAATCTATCCTCAGCCACCAGGGTCTGGGTGACCTTCAGTCCCCTGCTCCCAGGCTTAAGAGTCCTTGGGAAGACCAAATGGAACATTCACGTGCAAGGTTCATGATATAAATCAAGTAGGGAAAAATCCATTTTGGTGCGGTCACTGTGTCAACTCTTATTATTTCAGTTCAGCATGGCTGCATATATAAGTCTCCTTTAAGGAACCAGAAAAGGGATACGTGAAATAACATTTCTAAGAGGCATGGTCACTTGCTTCTATTAATAATTACTACTTGCAAAGCCTGGAAGTGCTTAAGATGTTCATATTTTTTGAACGATTGACTGGCTCCTTTATTTATACATATAACAAAAAAAAAAAAAGCCAAGTGGGGAGAGGAAATCATCTGTTGCTGCAGAAACGTGAAAGTCACATTTTTGGCACTGTTCCCTGGTTGATGTCATTTTGGGGAATGTGCTAAAGGCCATGATTTTCCAGAGGGAGCAGATATATATACTTTTTCTTAGCAGGCTGTTTGTGGGCACTTATTGCCCCCTCTGAAGTCAGGCCCAAACCAAGCCAGGCCTTTTTCTGCCTAGTTTGGTGGTACCAGGTCAAGCCTGTTTGGAAGTGCGAGTCCAAAATCTTTACTGGTCGCCTTTCCCAGCCATTCCCTGTACCCTCATAAACTTTCTGAATCTTCTCTTTAGGGGCCTCTTAGCTGCTTGGCCTTTTCACAAGCTGCTGGGAAGGTTGGTTTTCCCCCGCTGTGCGGAAGCACTGAGGGCTGCCAGGGGAGTGTGTGTAGGGCCCTCTCTGAGCTGACCCCTGAGGTAGACCACAGTACACTGTGGGTTGGGGCTTGAACTCACATGTTCTCATTCCCTCTTGCTTCCTAAATGGGCCCAATGCTTAATGGGCTACAGACCGTACCGCCATCTGGGAGGAGTCCTATACCTACCCTCCTCTCCCTTGCCCATCCTGATCTTCATGCTCCGATATAGAACTGCCCAGAGACCCTTTAAAAACCACTGGTCACGGCACAGAAGGCTTTACTTGGGTCCAGATAGCATAAAAGAAAGAGATCTTTGCATCATGAAATTGGCTAGAACTTTTCTGAGGGTCACATACAGTTGGGCCAGTGTTCTCCCTATTTCCCCCACCCCCTCAGCCCGTAGGCAGACAGTTGACTTCAGGCTCATTTCCGCTTCCACGCCTTTACTCTCACTTTACTGAGCACCTGTTCCACCATTTGCCTTGCGTGAAACTGGCTCACTGTCATTACTGGCTCACTATTCCATCTTCATCTGGTTTAGGCCTCCCTCCTTAGTTTTCGGTGCTAACACTTGACTCCAACTTTTATCTCCTGTTCCCCAACACTTGTTCTTTCCTATACTTATGGCCATTTAGTCATTTCGTACATAAAATGCTCATTCAGAACGATTAGTGCATCAGTGAAGGCATTTGTATAAAGCACAGTGATGGCCCAAGAGAGGCTGTGATCAGCTCTGCTTTGGAGAGTCCGAGAAGGCCTCGCCTATGTGATGATGCTTAAAGCTGGGTCTCTATGGTCAGAAGGAGTCCAGCAGGAACACATGGTTCATTGAGAAGGAGGACAGTTTTCCAGATGTTGATAGGGCCCCAGGGCCCTGGTCCTTCTCTTGGGAGTGGTGGCTGGAGCTTTTCTCGCAATCTCATTATCCTTGTATACTGCTGTGAGCATCCTGAGGCCAACCACATCAAGAGGTCAAGTTCGGAGAAAGGAGCTCAGTGTAGAATCGTATCTTCTACAGTATGAACAGTAGGGGATAGCTCCTTAGGCAATTCATTTATTTTACTGATGACGCATCTGAAACCCTAAGAGGTGCAGGGACCCACCCAAGACCTCACAGCTAGTTAGTGACAAGAGGTAGAATAGAAGTACAGGCAGGACTCCTGGATTCTTATTACCACAGCTCTTTCTACAAGGTTGCTTTGTGGCCTTAACATCTCCCAGTTGCCTGTCTGATCTGCTCCGGTGAGAGCTTCCGTCCGCCTCAGTTCTGTCAGGGGTGGTCCCCTTGAAGCCCGGGCAGCAGTGTTTGTTGCCACTAGCTCCCCATGCAACTTTAGGAAAAGTAAAATCCTTGTCTGGGCCACAGTTTTTAGTTTCCCCCTCTTTAAAGGAGTGAGGGTTAGCGGATATGTTTTTTATATCTAGGCCTCACTGAGAAGGGCACACAGATGGTCGTTTATACAGGAGCTTCACTTTTTTGACGATATGCTGGGATGGAGTACAGGGATCTGAACGGGTCTGACTGAAAATGCTGAAAACACAGTGGAGACAGGCCCTGAAGGCTTTTTACCAGCTTGGAAACATACGTACTCCAAGTGTAAAGTTCATTGTTTGTTTGTTTTTTTTAATGTGATAAAACTGATATCCAAGATGGGAGTAGGAGAAGTTCTTATGGAAAGATGGGATTTGAACCTGGAACCCTGGTCTAGCTGGATCCAAGTCCAGGGCTTTGCCACCATCCTATACTACCTCGCTGAGCTGGTTGTGGCCCCATCCAGGGCAATTAAAAAACCCCCAGCCCTACTAGCTAAATTGCAAGGTGGGCCAAAGTGTTTGCAGCTGGACATTATGAAGGGGGAGATTGCACAGCTTTGAGGGGAAGGGAGGGTAGAGTTGCCTCCTCAGGCTCCATTTGGGGGTACTGGAGATTTCCTTGGGCCTGCGCCCCAACATGTATGGGGACTCAGGGCCTGGTTATCCCCACTTTCCTGCCTTCTAATTGCTTCCTATTCATATGGCCTCTCCTCTCATCTACTCTCACCACCATATGACTAACCCACTTTCTTCTAGTCATAAACAGAGATCATCAATCTCTGGGTTAATTTACTTCCATTTTTATTACCTTTCACAGTAACTTTCAAAGGAGCAAAACATCTCATAAACCACTTTTGCATTTGCTTTTAATTTCATGCTGTTTGGGATTAATTGATTTTGTGCTCTCCCAGTATGCTCTGGTAGAAGAAAAAGTGAGTTAAAGTCTAGCTTCTTCCTTTTTGGAAGAGGACTTGGCTCATGCCATATAGGCGACGTCTCATTCATTACTATACTTACCAACACCTTTTGTTCCTTTGGTTGGTTCAAGTGGTCTGCAAAGCACCAGTGCTTCCCTCTTGTGGGTAGAGCAGGAGCTCTTCTCAAAAGATGGGGGAGATCAGGAGTGTAGTTCTAGACATGTTGAATTTGAAAGGTCTATTCAATAGCTGAGTGGAGAAATTAAATAGGCAATTGGATTTATCAGTCTATAATTTGAAAAACAGTTGTGGTTGGAGACACAATTTGGGAGTCGTCATCAAGCCAATGATATTTTAAGCTGTCAAAATTGATGATATACATTAGGGAGTAATTGTAGATATAAAAGAGAGTTCCATGAAAGATCTGAGGCAACAGTTTGTCAAGGAGCTGGGAAGCACTCGAAGCTCATCCCCAGGGAGAGGCAGCTTCGTTGGTCTTCGTTTTTTCTTTCCCAAATTGGTATTATTTGATTTCTAAGTGTGGTACAGTAGAGAGTGAGGCCACTGGTTCATTTTATACCCTGGGTAAGTTGCCCACATGTTCTGGATCTCAGTTTTGTCATCTGTATAATGAGAGAGTTGGATGAAATGATGTGATGTTCTAGAATGATTTATCATCTCTATTAATGGAATTGACAAAGGCCTGCTAACATGTGCTTCCTGTTTGGATGATAAGCATATCAAGGCACTTTGTAAAGTAATGAGCTCTATGCAAAAAATTACTGACATGGAGGGTTCCAACATGGCTGCAGAGTAGGAGGAAGCTACATTCAACTTCCCTGTGCCACACTGGACTTACAGCTAAATGATAGAACAAGCGTCCTGAATAACCAACTGAAGGCTAGCTGAACTGAAGTGTTATAATCAAGGATTTACAGAAGAAGCCACATAAAGACTGATAAGAGCGGCAAAGATGAGGGAAGGGCTGGCCCCTGCACCCATGTGTGGTGGCTGAGAAGCTGGAGGAATATCTCAGGCTGCAAAACTCTCTTTCCCCAAGAGCAAAGAGTCTCGGCACCATGCAGGGATTTCCCCCCCGCCCCGCCCAGAGCACCAGAGATGGGAAGAGGGAAGAGGAGCCTACATATCATCTGGTGGTGGAAGCCAGTGGGGATTCAGTCGACCTGAGTGAGAAGGGAGTCTTCTGGAAACCCAGATGCCACCTTCCCAGAGTCGAGCACTCCAGTTGTTACAGATCCAGCCTGGGGAGTATACTGCCCAGTCCTCCAACTCCTGGTCATACTACTCTGCTGTGCTGGAGTCATGCAGAGGGTTCTGCTGGCCGCACCCAGCAGGAACCTTAGGGGCACTCTTTTTCTTTTACTGGAGAAGCTCTTGGCCGAGAGTCAGACACTGAATGAACTGTGTAGCTTTGGGAAGGGGACCATTCTTCCCCACCATGAGCACAGAGCTGGTGCCCCCCCCCAACCTGGTGACTCACTTCACCTGCCCTTCCACTCCCTGTGACCTCACTTTTCTGAATTCAGTTCAGTCTCTCAGGGGGATCAGGGTGCCATGCAAAGCTGGAACATTTGGTGCATGTCTCTGGGGAGGCTTTTGTCCAGTAATAAGACAGGTGGGTGCTGGGTTGTGTGGCTGCATCGTGGGAGTGCCACTCTTATCTCCCCTGTGAGCTCAGCTTGTGCTATTCTTCCAACAGGAGATTCGTTTCAACTGTCATTCTGGTAGCTGGGGGCCCCACCTACTGAGCTCAGTCTCATGGGGAGATCTGAGGGCTGCTCGGAGCTGGGATCTTCAGTGTACACAACCCTCAGAGGCTATTGCATGGAAAGGAAAAGAAGTACCCACTCCATCCTGCAGGCTTGCCAGCACCAGCCCCCCTGGAGACTGTAGCCCTGTGCCCGTAGCCCTGTCCTGCTGAGCTCAGCTTCACAGGGGGAAAGGGTGCTGCTTGGAGCTGGGACATTCAAAGGCTTTTGCCTGGGACTGGGACGGAGTGCTTTCTCCCCTCCTACAGCCTTGGCCAGCACCACCCCCAATGAGAGTCTCTTCTAATTTGTCCTCCCGAGAAGTGGTGGCTCCTTCCTGCTGAGCTTGCTCCTGTAGAGGGGCGGCTGGCTGCGCCCAACCTGAACCTGAGGCATGCTCCTCCTGGGGCAGCCAGAGCTGGAGACTCTGGGAGATACTGAGTGGTTTGGCTCTGGAGTAGGGGCCACTTTCCCCTCATTCAGTGCCTGACCACATGACCCTCAAGTTGGGGAACCACTAGCCTAGTCCTCCTGACCCTGGTCATGCCTCCATACCTCTGTGACCTGTGCAAGGGCCTGTGGGTCATGGCCAGCCTGGGCTTGCTCTACAGTGTTTCTTCAGAAGGCTCTATAGGAAGACCAGGAAACTCCAGGGGGAGGCAGAGTAGCCAAGAGGTAGAGGTGACCCTCAGGGAGCTTCAGACCTTTTATGCACTGTCCCCAAACTCTCAGCTAGAGGAAGTCAACCCTTATTCACGGATTGGCCCCTCCTCCCCACACCAAGGCCCAGTAGACAAAGCTACAAACAGTGAATATTATCGTAGCTCCAGGCAGGTAGCCCAAGGCTGGTTATACACAATGTCTGACATTGACCTGTACCTGAACTCCACCTAAGTGGACCCAGAACCAACACAACCAGTGGTGGGTTTCAGACCAGACCTCAACCCAACTAGCCACACAAGCAGCACACCCAAAGGGGGATTTCAGCAGGCACCAGACCCTGCTGGGAACACCTCCATTTCACGGGGCAGCCCCTGCACAGTGACTCATACACGGTGATTGAGGTTTATCCTTATAATTGGCCAGCCTGAAGGGTTAATTTTACCCATAAAAGGGTCAACCACATTCAAGATTCAACTACAACAGGAAGGTGCATATAACCCACAGGAAAATTCCGGGAGTACTGAGTTCAGGTTATCTGAAAGATGCACCACTGAGCCCAACAAGACATCTACATCATAAAGCCATCATAAAAAGTTTGGGAGACATAGAAGACTTATCTAATGAACATAAAAAAGTGGAGAGACAAAAATGCCTCAAATGAAAGAAGAATTTAAAACTACAATGTGAATCCTGGCTGGTGTGGCTCAGATGGTTGGAGTGTCATCCCATAACCAAAAGGTTACATGTTTGATTCGTGGTCAGGGGACACATCTAGGTTGCAGGTTCAGTCCCCTGATTGGGTATGTAACATCCTGAGGAGTACCGATGCCTACGGGAGGCAACCAATTGATGTTTCTCTCTCTCTCCTTTCCTCAAAAGCAATGAAAAAATGTCCTCAGGTGAGGATAAAAAAATAAACATAAAAAAATAAAACCATAATGTGATATTACCTCCCACCTGTGAGAATGGCTTTCCACCTCACACCTGTGAGAAGGGATCGACATAAACAAGTGCTGGCGAGGCTGTGGAGAAAAGGGAACCCTAGTACACTGTTGGTGGGAATGTGGGCTGGTGCAGCCACTGTGGAAAGCAATATGGAATTTCCTCAGAAAATTAATAATGGAACTGCCTTACGACCCAGTGATTTCATTCCTGGGAATATATCAGAAGAAACCTGACACACTAATTTAAAAGAATATATGCACCCTTTTGTTCATAACAGCGTTATTCACAATCGCCAAGATTTGGAAGCTGCTCAAGTGTCCATCAGTGGAAGAGTGGATAAAAAAGCTGTGGTGCATTTACACAGGGCAGAAGGGATTAGCAAGAAATACTCATATTGATGAAGAGCAAGGACCTACAACCAAGACTACTCTATGCAGCAAAGCTATCATTTAAAAGTGAAGATGAAATAAAGAGCTTCCCAGACAGAAAAAGTTAAAGGAGTTCATTACCACCAAACTAGGATTGTAAGGAATTTTAAAGGGCCTGCTTTAAAAAGAAGAAAAAAAACATTTATGAATGACACATGAACATGAACAACAGAGAGGGCATTGTCTGTGGGCTAGAGGGGGTGCTGGGTGGAGGGGGACAAAAAGGAAAAAAATTGGGCAACTGTAATAGAATAAACAATAAAAAAGAAGAAAAAAGAAATATGTATAGAGAGGAACATAGGTATAAAGAATAAAGTGGCAATAAGTAAGTACTTATCAATAATAACCTTAAATGTAAATGGATTAACTGCTCCAATCAAAAGACATAGGGTAGCTGAATGGATAGGAAAACATTACACACACACACACACACACACACACACACACACACACACACACACTGTCTACAAGAGACCTACCTCAGAACAAAAGACACACACAGACTGAAAGTGAAGGGATAGAAAGAACATTCCATGCAAATGGAAATTTAAAAAAAATGGGGTAGTAGTATTGTATCAGACAAAATAGACTTAAAAACAAAGGCCATAACAAGAGACAAAGAAGGTCACTACATTAATACCAAAGGGATCAATTCAACAAGAG
The DNA here is from genome assembly GCF_021234165.1 of Pteronotus mesoamericanus. Classification (NCBI taxonomy): domain Eukaryota; kingdom Metazoa; phylum Chordata; class Mammalia; order Chiroptera; family Mormoopidae; genus Pteronotus; species Pteronotus mesoamericanus. The sequence continues at coordinate 7,066,989 of NW_026555073.1, forward strand.
TATATAACCCTTGTAAACATATATGCACCACCCAACATTGGAGCACCTACATGTATAAAGAAAGTCTTGGCCCCCACTGGTGTGGCTCAGTGGATTGAGCGCTGGTCTGTGAACCAAAGTGTCACTGGTTCAATTCCACTCAGGGCTCATGCCTGGGTTGTAGGCCAAGTCTCCAGTAGGGAGCGTGTGAGAGGCAACCACACACTGATGTTTCTCTCCCTCTTTCTCCCTCCCTTCCCCTCTCTCTAAAAATAAATAAATAGAGTCTTTTTCAAAAAAGCTGAAAAACTGTCAAGCACAATAAGACTAAATAAGGAGTTATTAAAGAATGAACGGTTTGACAGTGAAAGCAAGGAAGAAATCAAAAGTTACCTGTAGACAAATGAAAGTGAACATAGAACAACCCAAAATATATGCGGACACAGCAAAAGCAGTCCTGAGATGGAAGTTCATGGCCTACCTCAAGAAGTAAGCAAAATCTCAAAAAATCTCACCCTATACCAAAAAGAACTAGAAAAATAAAAACAAACAAAATTTAGAGAAAGTAGGTGGAAAGAGATAATAAAGAATAAAGCAGAAATATGACTAGGTCTGTCCAGAAAGTATACAGTCATGCACTGTGAAAAATAGAGGCATTTATTGAAGAAGACACAAGCAAGATACAAGAAACACTGTTCATAGGACAATGACACCTCAGCCCCCTTCAAAGTAGGCACCTTGGAACCTCTCACAGTTTTCCCAACTGCAACACGATGTTCCATCTGCTCTGGTAGCAGAAGCCATGGAATGAATTTTGCCATGACATATTTCATGCCAAGATCCTGCATCAAAATCTTGAACACAGTAGTTTTTGGAATCCCCAGATCAGCTTCTAGTTCTCGCACTGTCAGTTGCTGATCTTTGTTGATTGCAGCCCATACACATTCAACATTCTCAGATGTTCTGCTTGTTGCAGGCTTTTCAGAACGTGAATCACTTTTAACAGATTCTCAACCATCTTTGAAGCATTTGTGCCACAATTTCATTTGCTCTGCACTTATTGCATTGTCCCCAAAAGCCTTCTGAATCATCTGAATAATTTCTGTGGAGGAAATGTTCAAGCTTAATGCAAAATTTGATGCAGATTCATTGCTCTACTTGCTCAGTCATTTTGAATGCAATAGCCACACAGTACACATCCTCACTCAATGGCTTCTGCTGCCACCACTGACTAGTACAGTGAAGTTGTCACTGTTCATGCATGAGCAGGCCGGTCCACTCTCCTTGGCTGCCAGGCTACATTGATGTTGCACAGACCATTCTCATTATATTAACAATGGCTGGACTTCTCGCAGACAGACCTCATAAATGACACAGAGACTAAAAAAATTACAGAATACCAATGTAACCAAGAGCTGGTTCTTTGAAAAGATAAACAAGATTGACAACCTTTAACCAGACTCATCAAGAAAATAAAAGAAATGACCCAAATAAATGAAATCAGAAATGAAAGAGGAGAAGAAACAGCTGACACCACAAAAATACAAAGGATTGTAAGAGAATCCTATCAACAAATATATGCCAAGAAATTGGACAACCTGGGTAAAATGGGTAAATTCCTAGAAGCGTACAGTCTTCCAAAACTGAATCAGGAAGAATTTGAAAATCTGAATAGGCAGACTACAGCTAATGAAATTGAGGCAGTAATTAAAAAAAAACAAAAACTCCCAGGAAACAAAGTCCCGGAATAGATGGCTTCACTGGCAAATTTTGCCAAACTTTCAAATAAGAATTAACACCTGTTCTCAAACTATTCAAAAAAATGCAAGAGGAGGGCCCTAAGCACGTTTTATGAGGCCAGTGTTATTTTAATTCCAAAACCAGATAAAGATACTACAAAGAAAGAAAAATAGAGGCCAGTTTCCCTGATGAACATCCTAAAATCCTCAATGAAATATTATCAAACCAGAGCCAGAAATACATTAAAAAGGTCATACACCATGAGCAAGTGGGATTTATCCCAAGGATGCAAGGTTTGTGCAATATTCACGAATCAATAAATGTGATATATTGCATAAACAAAATTAAAGATAAAAACTACATAATCATATTAATAGATACATAAAAAGCATTTGATAAAATCCAGCACCCATTACGATAAAGACTTTTAGTAAAGTGGAAATAGCGGGATCATACCTCAACATAATAAAGGCCACATATGACAATTCCACAACCAACATCATACTCATTGGGCAAAAACTAAGAGCATTTTTAAAAATTTTATTGTCATAATGTGCTGCTTATGTGTTTATTTTTTTCTTTATTTATTGTTCAAGTACAGTTATTGCCATTTTCCCGTCACCACTTTCCCCTGCCCCACTCACATCCAACTCCCTCCCTCAATCCTTCCCCACTTTGGCTTTGTCCATGGGCCCTTTATACATGTTCCTTGACTTGACCCTTCCCCTTCTTTTCCTCTTTACTCTCTCCCTCCTCCCCTCTGGTTACTGTCAGTTTGTTATTTCTTTCAGTGTTGCTGGTTATATTTTTCTTGCTTGTTTGCTTTGTTGATTAGGTTCCACTTACAGGTGAGATCATATGGTATTTGTCTTTAACCTCATGGCTTATTTCACTTAGCGTAATGCTCTCTAGTTCCAGCCATGCTGTCACGAAAGGGTAGTAGCTCTTTCTTTCTTTCTGCTGCGTAGTATTCCATTGTGTAAATGTACCATAGATTTTTGATCCGCTCATTTATAGATGGGCACTTAGGTTGCTTCCAGCACTTGGCTATTGCAAATTGCACTGCTATGAATATTGGGGTGCCTAGGTTCTTTTGAATTGGTGTTTCAGGATTCTTAGGGTATAGTCCCAGAAGTAGAATTCCTGGGTCAAAAGGCAGTTCCTCTTTTAGCTTTTAGAGGAAATTCCAAACTATTTTGCACAGTGGCTGCACCAGTCTACTTTACCACCAACAGTGCACTAGGGTTCCCTATTCTCCACAACCTCACCAGCATTTGTTTGTTGATTTGTTTATGATGGCCATTCTGGCCAGTGTTAAGTGGTATCTCATTGTGGTTTTCATTTGCATTTCTCTGATGGCTAGTGATGTTGAGCGTCCTTTCATATGTCTCTGGGCCCTGTGTATGTCCTCCTTGGAGAAATGTCTGTTCATGTCCTTTTCCCATTTTTTAATTGGATTGTTTGTCTTCCTAAATTGGAGTCGTGTGAGTTCTTTATGTATTTTGGAGATCAAACCCTTGTCTGAGGTATCATTGGTAAATATATTTTCCCATATGGTTGGCTCCCTCTTCATTTTGCAGATGTTTTCTTAAGCCATGCAGAAGCTTGTTATTTTGATGAAGTCCCATTTGTTTATTCTTTCTTTTATGTCCCTTGCTCTAGGGGACATATTGGTGAAAATATTGCTGGGTGGGATATCTGAGATTTTCTTGCCTGTGTTCTCCTCTAGGACTTCTATGGTGTTGCGACTTATATTTAAGTCTTTTATCCATCTTGAGTTTATTTTTGTGTATAATGTAAGTTTGTGGTCAAATTTCATTTTTTTCCATGAAGCTGTCCAGCTCTCCCAACACCATTTGTTGAAGAGGTTATTTTTACTCCATTTTATGCTTCAGTCCCTTTTGTCAAATATTAATTGACCATAGAAACATGGGTTTAATTTCTGGGCTCTCTATTCTGTTCCATTGATCTATGTGTCTGTTCTTACACCATTACCAGACTGTTCTGATTACAGTGGCCTAAAAATATTGTTTGATGTCAGGTATTGTGATCCCTCCTACTTTGCTCTTTCTTAAAATTGCTGCAGCTATTCGGGGTCATTTATGGTTCCATATAAATTTTTGAAATGTTTGTTCTCTATCAGTGAAATATGTCATTGATATTTTAATAGGGATTGCATGAAATCTATAAATTGTTTTGGGCAGTATGGACATTTTGATGATATTAATTCTTCCAATCCATGAACATGGAATATGCTTTCATTTATTTGTGTCTTCCTTAATTTATTTCTTCAGTGTTGTGTAGTTTTTGAGTACAGGTCTTTTACCTCCTTGGTTAAGTTTATTCCTTGGTTAAGTTTATTCCTAGGTACTTTACTTTTCTTGTAACTATAGTAAATGGGATTTTTTTCCCTAGTTTCTGTTTCTGATATTTCAATGTTGGTGTACAAAAATGCCTTCGATTTCTGAATATTGACTTTGTATCATGGTATTTTGCCAAATTCATTTATTAGGTTGAGTAGATTTTTGGTTGAATCTATAAGGTTTTTTATGTACACTATCATGTCATCTGCAAACAATGACAGCTTTACTTCCTCCTTTCTGATTGGATGCCTTTATTTCTTTTTCTTGTCTGATCTTGTCTGTGGCTAGGACTTCCAATACAATGTTGAATAAAAGCGGTGAATGCGGACATTCTTGTCTTGTCCCCGATCTTATTGGGAAAGCTTTTAGTTTTTGCCAACATACTCATGATGTTGGCTGTAGGTTTTTTTTGTATATGGCCTTCATTACGTTGAGGTATGCCCCATTTACTTCCACTTTGCCAAGTGTTTTTATCATAAATGGGTGCTGTACCTTACAAATGCTTTTTCCGCATCTACTGATATGATCATGTGATTTTTGTCTTTCCTTTTGTTTATGTGATGTATTATGTTTATTGATTTGCATATATTAAACCATCCTTGCATCCCTGGGATGAATCCCACTTGATCATGTTCGATGACCTTTTTAATGTATTGCTGGATGCAATTTGCCAATATTTTGTTGAGGATTTTAGCATCTATGTTCATCAGCAACATTGGCCTATAGTTTTCTTTGCTGTATCTTTATCTGGTTTTGGGATTAGGATGATGCTGGCCTCATAAAAAGAGTTTGGGAGTCTTCCCTCTTCTTGGATTTTTTTGGAATAATCTGAGAAGGACAGGGGTTGGCTCTTCCTTAAATGTTTTGTAAAATTCCCCCATGAAACTGTTCAGTCTAGGGCTTATGTGTGCCAGAAGTTTTTTAATTATTGCTTCAATTTCACCAGCTGTTATAAATCTGTTCAGGCTTTCTGCTTCTTCTTCATTCAATGTTGTAAGGTTCTATTTTTCTAGAAATTTGTTCATTTCACCCAGGTTTTCAAATTTCTTGGCATATAATTGTTAATAGTATTTTCTTACAATATTTTGTATTTCTATGGTATCAGTTGTAATTTCTCCTCTTTCATTTCTGATATTATTTATTTGGGTACTCTCCCTTTTTTTCTTTATGAGTCTGCTCTAAGGCTTATTGATTTTCTTTATCTTTTCAAAGAACCAGCTCCTGGATTTATTGATCCTTTGAATTGTTCTTTTAGTCTTTCTGTAATTCAATTCTGAAGAGCATTTTTCTTAAGATTGGGAAAAAGACAGAGATGTCTCTATGACACTAGACTGGGAACAAGACAGGGATGACTCTAGCCCACACTTATTCAATGTATACTGGAAATCCTAGCCACAGCAATCAGACAAGAAGAAGAAATAAAAGGCATCCAAATTGGAAAGGAAGAAGTAAAACTGTCATTATTTGCAGATGACATGATATTGTACATATAAAACCCTAAGGATTCCACCAAAAAACTAGATCTAATAAATGTATTTGGCAAATTAGCAGGCTACAAAATTAATATTCAGAAATCAGTGACATTTTTATATACCAATAATGAACTATCATAAAGAGAAACTAAGAAAACTACCTCATTTACTATTGCTAGAAAAAAGTAAGATAACTAGGAGTAAACTTAACCAAGGAGGTAGGAGACCTGTACTAAGAAAATTATAAGATACTGAAGAAAGAAACTGAAGAAGACACAAGTGGAAGCATATATTGTGTTCATGGATTGGAAGAACTGGCATCATTAAAATGTCCATACTACTGAAAACAATCTATAAGTTCAACACAATTCCTATTAAAATACCAATAGCATATCTCAGAGATCTAGAACAAGTATTCCAAAAATTTATATGGTACCACAAAAGAACCTGAGCAGCCTCAACAATTTTGAGAAAGAAGAACAAAGTTGAAGGAATCACATTACCTGATATCAAACTATACTTACAAGGTCATCGTAATCAAAACAGCCTGGTATTGACACAAGAACAAGCATAATAAGAGAGCACAGGAATAAACACATGTCTTTATAGTTGATTACTATTTGACAAATATTTGGCAAGAACATACAGAGGAGTAAAGACAGTCTCTTCAATAAATGGTGCTGGGAAAGTTGAACAAATACATGCAAAAAAATTAAACCAGACCACCAACTTACACCATACACAAGAATAAACCCAAAATATGTAAAAGACTTAAATGTAAGTCATGAAACAATAAAAATCCTAGAAGAAAACATAGGCAGTAAAACCTTAGACATTTCTCATAGCAATATTTTTGCTGATATGTCTCCTAAGGCAAGGGAAACAAAGGAAAAATAAACAAATGGTTTACATCAAACTAAAAACCTTTTGGACAGCACAAGAAACCATCAGCAAAATTAAAAGGATGTGGGAGGGTGGGAGAACATATTTGCCAGTGATACATCAGACAAGGATTTACTCTCCAAAATATATAAAGAACCTATGCAACTCAACACCAGGAAGACAAACAACCCAATTAAAGAATGGACAAAAGACCTGAATAGACAATTCTCCAAAAATGACATACAGATGGCCAACAGACAGATGAAAAAAATGCTCAATGTCACTAATCATCACAGAAATGCAAATTAAAACTACAGTGAGTGGTTTTACCCTTCATCCCTGTGAGACTGGCTGTCATCAATAAATGAACAAACAAGTGCTGGTGAGGATGTGGAGAAAAAGGTACCCTCATGCTCTGTTGGTGGGAATGCAGACTGGTACAGCCGCTGTGGAAGACACTATGGAGTTTCCTCAAAAAATTAAAAATGGATCTGCCTTTTGACCCAACCATCCCACTTCTGGGAATATATCCTAAAAATCCTGGAACACCAATTCAAAAGCACGTGTGCACCCCTATGTTGATAGCAGCGTTATTTACAGTAGCCAAGATTTGGAAGCAGCCAAGTGCCTATCAGAAGGTGAGTGGATAAAAAAGCTGTAATACATTTACGCAGTGGAATATTACTCGGCCATAAAAAGAAGGAACTCTTGCCTTTTGTGGCAGCATGGATGGACCTGGAGAACATTATGCTAAGTGAAATAAGCTGGTCAGAGTAAGACAAATAATGTATGATTTTACTGATATGTGGAATCTAATGAACAAAATATACCGATGCAAAAAATATAAATAGGCATGGATATATGGAACAGACTGACAGCTGTCAGAGTAAAAAGGGGTTGGGGAGCTGAATGAAAGAAGTTGAAGGGATTAAGCAAAAAACATATAACTTTAACACATAGACACAGACAACAGTGTTGTGATAGCCAGAGGGAAAGTGGGTAGTGGTAGTGGTAGGCTGACCAAGGGGAAATAAATGGGAATGGAAAGAGACTTTGCTCTGGTTGATAAGCACGTGATGCAACGTGCGGATAGTGTTTTGTTGAGTTGGACACTTGAAACAAGTATGGTTTTATTAACCAATGTCACCCCAGTAAATTAAAGAAAAATAATAATGGACAATGTTGTGGTTATGTCCCCTTTTATTGGTGAGATGTTGATGTGTAAAGATCATTGACCTGGGGAGTGAGCACACCTAGTATCTCTTTTAGCTCTGGCTGAGTCATCATGCGATCTTGAATATGACCCTTACCTTCTCTGGTCCTCAGATTTCTCATCTATACAGTGAGGGTCTCTGTTTTCTTCCAGTTATTTTCATTATTTCTGAAGGTGAACGAAAAATCATTGAAAGAGGAAATCAGCTGAGCTTTTCTGAGAAAGCAGGCTGAGTAAGGATTGAGGCTTAGGTCACCTCAGGGGCATTCCTTGAGCCACTTCGGGGACTCCAGGACACCAAGGAATGAGCTCCCAAGGCCTTTCTAATTCTGATGTTCCGTAATTTAAGGGTTCCCTTGGCATCGGTATAAAGCCCAGAGGTCAGCAAACTTTTCTATAAAGGGTTAGATAGTATTTTAGGCTTTGTAAGCCACTATGGTCTCTGTCTTTTCCTCTTCTTCATACCTTCCTCTTCCTCCTCCACCCCCTCCTCCTCTTTCCTTCTTTTACTCCTCCTACTTCTTCTTCTTCCCCACTTAAAATGTAAAAAGGTATTCTTAGCTCATGGACAGTACAAAAACAGGCCATGGACAAAATCCGACTTGTGGGCCATAGGTTTCTGACCCCTGGAAAATCTACGGGGTGACTCTAGCATTGAGCCCCTACACATGTTACCAAGTGTGTATAGTATTCTCCATCCCTAGTAAGACTGGTGTACAGCCTGCAATTTCCAGGCTGCTCTTGGCTGGGCCGGAGGAGGGTTGGCGGAAGGTGCAGGTCACAGGTGGAACCTGAAGCTCAGGCCCATCTGGGGCCCTGCTTAAAGCAAACTAGTTCCCCCTCCCTCATAATCCCCTTGTCTGAGCTGGGCCATTCCATGTGCACACAGCCTCAGGGAAGGCATAGCTAGTAACAGTGGCCCAAGCTGGCTGGAGGCCAAGGAGAGTGACTATTTGTTGCAGACACAGCTGGGACAGGGTCGGGGCAAAGGGGATCATCCAAACATCAGAGTCCAGGCAGAGAGGAGGAGAGGCCTAATTGGGATCAGATGTCTCTGCAGAGCAATAACACTGCCACCTGGTTATGAGCATCTTAGCTTTGCAGAACCCAAAGGGCTTTTCCAGACAGCATTTACTTCATCTTCACTGCACCCCTGGGACAGAGAAAAGAAGGGGAGGAGTTTTAGCTGTGGTAATAAAGAAATAGCTCTGGTTTAGGAGGCAGGAGCCTGATCACTTACTTGTGAGGTAACCTTGGACAAGTCTCTTCCTCACTCTGGGTCTATTTTCTTAATTTGTAAAGGGGTGGGATTGAACCAGACTGACGGTTCTCCAAGCGTGATCCCCGGACCAGCAGTAGCAGTAGCACCTGAGAACCTTCTAGAAAGGCCAGTTCTCAGGCTTCATTTCCGACCTGGCGAATCAGACACTTTGGGGGTGGGGCCCAGAAATGTGTGTTCTGTCAAGCCCCCCAGCCCAGGAGCACCAAGGCCTTTCTGCCTTTGAGCCTTTGATTGTATGAGATAATGGATCTAAAAATACATTTTAAATTGCATTCTACACATTTCAGGAATAACGGTAGTGACAGTAATAACAATAACAATGATGGTCCTGCTGGCTTTAAGCCATACTTCAACAGCCAGGACCCTGTTATCCCTCCCCTCATCCCTTAGGGAGTTTTTCTCAAGGTCTGTAAGAGAGAGAGATGCCCCCAGGAGTTTACACACAGTGTAGGTTAGGTGAGGCAAGCTGTTCTAGATGGTTGACAAGGAAGAAATTACAAGATGTCTATTTTGAAGACATCTTCAAAATAGCAGAGAGTAGTGGCACAGCCAGTATTAGAGATCGCTGTGAAGGGAAGCTCTCTGTGGACTGGGGGATTGTAGTATCAGAAAGAACTCCTAGTGTTATTAGTAGCATGGTCTTGAGGGATGGGGAAAGACTTAAATACTTTCGAGGAAAGTGGGAGAACACTATAAGCAATGAATGTGAAGGAGAGGCGCAAAGAGCAAAAAGGCATGTCACCTCAGCTTGTTATAGCACTAAAACTGGAAGCATCTTTACATTTTCCCAGGGTTCTGGGTGATTCCCTGGATGCTGGTTATAACACCAGTCATTTCCTCCCCGTTCTGAAAACTATATTTAAAAAAAGTGAATACGAACGGTATCATTGTAGAGGACCTAGACTCTGTTCTAGAAGATAAAAATCGTACTTTAATTTAGTAACAAATTGATTTTGCAGTTTTCAAGTGATCTAAACACTCCAGACATTCTGGTTGAACAGATGACTTATATAAGATCACCCAGAAAATTAATGCGACTGGAAACCCAGTTCTTTGACTTCTAATCCAGTGTGTTTTCCTTGTAATCTGTATTTGCTCTGAGGCTTCTGAAATGGAGCGGTTTGACCAAGATAGAGTTTAAAAGACATGTGTTTGAGGTACATGTGGGAGACTAGGGCAAGACTAAAGAGAACTTAAAATGCTAATGCGAAAGCATTTGTATTTTCTCCTGTAAGCCATGGACTACTGCTGAAGGTTCTGGAGCTGTAGTGGGACGTCATCTGCAATTCAGGAAGGTTACTCAGATGGTTTAGTGCGGCAGTACCTGGTGGATTGCAGTGCGAGAGTATTTGGAGGAAGCAAAGCAACTGAGAAGTGGCCCTATGTGTAGGTTGAGAAGGCCACAGACCTAACCCCTTTCCCATGCCATGAGTGCGTTTACATTTTTAATGGAAAAAAAAAGTGATTTAGCTGCAACCCCCCCGCCCCTGCCACCAGCTTTCTTTCCTGGGATTTCAGCCACCAGTGATGAGGATGTTTGGGAGTTGCAGGTTTCCTGGCTCTGGAACATAACACGGTGGAGATCTCCCTGCACTGCACTCTGATCAGCCCTTGCTATAAAGTTCAGTGCTGCTCTTTGCTCTCTGGTTTCATTTTGTATTCAGATTTCTACGTATTCTGAGCTAGGGACCTGGAGTTTAGGGGGGACTTCGCTTTTCCTTTCATTGCTGTCTCAAAGCGCCAGGCCCAGGAAAGCTACTTGTACGTGTCACTGTGCCAATTGTATCACCAGGTTGGCTCCAGAGTCTAGCTCCAAGCTTCATAGTTTAAAGCCTCCAAAGCTCACTCGTACCCATTATTTCATTTGGTTCTGCTAAGAGCCTCATGAGGTGAGCAGGACTTATTATACTTATAAATTAATGGGATGAAGCTGAAGATCAGAGTAGGGGAAGTGACTTATTATGTGGCCAGGAGTGGCACAGCCCAGTTCTTCTGCCTTCCAGGCAATATTCCATTCTTCCCAATGTGTTCTTGGGGGTGTGATGGTCATTTTTATGCTACTAAAACACCTCTCAAATCTCAGAGCTTACTGAACACCCTCTAAGATCTCAGACAGGGGCCAAGACAGGGGTGTAGAAAGACAGAAAGTCAGGAAACCAAATTTCTCTTCCCTTACTGTCTGAGGCCCCTCCCTCAATACTATACAGTCTGCCTTGCCTGTACTGAAAAAAACATCAGTGGGGAAATCCTTGGCTGTACTTTCCCAGAGCCCTGTACCCTCCCTGTGTCAGATACCAGTGATATTCTAGGTGAGAATATGTCAGCTTTGCCTGCAGATCGCCATGTTTCCTTTTTGCCACTCTCTCTCCTCATCGCAGGTCCCTGGAACAGCCAAGGGGCTCCTCTTTGCTGGGCTATCCCGACTGGTGAGGCTCACAACCCCAGACCTTCCTTGGATGATACAGAAAGCCAATCGTTGACTGAGGGACCAGGTCACCACTACACATACACAGCCCTTAAACTATGGATGGTACAAGGTCTTTGGCTGAAGCTGCGTTGGCCAGACCTTTCCAGGACTCTGACTGGGTCCTCAGTACGAGCCAAAGGCAACACCAACCAGAGTAGCATCAGCCCAGCTTTCAGAGTTCATACAATGTCATGCTGTCTAGATTTTCATCATGAATGTTCCCGAGACTCAAACGCAAGGGGAATTGGATTGATTTCAACTGGAAAATATTCCTGCCATCTCAATGTTCTCTGGAATAACCTGCTTGCAGCTGTCATGGGGCGGCCCCCTTTCTGTAGTGCGTGGCTTTTCCAAGGCTCAAGCTCCAGGGATCTGGAGGGGAAAAGGAGGAGGGGACCACATTCTGCACCCCCTCTCCAAGCCTGGCTAGTGCTTGCATTTTTGAGGCCTGAAATTGGGTCTCTGGGGTTGGAGTCAGGGGTGAGGTAGAGGTTTTATGGAACAGGCCCCTGCTGGGTGGATCCCTGCTTGCAGCTGGTTGCATTTCTTTAACTGACTGGCTTCCAACAGGAAGAAGTCATCTTCTGATGGAGAAGCATGTTCCCTTGGATAGAAACTCTTAACTGGCTGGGGAGCAGGAGACCTGGGTTTTGGGCCTGGCTCTGCCATCAACTTGCATTGTGGCATTATGCAAGTCAGTCCTCACCTCGCTGTGTCTCGGCTTCTTCCATTTAAAGTGGAGCTACTAATCCATGCTGCTCACATATATAGAGCAAGAACATGGTATGGGGGCCATTGATGAATGTGCTAACGGAAAGGAAGGCATGCTAGGAATTTATTTTTATCTCCTCTAGACCCAGGGAACTAAACTAGTTGCTCTTCTTTCCTCCCCACCCCCCGCCCCCGTCCCATGATGTTAGTAGAATGGCAGAGTATGGGAAAGTTCCCAAGGATTTAGACAGTTACAGAGCAAAAGGAGGAATGTCGGTATAAACAGTAGCATAATTTGATACAAAAGTGGCGGTACCCTAAGGTCTTACCAAGGAGCTTGTGACAGCCAGCTGGATCAAAGTCCTGTGATAACGGGGGAACAAGATGTTGAGATCAGGGGCGACACGTGGAGCTCCAGGGAGGCGGAGTGCCAAAGACAAATTTTAATACTTTTTTACTCTTACGCCCTGGAGTGGTGCTAGTGCTGGTGCTACTCCAGAAGTTGCCTTCATTGGCTTCCTGGATTTTCAGGCCCTTGGCTTGGCTTTGGAATCTCCAAGCCTCTTATATCCTTTGGATTAGGGTGGTACTTGGGCTGCATACCGGTATACCTAGGAGTGCGTATCAGAGAGTACAGAGAATAAACAGCTTCTGCCCTGGTATCAGAGCTCGCTTTGGTTTTACCTGTGCTCTAGTGCTCCTACCTCTGATTTACTAGCCTCCTAAGATGTAGATAGATGCTGTCCAATATGGTAGCCACTAGCCCTATGAACAGCCATGCATTGCTCAGGACAAGGCCTGGATGAACGTATGGAGGATTTGGCAGCAGCCCTGCTCTGCTGCAAGACCTTAGGATTTGTAACACCCGGAAAGGAGAGTTAGGATTTGTTTTTAACAAGGGCTTTGTATATGGAGCATTTTTAAAACAGAAAAGCAAATCTGGGAAAGTCTGATTGGACTAGGCATCTTATCACCTGTTGATCCCACACTTGTGTTGTCAGTGAGCCTAAACCCACGGGTTATTCTCAGGCCTCCTGTTTCATAGCGCCTTGTACCTTGGAAAGAACATCCACAGTCATTATTTAATTTGAGTCTCCCTAATATGGTGGAGGCAAGTACACCAGGAGTTATTATATCCATTTGTCACACAAAGAAACCAATTTGGCTCAGCAAAGTACAGTGATGGCCAAGGGCCTCTAGTTATTAAGTGATAGTGCCAGGCTGAGAATGGAAAAAATCTCAGGCAGCATTCTTGGCTCCTGTCTTTCTATTTCCAGGCAACTGTAAAGTCTGGGTAATTTTCTTCCTTACTTCATTCTTGATCAGTCCACGTTTCTCCATCATCAGAATCACTGCGGCTCAAGTCCTTCACTCCATCGTCCACAGAGCAGTTAGAGTGGTCTTGTATTAAGCTGACCATGCCACTCTCCTATTTAAAACCCTTTCCAGTGGCTCTTAGGATAAAGAGCAAACTCTTGACTTTAGCCTGCATAGCTCTGTATGGTCCATAGGGCATAGCTCTCCACCATCTCGACCTCTTCCCACTCTTTCCTTGCATTCTGTTCTTCAATAACTTTACAATTATTCAGATCTTTGATGATTAGGGCTCTGGTCTGTGCATATGCTATTCCCTTTGCCCACCATATTCCATTTCCCAACTTCTCTTCATTTGGTAACCTCCTACTCATTCTTCAAGTCCTATCTCCACCATTGCCTTCCCTGGGAAACTTCTCCTAATCTACGTCCATACTCAGGATGGGTAAATTATCTCTTCTCTGAACTCCAAGACCATCCAGGACTTGCTTGTTAATATTGCTATTATTATTCTATATTATGATAGTCTGTTTACTTGTCTTTTTCTTCAGGTAGATTGTGAATACCATAAGATTAAGAACCATGTCAATTTTAACTCTCCACTATGTCGCCAGCATGTAACACAGGGCCTGTCTGCTTATAGATTTTGCTGGATTAATCAAATGAATGGAAGAATAAATGAATGACGGATCCCAGATAATCCACCATGCAACCCAGTGTTCTTTCTACTTGGAAGCAGTATATTTTAATACAAAGACAGTCATTTAACCTTCAGACTATCATTTTCAGGGAATATGTAGGAACTTAAGCTTGGAGGAAGGGGCCTGGCATCTACTGTATAATAGTATAACACTGCTAAATAATCTACTTTCACTGCATTCATTCATTCATTCATTTTTTCACCAATTATGTTTCAAGTATACTCTTGATACTTGCATAGTTTCTACTGTAGAAACTATTATTATCCTCATTTTATTGATTAGGAAACTAAAGATCAGAGAGGCTAAATCATTTGCCTAAGACCACACAGCTATTAAGTGGTGGAGGTACAATTTGAACCTAAGCCTGAATGACTCTAAAACATACATACTATATTGCAATGACCCAGGCCATGTTTACTTGAAAAGAGGAAGTGCTTCTCTATCTTCCACATTGTAAGGCATACAAGAGCACATTAACCCTTTAAAATAATGATATTATAAATGGCTCATTATGTCAATAGAGTTGGCCGTTAAACAACATGGGTTTGAACTCCATGTCCGCTTATATCAGATTTTTTCAATGTCCCTGGATTTTGCATCCATGGAATCAAAATCAACCAACTGCGGATTGAAAACAGTATTTTTTAATCCATGGTTAGGAATGCGCTGATGCATAAGGCCAAAACTGAATGTATGGCTCTATGCCATTTTACATAAAAGTCTAGAATATCCACAGATTTTGGTGTCCACAGGGATCCTGAGACCAATCCCTTACAGGTACTGAAGGACTATTCTAGTTAAGTTTTGGGGCAGTCAAAAGTTATTTGTGGATTTTTGACTGCATGTAGGTCAGCACCCCAACATTATTCTGGGTCAACTGTAGTTTTTCAGGGGCTGATAGATTTGTAGAATGAGAGACACTTCTCTGAACTGCCTCATGTTAGTCCTCTTCTCCACAGAGCTGAAATAGACATCTGTGGTGGAGGCCAGTGCAGCGAATAGCTAATGTGTTCCAAGTACTAAATTTGAATGCTATCACTGGGGCAGCTACAGAGGATAGGTTGGGGCTACCCTCTTCAGAACATAATTGTGAGGATCAGACTGAGGTTTTGTGTCAGATAATCATGCTTCTTAACTGTGTAAGGCATTGCAGTTAACAGATAATTTTTACCTTTACTGTGTTTGAAACTTAGGACTTCCCCATTCAACATACAAGGGAATAGGCTCAAAGATAAGATGTCACCTGTTGGTCCCATGGAGGTTTCCCAACTTACAGGTTTCCCAACTCTGAAAAACACTACACACATGGAAGTACTTAATTTTATTGTGCTTATGATAATGATAATTTTCTGGGGAGATAAGCTGTTTCATATATATATATTAGGGTACAGGTAGTAAAACAGTCTGACTGTAGACTGTTTGTAAACTCTGTGTGAGTTTTTTGCTTTCTTTGCTTTGTGAGGTATAGCCTGCTGGTTGTTCAATATTTGTTCTCTCCTCTTCTTCTGTAGTGCTAAAAATGTATGTACATGTAAGGTTTCCCAGCTAAACATTATATTTCTAAGCCTCCCTTGCAGCTAGGTGTGATGATATGACTAGGTTCTGCCCAGTGGAAGTGATGTACACAGCTCTGGGTTATGTCTTTTACTTCCTGTTTTCTTCTTTCTCCTGACTGGAACCTGGATGTGATGATAAGATCGAGGGTAACTATTTTAGACAATGAATTGGAAGCTGCGTGTTGAAATGGCAGAGCAACAAGATGAATATCTTGATTTTCAACACTATCAAGCTACCACACTCTTTATTGATTCAGTGAATATGGGTGACTAATATATATAAAGCAGTGTTTTAGATACTGAGAATAGAGTGATGAACAAATAGTAATCTCTTACATCGTAAAGCTTACATTGTGGTTGGTGGAAGGGACAGAAAAAGGAGCTCGATAAGTAAAACATAGAGTATGTTAGATGGTATTAAATGCTAAGGAAAAAAGTAAAACAAGGATGAAGAATAGGTGATGTGTGTGAGCATTATAATTTTAAATAGGATTTGAGAATTAGAGCGACCTGATAAGAGCAGGAAAAATGGAGGAGATAAAGGATAAGGGAGAGGCAGAAAAAAACTCCAGGATTTTCAGCCTGGCAAAAATGGTCATTCACATAGAAAAGATAGGTAGAATAACTTGGCTGTTTCAGATGAGGCCTTCCAGCATGGAAGCAGTCCTTAAAAATGTATCCAAGGTACAAAAAAAAAAAAAAAACAAACAAACCCATTTGGGAATCCAAATGATTCTTTTGAGTTGTGGGCACATATGGACCCATAGGTACAAATGATGATCATTTAAGAAAAGTGAATACGCAAACCTATATAAATCAAGGGAGCTTCATTACAGCAGAAAAGGTATGGAGCAGAGAGTTAGGAAACCTGGGTGTAGGCTACCTCTGCTGTGAACTCAGTTTGTGACTGGACAATTTCGCCCTCTCTGGGCTCCATGACCCTCATGTGTGAATGAGGATCCTTCATTGGATAGATGAGTGGCTTTCAAACTGCTCTGTGGTGCGCCAGGGGTGGGGAGAGCCCTTCCGGGGCCTATTGGAGTGAATTTGGAGGGCAGACAAACAGCCAGGGCTAATGGTTACTTCTCTGCTTCCAACAGTCAATCAGTGGACTAGATAGTATCTCAGGTGCCTGCTAGCTCAGACACTGTGAGTTTGCATGCCTAACAACAGCACTGAGAACCTTTGCTCACCCCTCCTAAGAGCTTAGAGGAATTTGGGGAGGCTTCCTAAGTTATATGGATGTCAACAGAGTTGAGAACGGACCAAAAGGAAAGGGACTGGTAGTCCAAGAAGGCATTATGGAGGAAAGGACACATATTTACACCTATTCCAGGCTGCATTCCTGTCAGCGATTTGTGTTTCTTCATTCAAAAGTGTTCGTTCGCTTGCTTGTCTCCATGGTTCTTCAGGGAAGGGTGATATGTTTGATGTAGCCACCAGGTCTCTTGCTTTCCCTTTCCCTCTCTCTCCCAATGGAGTTGGCTCTCTGTTCAATACGTGTTTACTGAGCATGCTATGGATACTAGGCACTGAGCCAGGGGTTTGTAATAAAAAGATAAATATGCTATGGTCACTTATCTCTAGTAGGTGAAAGTCTAATAGGACATAGAGATATTCACAGAACTTTAGAACATAATTCAGTATTGAAAAAATAGTTTATATATATTCTCTTCATTTACAAAGGAATTTGAGCCCTGGCTGGTGTGGCTCAGTGGATTGAGTGCCGGCCTGTGAACCAAAGAGTCTCTGGTTCAATTCCCAGTCAGGGCACATGCCTGGGTTGTGGGCCAGGTCCCCAGTGCGGGGTGCGCAAGGGGCAACCACACATTCCCTCTCTCCCTCGCTTCCATTCTCTCTAAAAATAAATAAATGAATAAACTCTTAAAAAATAAAAATGAATTTGAGTGTATGATTCAAGTATGCATTGAAACCTATATAATCTTATTAGCCAGTGTCACCCCAATGCATTTAATTAAAAACGAAAACCAAGGAAATTCTACATTGGCAACCCTACTGCGTTCTAGTTTTATTCTACATTTTATAAGATTAAAAGCATCTTCTATTATTTTCATTCACAAATAGCTGTCCTTTTGCCCTTGTTCTTGTCCTCTGTATCACCTATGCATTGATAATAGTGTTATTTTTCTTGTGAATTATTCCAGAGAGTAATAAATGATTCTATTTAGTGACTACAAAAACCATAAAATGAATTTGATGCGGCAAATATGGTAAGTTCTGCTTATGAACAAATTGTAATGAGAGCCCAGATGAGAGAAGAAATGATGTGGAGTGAATCAGCCAAAGTTTCCCAAACTAGATGATATTCAAATTAAAATGAGATGATGATTAGGAGTTTTCAAGGGAATCAGGGACTGGAAGCATTCTAGACAAATGGAACGTCACACAAAGGTGGGGCTTGTCTGCTTTGTCTAGGAAATAGCCATTTATTCTGTGTATCTACAGCAAGTGGGGTAAATGCCTGGCATGATCATCACTCTCAGCTCCTCCCATGCCCATGGCAAAAATTGTCAATCAGACACAACGTTCTTTTCCAGTGATCCTGGATATGTCTTTGAAGCCTTCTAAACACAGTATTCCGAATGTCTACTTGCATTCAATTTGAATTGATTCATGGGATGAAATATATTTGCCATCCTTAGCTGACCTGCAATAACTTTAATGCTACAGGTTTTCAGGAAACTGTAATCTCACTGGGAATCTAAGTTTTAACAAGCTGCCTCCCCTCCCCCGCCATGATTCTGATGTAGTGAGTTCATGGATCTGTATTGGACAGATATTATGCTGTATCATGTTTCTAAATGTAAAGTTTTTCACTCACCATCAGAAATTTTAAATCAGAGGAGTGGTTTGTATTTCAGAAAGCTGCCTTTGGCTATAGCATGGAGTATAGACTGAAGGAAAGAAAAATTGGTGACACAGAGACTCCTTAGTATGTGACTGTAACATTTCAGGCAAGAGATGAGTGCCTAGGAGGAGAGAACAAATTGAAGAGACATTAACTGAGACAGATAGTAGAAAAAGAGGAAGTGCCAGAAGTCACTGCTTCTGGGGAATATCAAAGAGGGAAAAAACAGCTTTCAGGTGAAGGGTGGGCATTGGTGTATGGGGAGAGATGCAGAAGGACAGAGTTTGAGCCAGGGTTTGAAAGATAGTTAGCACTCAAAGTGGAGGAAAAGATGGAAGGAGGCCGTTTCAGACCTCAGGAGCACAAGAGCAAAGGTCCAAAGGTAGAACATCGCAGGGCATGTGTGAAGAACAGTAAGTAGGGCAATTTTGCAGGCTTTAGTTTGGCATTCAGAGGTCAATTTTTCCCCATCATCATCCCTGTTCCTAGATGTTTTCTCTCACCATCCAGCCTGAAAGAGCTCAGGAAACATAAATTGGTGTTAATATTAACTGAAGTGTAGCTGAATGCGGAAGGCCTCTCATCTGCAAGAATATCATTTTAGTGCTGGTGCCAAGAGTCACTTCTGGGTAAAACACAGTGTTTATTTTCTAACGGGGGTGGGAAGAACAGGCCATGAAAAACCCCTCAGGGCACATCCAGCAGACATACTGACAATCTCTGCAGGACTCTGAAGTAAGTTTCTTCTATCCTTATGCAAAAATAATTATTTAAAAAATGCTCTTTCAATTAAATTACATTATATAATAACTCAAATTTCTGACAAGCTATTTCATTCAAAAGTACTGCCTCACAAAGTACATGTTCTCTCTACTATAACTTTGTGCGGTATACTTATGATTGCCCTCACTGTGAGGGTAAAGAAACCAAGGATCACAGAGGTTATAGGACTTGAATAAGTATAGAGGAATATGAAATATAAAAATAAAATATATGAGGATAGAGGACTAGTAGTTGACCAAGCCAGGCTCACGTCTGTGTCTTCTACCACCATCTTCAATTCCTAAACTTTCCCACTGCACAAGGAGATATTAAGGATTAAAAATAGCTTTGAATGTAACCCATAAATCTAACCCATTCTTTTGAGGGGGATTCAAGAATCATTCAACAAGCACTTTCTGAACACCCATTCTGTTTTAGGCACTATGCTAGGTCCATAGGATGTGGACTGAGAAAACTTAAGGAGATCACAGTCTAGTGGGGAAGACAGATACATAAAGAGATCTGATAAGCCAACAAGAGAAATGATAATAGAAGTGTGTACAAAGAACTGTGAGAGTACAGAAGGGGGGGGCAACTGTACAGAGAGAAATTAGCAGTTGAAAAAGGCCAAAGACGTGAGGTAACAACTAAATTCCTGTGGTAGAATTGCAGACTTCGAGATGGGCCAGAGAGGAGAGTATATTTTTGGGAAATTCCTGAAAATATCTTTGCACTGCCCTGATTAGAGAGTTGGCTACATTTGTGATGGACTTTTTGTGCTGCCACTGTCTGGTTTGGGCTCAGTAGGGCCTAGGGCTTGTCCCAACCAACTCTTTTTTTTTTAAACTTTATTTATTTTTTATTTAGAGAGGCAGGAAGGGAGGGAGGAAACAGGGAGAGAAACATCTACGTGTAAGAGATACATCAATTGTTTGTCTCTCACATGCCCCAACTGGGAACCTGGCCTGAAACCCAGGCCTGTGCCCTGATCGGGAATTGAACTCACAACCTCTTGGTTTGCAGGATGGCACCCAACCCACTGAGCCACACTGGTCAGGACTGTCCCAACAAACTCTTTATTGACTTCTGCCAGGTCTGGTGCAAAATGTTAGATGCAGGAACAGCAGACTGAGTATTGCCATTTGTAGGTTCTGCATGTGCCTGGGGTTGGAATGGGTCAGATCCATTCCCTCAGAGTTGACAGTAAGAATAGGGCCTTTCAGACACCATTCTGTCTACCAGAGGAAGGAGGATTGAACTAACATTGATTAAATGATTAATGTTTCATTTCCATTCAGATCCAAACATGCTTATGAATTGTCTCCTATATGCCAGGCATTTCATAAGGCACCACAGCTTCATCTTACAGTGGGAGAGATAATAGGTAAAGAAGTAAGTATAAATCAATAACCCACTGTGATACGCTAGAGAGTAAAATTATATACAATAAGCTATGAAAGGAAAGAGAAACAAATCTTACTTGGGGGCTTAGAACAAGTTTCATTGGTAAATTAACATTGGGATTGGGCTCTTACGGATGAGTATACCAAGCGTTGTGTTAGGCGGTTTAAGAGAGTAACTATTACTCAGGATAATTTTGGTTGCAAAGTCTAGAAAACCCATCTGAAACTGACTGAAATTAACCAGGGAAGAGTTGTTCCTATTAACAGGAAAGTCTTGATTTCACACATCATTCAGTCATGACTCTGCCCCTTCTATCTGTACGTTGGGCTTGACTTCCCTCCTCTGTATGTTGGGCTTGTCCTTCTTGTGTTCGTTTCCCTCATGGTTACAAAAGGGAGAGCAGTGGCAACTGGGGCTTGATGCTTCTTCTTTTATACCCAGTGAGGCAGAGAACATTGTTTCTCATACCAAAACACAAAAGTGAACCTTAATGGTTCAGGATAAGTAAAATTTAGGGTTCTATTATAGGAAGCCTGGGAGGTTTCCTGAGAATTAGTTTACAAAACAGTTGAAGAGTTCAAATGGCTTGAAGGTAGTCCCAATTTCAGCTTATGCCTCGTATTTGTAGAATTCTGGCTTTTAAATGACATCCTTTTCCCTATGCCCCTTATGAGGGGTATGTGTGTGTGTGTGTCTGTGTGTGTGTGTGTGTTGATTTAGAGACACATTTCTGGACCCCTAGAATAGTAACCCCACTTTCATAGCACAAAGACATTCAGTTATCATATCAAGGCATTCTTCACAGTCTGTACATGCTACGAGGATGGTGGATAAAGGTAATTATAACAAGGCAGTTGCAAATGGTGTAAGAGCTCAGTCTATGAAGTCTGCCACAACTAGGTTCTTACCTCTGCTTTGCCATCACTTAACGGGGTACCTTGGTTAAATTACTTCATCTTTTTGAGCCTTGGTTTCTGTATCTATAAAAGGGAAACAATATTAAGACCTACCCCGTAATGTCTGAGTATTGTATGAGATAATTTGTGTAATGCATATAGCAAAGGTTCCCCAAGTTTCTTGGTTTGCTGTGTTCTTAGTGTGTCAGTAATTGTGTTTCAACACTCCTGAGCTGAAAGAAATACTTAACACTTCTGTTTATAAAGTAATTTGGTGCAAAAAATTAAGAGTAGTTCACACCATGTCCTACAGATATCTTGGTGTTTCCCTCAAAAATTAAAAATATCTTATAGTAACCCTGTGAGTTGACTATGGTACCCTGGGGTGCCTTGGGACAGAGTTTGGGAATAAAATATTGCCAGGCACATAGTTGGTGCTAAGTACATGGTATTTCTTTTATTTTCAAGTGTCTGCAATTAGTATTACAAGAACCTGGATGCTGAGGATGCTGATTTAGTAGTTTGACTCTGAGGTTGAATATACCCGAGTAAGGATGACTCCTTTTTGGAAGTAATCCCTTCTAGTCCCAGGTTTCATCTAAGTCAGCATCAACTCACCCCAGCCTAGGAGGGGATACTGATTTCTACGTGCACAGACGCGAAAACATCATTCTTGAAGCAATGGCATTTTCTAGTTTTACCCCTGTTAATATTCTCCCAATCCTCCACTCTCAGTCATCAGCCAAAAGTCACTCTTTCAGAGAGATTGCTGTATGTTAGATCAAAATACTTCCCTCTGTCTCTGCCCAACCTTTTCCACTCTCCTTTTCCTTCTTCTTCTCCTTCTCTTTCTATGCCTCTCTCAGCCAGTTTCTGAAAACTGCCTCATGTGCCACCATGATGAAGGGACGCTGGCTATTTAATTCAGGAAAAATGATTGGGTGAACTCTGTTTTGACTCTCAGCTTGACCTGCGAGCCAGCAAGAACAGTGGGCACTGATAGTTCATTCCTACATTCCCCTTCCCTCTCCCCTAAGGGAGCAGAGGAAAAATCTGACCCATCTACATGCTGGTTACAAAACACTTCAAATTGAAAGACCCATACAGAATGAAAGTGAAGGGATGGAAAAAGATATTCCACACAAATAGAAACAAAAAGAAAGCTGAGGTAGCAATACTCATATAATACAAAATAGACATTCAAGCAAAGAATGTGAAAAAAGACAAAGGAAAGCATTGAATAATTTAAAGGGGTCAATCCAATGAGAGGATATAATAATCAAAAATGTCTAGGATCACCTACATATATAAAGCAAATGTTAATGGATATAAAAGGAGAAATTCATAGTAATACAATAATAGTATAAGATTTTAATTCCCTACTCATATCAATGGATAGATCATCCAGACAGAAAATGAGAAAGTAACTGCTTTAAATATCATATTATATCAAATCGACTTAATAAACATGTTTAGAACATTTTATCTAAAAACTGCCAAATACACAGTTTTTCAAGTGCAAGTGGAACATTCTCCAGGATAGGTCACATATTAGACCATAAAACAAGTCTCAATAAATTCAAGAAGATTGAAATCAATCAAGCATCTTTTCTGACCACAATGGCATGAAACTAGAAATCAACTATAGGAAGAAAACTGGAATAAGCACAAATACATAGAGACCAAACAACATGTTCCTAAACAACCAATGGATCAAAGAGGAAATGAATTTAAACAGAGAGACTCCAGAAGGTGGCTTGTAGGATTGGGCATGCTTGAGAGGCTGAGGACCGTGGAGGTGAGGGCTATGCTGAATCTCTCTCACTCTTAGCAATTGAGGCCCATGGGGGATCTTTGACATTTTTCTAGAGGCTAGAGCTGACTTTAGTTCTGTTTGGTTGTTTAGATTCATGAAGGGAAATCTGATGTTTGTAGAATGAGAAGGAATGAAATAGCAGACCTGTCCATGGACTGTTGACACTGGGCCTCCTCGGAGCTGGCCAGCAGAGGTCGGGAGCGGCTGGCTGGCTTTTAGCCCCAGCCAGCAGCGTTTGCTTTGGCCGTTGGGGGAAAGAGCGCTTTGTGGAAAGCCAGCCCTCTCAGCCAAGGGCCTATTTTCGTCCTGAATCTGTTGAGTCCAGCCTGGAGGCTGGGTCCAGGATCAACAGAGGCCATGGAAAATGGGACTGGATGCTTGGAAGCCAGAATTGTGGGCTTTGTCTTCCTGACCAGGGCATTCATCCCTGAGCCCATGAAAGCAGGAATGATAGGGAGCCAGTGTCTTTGTGGCGTCAAAGCCAGAAAGAACTAGCTGCTCTTTGCATGGTCATTGTAGCCAAGGGCTGGCTGGACTATATCGCTAGGTTTCACCTCTTCCCAGGCTATCCAGTTTAGGAAGATGGATATGTAGTTAGAGCTAACACGGTTCCCAAAGTGCCTGAGGTCTCCTAAGTGGGGGACTATCCACACAGAGGCACCACTAGATCATTGGCTCAATATCCTTACCAACCAACAAGATACCATGGGAACACAGAGAGGTACTTAGGATGTCTTTCTTCTAGGAACTCAAAGTCTTTCTGGGAAAACAGGCCATTTTCACAAAGAAATTACTTCGGTACTAGACATGGTAGAATGAGGAACACATGAATGGCACAAAGAAGCGCTCTATGAGTTCAGAGGAGGGCAAGAACTCCAGGAGAGATACGGTTGAGTTGGGTCCTGAAACATGAGTAAGAATCAGATAAAGGAAGATGTGATAAAAGTTCTCTTATGTTCCTAAGGTAGAAATCCTTTGAAAACTGGCTCAAATTATTCCTCTGATTTATTGTATTGATGGGATCTTGGCTTCCAACCAGATTGTGTTCCGACTTGGATACCTGTATTGAGATGTTTCTGAACCTGAGTGACCAGAATGACCTGAACTTCTCAGATCACTGCAACTTGGCTAGAGCTGGAGCAGAACTAGGATGATGTCTGGAAGCATGAATCATCTTCTTCAAGTCCTTCTTTTACCCCGTCACTCAACCCTATCCCAACTTGAAACCTAATCGTGGTTATTCCATTGCTTTCAGGATGGCCAACTGACTGTATTTGGTATTCAAGGCCTTTCATACTCTGATCCCAACTTTCTGTTACAGCTGTTCTCTCATTCTTCTTGGACTTCCAGCAGTTCCATACAGGCTTATCCCCTAAAGCCCATGAGAAGTGCTTTAAAGTTATTTGTGAGTTCACAGGACTTTGGCACTAGTCCCCCCTCTCCCTTTGATAATTTGGGATTCTTTGTGAGCTTTCTGATCTCCCTTTCATATCTAGCTTATATTCTTACCTAAGAAGAGTCTTATTCAAGACTGATTCTTTGTTGCTCTAGGTCAGGGATCAGCAAACTTATTCCATAGAGTGGCAGACAGTAAATATTTTACACTCTGACAGCCACAAGTCTTTGTTTCAGCCACTTAGCTCTGCTGTGGTAGCAGGAAAACAGCCATAGACAATATGTAAATGAATGAACATGGCTGTGTTCCAACAAAACTTTACTTATGGACTAAAAGTTAAATTTTGTGTAATTTTTCATATGTCACAGAATATTTTTTCTTTAGATTGTTTGCAACCAATTAATAATGTAAAAACCATTCTTAGCTCACGCTATGAAAAAATAGGCAGTGGGATGGATCTGGCCCACAAGCCCTAGTTTTCCAATCTGTGCTTTAGAACACAGAACTTGGACTATCAGGTGGAAATGGGCCGCAGGGGGGCGGTGGAGGAGTTTAGCTCAAAATATAAATAAAAAAACAAGAATTATGGGAACATGGAGTAGATTTCCTAGGAAGGTAGAACTATTCATTTTTCATCAAATGTATTCAAGCACCACTAGTTAGGAATGTCTGGGAGGACTCAAACGTCTTGTGGGGGCTTGTACATAATGTTTTAAGTATGCAGGGCTGTGCTTTTGTGAGTTTTGCTTCTTCTACATAACTATTATTTTCTAATTACTTGCCATCTTTCTTTTAATTTGAGGATCTGTGTGGTTGCATCCTACTCTTTCCTACATATCATTTGATGATACTGCCTCAATTTGCTCTCCATTTTTTCATGTGTTTACGTGTTATTTCCCTTCCAGAAACTCAAGGGTTAATGCCAAAAGGGCAAGGTTCATCAGGCAGCTGCTACACTGTTGCCTAGCAACCACCAAGGGCAGGCAAATTACTTTAGAGGCCTTTGTGGGAAGGTGATCTGACCCAACCATTAGGGCAGAGTAAAGACCAAATGAGACAATACATGTAAATGCCCTTTATTAAATATAAAAACAGAGTTCGATTCTCTCTTACAGAACCTTATGTTCTCTTTCTCTTTACTAAACGGAACTTCAATTTGCTTCAAGAAATTGCAGGTTCTTTTGCTCCCCTCCCTTCCACAGTGGTTTGATCCTGCTTCTTAGAACAACATCTCCTTTCTGCCAATCGTCCACAGTAGTCTGATCCTGTCCCACAGACTACTAGGCCCTTTGTGTTTACTGTCCCTTTCTCCTTTCATCCCTACCCCAGAGTGGTCTGATGCCACCTTGTAGAAATGCATCCCTGTTCTGCTCCCTGTCCATCTCAGTCTGGAGAGCATCAGCATCTTCCCCCTTCTGTCTCACGCCAATGATTTGATTCTGCGTCATTGAGCATCCATTTCTTTTAGCTCCTCCTCCGGGGTCTACAGTGGTTTGATCCTACCTTACAGACTATTAGGTCCTTTCTGATTCCCCCTCTAGCATCACCACCACAGATGGTATGGTCCTTAGCATCAGGTCCTTTTTGTACTTCCAACTGGTCTTCTAAACAGATACATCTTGAACCCTTCAGTGACTGGTTCTTGCATTAGCCATGTAAAACTGGCCCAAATGGTTTTAAAGTGGTCAGAACTTGCTCTTGAGCAATTCAAGTATTTTATCACAAGAAAAAAAAACAGTTCAGACCAGTTCAAATATATTTTGACCACTTTAAACTAATTCTGCAGAGCTGGAGCCTGAGGTTGGTAAACCTAGGAAGATGGCTGAAGACGATGCTGATTCGAGCCAAAGCAAGGAATCAGGTACTTACAGAAGTTGAAACTGAGCTGAAAACTAGAAAACAGATCAAATAAGACTGTAAAATACAGGAGCCAGGGTTGCTTGAGGGGAGGCTCAAAAGAGACTAGTTTCACCCAAACATATTTTTGGAGAGGTGAGAGGCAGTTTTGAGGAGCAAATGCAGGATTTTGGGCTCTTCCTTGGTCTATCTGGAAAGCAGCATAGGAGCTGATCCCATTTAGCAGCCCCATGCTGCTGGAGCTGATACTGAGTTGTATGTGGCCCCAGCGATGCTTCTTCGTTCTGCAAGCCAACCCCTGGGGCCATTCTTTGTGTCTGGCCTCCTCTCAGGTTGCAATTATTGGAGTCCTAAACCACAAGTGAAAACCTTCCTGCCCCTTTAACTGTGGACCGTGATGCTGCTTTTGAGTTGTTTAGGGATGCTATATAGGTAAGAAGGGACTGGTAAATCTTGAAGCAAAAAGCTAATTACAATAAGTAGGACATGAAGTGAAATGACTCAGTTAATTAGAATTGAATGGAGGACTATACTCAGGTTGCAATTTTTAAAAGAGATGTATACCAGTATCTAATTTCTCATTAGTGGGACAGGTTATCTACCTTATTGTTGTAGGCTGAAGTAGAAATTGGCCAGCGTTGTCTGAATTCCTCCCAGGTGGTTGTCTTTCTGTGCTATGTGGGGCTGTGTGAAGGGTAGGGACTGAAAAAAATGGAGGATGAAAAATGAAATTTTTAGAGACTGTAGCACTTCTAATTTGTGCAAAATCTCTACATTCGGACAATGGGCAGGCTGGATGCTTTGATAATGAGTGACAGAATGCTGCAATACTGAGGGTGGGGTTGGAGCTCTGGTTTGGTGCTGCATATATCTCAATATCTTTTCTGCAGATGGATGAGGTTCAATGGCTGCTTACCTGTAATGTAAAAAGGAAAGGAGTCAGAATGGCATAACAACATAATTTCCTGGGAGGGAAATTGATCCTTTTTGTGAGAGAATTTGGCTTAGTATCCTATAATTTCCAAGGTGTCTTTTGGGAAGGTGAATTTAGTTGGCCACTGCCTATTTCTTGACAAGGGAGGATGGCGGCCATTTTTGTCAAGGCAATCAAATGGCATTTCCAAATGTTGAGGTAGAAAAGAAAATCAGAAGATTTGGAGCCAGATAACTCAGCCTTTGAATCCTGATTCTATTTGTTATGTGGACCTTGAGCAAATTGTGTAACCTCCCAAAGGCTTGTTTTCCTCACTTGTAAAATAAAGTTAATATCATCTGTCCTAAAAATTAAAAAAAACAACTTAGAGTTTAATGTGTTTTGGAGCAAAGTAGCTGCCATTTAACATTTTTGGTTGATTTAACTAGATTGTGTGGCAGAGACTATTTTTGTGTATGTATGGGGAAATAATACATAATTTAGCTTGATAAGGATAATTTTCAATTTTCAACAATGTTTTCCAAAATGAAGCGATTGAACTGTTTTGAGGAGCAAAAGAGGAATTGTTCATTGAAATGCTTTATATGAAGCACAATATAAATGTGGGCAAGTGTTATTTTTATAATATGTTGATTATCATTAAAGTGACACTCAGAAAAGCCACAGCATAAAATGGCTTCCAGTGTTTCAGGCTCACAGATACCTCTGGTTCCAGATACAGTTCCACTTTATCCTGGACATGTGGCCACCAGAGGCCTGTAATGTGGCATGCAGCAGCATAAACTGTAATGACCCGAGGTGGGGGGCTGGGAGATTGGGCATCTTGTCAGAGATATAAGTGATAGGAGGGACCCAGTGTAAACAGGGTGGCATATCCCAATCTGTCCTTCAGCCACGATCCTTTGAAAATTATCTTATTGCAATTCAAGCCTAGATCACCTCACCTGGATTCTGAGGCCCTCTCTGAAAAGAGCAGGGTCAGGTAAAGGAGAAAGAGTAAAGGCAATGGCGTGGACCTTCATGAACGTGGAGGTCCTGAGTCTGCCATTCACAGGTGAGGAAGATGGGAGCCAGGTCAGGCAGGAGAGCATGAGCTTCAAAAAAATTAAACTTCAGTATATCTGTGGCTTTACATTAAAAAATATATATATTTTATTTATTTATTTATT
This sequence comes from Pteronotus mesoamericanus, assembly GCF_021234165.1. Classification (NCBI taxonomy): domain Eukaryota; kingdom Metazoa; phylum Chordata; class Mammalia; order Chiroptera; family Mormoopidae; genus Pteronotus; species Pteronotus mesoamericanus. The sequence goes on from NW_026555073.1 coordinate 7,095,772, forward strand.
TATTGTCAGACAGAGAGAGAGGGAGGGAGGGAAACATCTATGGTTGCCTCTCGCGCGCCCCCTACTGGAGACCTGGCCCGCAGCCCAGGCATGTGCCCTGACTGGGAAGCAAACTGACACCCCCTTTATTTACAGGCCAGTGCTCAAACCACTGAGCCACACCAGCCAGGGCTATTTGTGGCTTTAATAACCCCATTAAGGAGCTGTGTCCTGTATTCAGATTTGAGGGCTTGGAAATGTGGCCTTTGCTAATAGGGTCATTTGACTAACAGATGCAATTATGTGATGGCTACAGTGTATCTGTCTTACAGCAAGGCACATGACAAAGATTTTTATTTCTATGACCTCCTAGTGAACAATATGGAGACAACATGAGCTGGAATATTGTTCTTTTAGTTGGATTCTGAAATAGTTTCTTTTTTTAAAGTGCTACTATTTATTGAGCACTTACTATGTGCCAGGCATTGTGCTAAGTACTTTATATGCATTAATCATTCAACCTTCACATGAGCCTTACGAGCTATCTGTTATTAACGCTATCTTACAGATGATGGAGTTAATTAGCACAGAGGGTGCTAATTATTGATTTTGTGTTTGTCTGGAGCAGGAATTCTTAAGAAGTATGTGTGGGGGATATGGAAGTGAGCGCACGTTTTCTGAGGGTTTATCAGAATCACCTGGATGAGGGATTCTCCAAACCACATAGGCCTTTCCCTTCATTACAGCGCTCGCTTTTAGAAGGTCTGCCTTTCCTTGGTTATCTCTGATGATTTGTGAGCTACTGTGATTGATGTGAATGGGTAGTAGGAAGGCCCTCGGGTGTGTTGAAGGCAGGAAAGAGGTTTAGCTTTTCACTATTGCAAAGAGAGATCCCTGGCGGTAGGCTTTAAGACTCTATGCCTAGCTCTCTCTTTGTTTCAATGTTTCAGTTGATGTCGCAGATGAAGATATAGAAGTGTATGCTCATCAGACATTAAGAGGGAACTGGAGCCCTGGCTGGTGTGACTCAGTGGATTGAGTGCTGGCTTGAGAACCAAAAGGTTGCCAGTTCGATTCCCAGTCAGAGAACATGCCCGGCTTGCAGGCCAGGCCCCCAGTTGGGGGTGCCCAAGAGGCAACCACACATGGATGTTTCTCTTCCTTTCTCCCTCCCTTCCCCTCTGTCTAAAATAAATAAATAAAATCTTAAAAAAAAAGAGGGAAATGGAGTGGAAGGGGATAGTATTTATGATAGATGATGGAACCAGGAATCCAAGAAGAATTTACCAGATTTCAAAGATGGTTCAAAAACAACAAATTAATTTGATAAGAATGAATGCATCAAGTTCATGAAATTAAAAAATGGGAGCAATTCTACAAGATGGATATACGTTTAATATGGCTGCCAAAAATGTTATCTTTTAAAGAGGGACAGAGACAAAATAGAGGTTAAGAAAAGAAGCTGGAAGGCGGAGTGAGACATAATTGCTGTCATCCAATATCTACAGGGTTGTCAGAAGAAAAAGTCTTTTTTCTGTATGATACCATCCCAGGGGACCGAATTAGCATTAGTAAGTAGAGGTTATACCAGAGCCGACTCAAGATAAGATGGGCTGTGTTATGTTGTTGTAAAAAAAACCATCCAAGCCTGTAGAGAATTTTTAGGAGTTTATTTGAGCCAAACTGATGACAATTTCTGGGAAACAAAGTCTCAACAATTGAGAAAAATTCTTCAGAGAATGGCAGTTTTGCAGCTTATTTCTTTTCATGAACAATGGTGTGGGGATTGCCTGATGGAATTGCAGCTTATTTTATGCAGTACAATCCAAGGAGGATGAGTAAGGAGGGTTGCGTGAAATCCATAGGTGGTAGATTAGGGGAGGCAGGAGAAAGCAAAGCAGGGAAATCTCTGAGATTAGATAGAGTAAAATGAAGAAACAAAATACTCCTTTTACATGGGTGGGTATAGAATAGTTAAAAATAAACATTTATAGTAGATATGGTATTTGGGCAACACGATAGTGATGGGGTTCTGTGGTTGCTCTAGTGATAGATTGTGCCCTGAGGAGTCTGTTAAAAAGGTGATTACTCTTTAAGAAAGAGTATGTTATGATAGATGCAAAAAGACAGTAGACAAGCTCCGTTAAGGTAAAGAGCGACCTTTGTCAGTGAAGATACCAACCTAGGACATGACCACCCGCCATGACTTACTTTTAAGTTTTAATTTCAGACCGTCCTATGTGGCTACTTTAGGTCTCAGAGTTTGTAAGGTCACCATGCAGGCCTCCCCTGAGCTTGTCACGTTTAGTATGTGGACTGTTGTTTGTTTGTTTGTTTTTTTGTACAGTTAGATGGAAATGAGTTCCTTATACAATAACAAGAAACCTTTGAGTGGAAGCTGGCTGAATGCATGTTAGAGATTTAAGCTTTGCTACAAAACCTCAAATGCAGTCTTACTTGCCACTGTTTCGTGCACTGAGAGAATCTCCATGAGCATTTTTGAATATTCTTTGTCTGGTTGATGGAGGGGTTGGTGATCAGAAAGAAGACGTATAGGGAATATTGAAACAGGCTCCTAGACACAGACACTAGGCTGGTGGTTGCCAGAGGGGAATAAGGGAAAGGGACTGGGGTGAAAGAGATGAAGGGACTAAGAAGCACAGATTGGTAGTTACACAATAGTCATGGGGATGTACAGTAGAGCATATGGAATATTGTCAATAATATTGTGATAACTATGTTTGTTGCCAGGTGGGTACTTGAAATATCAGGGAGGCCACTTTGCAAAGTATGTGATTATCTAACTACTGTGCTGTACATCTGAAACCAGTACAAAATAATACTGAAAAGGTATTTTATTTTGGTGTTAATATTTAAACTGTTTTAATGTTCAAGTTATTTTGGTGTTGAATCTAGTTGGAGTTATTTAGATGTTCATTGCACTATTCTTTAAACTTTTTTTTTGTACTGAAAATATAACGTTGAAAAAAATATTAAAAAAGAAGAGGTCTATGAGGTAGACCCTGAGGGTAACTGGTGAATCTAAGGAAACCCTAGGGTTAGCTGGTGCGACCCAGGCAACGATGGCACTGAAGGGGGGAATCATTTGCTAAGCACCAAGTATACGAGGTCTGTCCAGAAGGTCTCCAGCCATGTAATAAGAAAAATAGAGACATTTTTTGAAGAAGATATAAGATACAAGAAACATTGCACATAGGGCAATGATGCCTCAGCCCCCTTCAAAGCAGGCACCTTGGGACCTCACACAGCTCTCCCAATTGCCATCAGCTGCCCTGTCATAGTTGCCTGAATCTCACTGATGGTCTGAAATCTCTTCCCTTTCAAAGGTGATTTAAGTTTTGGAAAAAGCCAGCAGTCACGGGGCGCCCAGTCTGGGCTGTAGCAGAGCTGAGTCACTTGGGTGATTTGATGTTTTTCCATAGAACTCTGCACGAGACATGATGAACGAGCGGGCATGTTGTCGTGATGAAGATGCCAGTCACCAGTTGCCCAGAGCTGCAGCCTTGTGAATCATCTGAATAGTTTCCGCAGAGGAATGTTCAAGCTTAACGCAAAATTGGATGCAGATTCGTTGCTCTGCTTGCTCAGTCATTTTGAATGTGACGGCCACACAGTACCCATGCTCACTCAGTGGCATCTACCACCCCCACTGACCAGTACAGTGATGTTGTCATTGTTCACGCATGTGTATTCCAGCCCACTCTGCTTGGCTGCCGGGTTATATCGATGTTGCACAAACTGTTCTTGTTATATTAACAATGGCTGGACTTTGTCCAGACAGACCTCTTATGCTTGGTGATTTGGCACATGTTATTTCTTAATTTTCACAACTATCAGGTGAATTACATATTGTTACATATTATGAATTATGTATCTTTTACAGATGGGAAAGTGGAGGCTCAGAGAGGTTCGGTGACTTGCCCAAGGTCATGTAGCTATTAAGTGACTTTGGGGGAGCACATCAGAACCCTACTTAGGGAAAAATGTGACAGAATTTCGACTTTCTACCTGATCACCTCTCCAGTTGAATAAAGAACTGGTATTGCCAGAGGCGAGTCAGAACTGTGTGGGTTAGTGCGTCATGCTGGGCTGGGTGCCTGGAGTAGATGAGAATATGAAGATATATGATCAGCCTCTAGTCTAGCAGGTCCTGGAGGATGGTGTTGGAATGCAGCTGAGGTATTACACAGGCTAAATGGCATGACTGTTTATTCATAATGTCTGTACCTTATACAAAACGCTGTCTTCCATAGACTCTCAGAGCGGCACAGCTGTAAGGGAATGTAAAGATCTTCAAAGTCCAGAAAAACCTGTATTTTCTGGATCCAGAAAACTGTGATCCAGAGAAGGGAAGGGATTTCTCCAACTTCTTCCACTTAATAATTTTGCCCCTGATATTGCCAAGGATTTATTAATTTTTAAATGTAATCTAGTAAATTTAATATTAGAGTTTCTCAGAGCAGATTTGTTTTTTTTTTTTAAGATAGGACCAACTCTCTTGTGAAACTTGGTACTCTGTTTCAGAGCTACAAGATGTATATGTAATGTTCTGGTTTGTTTTTTTCCTAATTTTATAGAAGCCAGCAAAATAAAAATGGAAAGAGCATAAGCTTGAGAGTTGGACAGATTGGGTTGAATTACTTTAGTGGAACCCATGGAAAATCCATTAACTTCTTTGAGTTTCAGATTCATTATTTGTAAAAATGGGAATAATAATTGTTTGATTTTAGCCATGTAGAGTTTGTGATGCTTGTGAAAAATCTAGTGTATAGATTTCAGAAGGGCTAACGCTCAGGAGATACAGATTTGAGAATCAACAGCTGAGGCAAACATACGTAGAATAACATGCATGTATGGCAATTGCCTAGGCAGAGGAATCTCTTTCACATGACATCTCTTCAGCTATTTGAGGTGGAAAGTCACGGTATCCTGATAATTCAATTCTCTAGGCTAGATGTCAGAATTCTCTTTGATAATCCTGCATTTGTCTTGAATTCCAGTTTCTTCATTAGCCAAGTTGTCCTTTTGAGGGCATATCATATTGTGGTTTTATCACTCTTGAGGTGTGGTGTTTTAAAGCTAAACACAGTACTCCTGGTATTGTGTGGAGAAAGAGCAAGACCATCACTTCCTTCATTCTAGACACCGTACTTTTATTAGCTCAGTTTTGGTCTCCATGTCTCACCACGCATACTCTGTATATTATTGACTAAACCTCCTAAGTCTTTTAAGCAGATACTTCTGATTAGACATATTATTGACCCCCAATCATGGAATAGTGATTGTTTGTGGCAGTGAGTCTCAAATCTTAGCACACATAAGATTTACCTGGGATTCTTATTAAAAATGTAGATTCTGGCCACCTAGTCACCAATATTCTGATTCAATAGGTCTGCAATGGGGCCCAGGGATCCTTGTATTAACACTCAGGTGACTCTGATGCAGGTCGTCCTTGATAATAGTCTGAGAAGTTCTGCCCTTTGGAATGGAAAGAACTTCATGTGGCCCATTGGAGTCCCCGACAGAGACATGGCTTCAAGCCCCATGCCTGGCCATTGTCGAATGCAGCCTTGAAGTGGCTATAGGATGTCATCACGAGCTCCATCTCATTTCTTGATATCTAATACTTGGATTAGTGGAAAAAGTAAGACTTGTTTCCCTTGTTTTTCCATTTTTTGAAACTCTTTAGATACTCTGAAACTGGCTGACCTGTATTTAGAAGGGCACTTCATTGGGAGTCAGAATAATACAGGGATCAAGGCATGAAGTTCGTTGATTGGTGATTAGTGGTTTGTTACCTCTCCAAGTGATTTGATATACCATCCACCAAACTATATTTCAAGTGTATTGAAGATTTTTATGCATAACATTAAAGACTCTAAAAATAGAATAAAATGTAGGTGAATTAATTATCTTTATATAGGGATAAAATAATATTTTGTATCACAAAGGAAAGGGCTATATATTTGTATATATAAAAATGAAAACCTCTGTAAGTCTAAAACATGAACAAAATTAAAATACAAATAATAAACTGGAACTCTGTGTGACAAATATGACAAATGCAGTCGATCTTCATTTGTAGATTCTATATTTGCAAATTTACCTACATGCTAACATTTATTTGTAACCCCCAAATGAATACCTGTGGTGGCTTTGTGGTCCTTTGTTGACATGTTCAGAAGTTGACATGGCAAGAAATTCCGTGATGTACACATTCCCAGCTGAGGTTCAACGAGGTGATTCTCTGCCTTCTTGTTTCAGCTCTTATACTATAAAGAAGTATACTTTTCATGATTTATTTAGTGCCATGCTTTTCACAGTTTTATGGGGTTTTTTTGGGGGGAGGGCAGGAGAGTGATTTTGCTGTTTAATATGTCCTTGAAGCTTAGTGCTGAAGTTCTGACTAGTGTTCTGGAGCAAAAGAAGGCTATGATGTGCCTTATGAAGAAAATGCATGTGTAAGACAAGCTTAGATCAGGCATCAGTTATAGTGCTATTGTCTGTGAGTTCAATTAATGAATCAAGAATATATATTAAAAAAGGTGTGTTTAAACAGAAACACACACAAACAAGTTATGTATTGATTTGTTGACAAAAAGGTTGTAACAGAGGTTCACAGGAACCTAAACCTATTTCCCCAGGAAGAAAGGTTCAGGATTTGCTAAATCAGTGTTTGCAGTCACTTTATATAACGTGACTACTGTGAATAATGAGAATCAGCTGAATATAATTATTATTACCATGTAACATGCTAAATATATCAAAATACATGTCAATTGATATAAACAGAGCAAGATGCCAGTAAAATAATTGTAAAAGAGACATGTAGCTTATTTTCAGATCAGAGAAAATAAAACATGTATATTAATGTTACCGAAAAAACTTTTATTTTCCTAGTAATCAAGGAAATCAAATTGAAGCACTGATGGCATGTCATTTGTCTTGCCTATCAAACTAGAAAAAATGGAAAAGATAATATTCTATGCTGGTGAGAGTGCAGTGAGATGGTTATTTATGTACATCACCAGTGGATTACATTGGCATGTTATTTTCAGAAGTACTTTGATGATATCTTTAAACAGCTCTAAAAATCATAATATCTTATGACTCAGAAATTCAAATTTTAAGAATGTTTCCTGAGGCCTTGACCAACGTGGCTTAGTGGGTTGAGTGTCCTCCTGCAAACCAAAATCTCTCCTATTCTATTTCCAGTCAGGGTACATACCTGGGTTGCGGGCCAGACCCCTGGTTGGGAGTGTGCTGGAGGCAACCAATCAATGTTGCTCTCCCTCCCTGCCCCTGTCTTTAAAAAATAAAAATAAATAAAATCATTAAGAATGTTTCCAGAAGAAATAAAGGTTCAGATAAAGGTTTTGTGCCTTTAGTATAACATTTGTGCAAACAAGAATAGGAAAGAGAATGTGAATGTCCAAGAATAGGGGGATGGATATATTATGGACAGAAACAAGATAGAAGCCTTATAAAACTATTAAAATATTTTAGTCTTATTATTTTTATTTAATCTTCACCCAAGGATATGATTATTGATTTTAAAGAGAGAAGAATGGAGAGAAAGTGAGAGAGGGAGAAAGGGTAGGGGGAGAGAGAGAGAGAGAGAAAGAGAGAGACATCCATGTGAGAGAGAAACATTGACCAATTGCCTCCCTTATGCCCCCTGACTGGAGATGGAACCCACAACCTAGGTATGTACCCTGACCAGGCATTGAACCTGCAACCTTTTGGTGTATGGGACAATGCTCCATCCAACTGAGCCATCTGACCTGGCCAGGGTAAAACTATTAAAATATTTTTAGTGAAATGGGAAAATGTTCTCAATTTAACTGATACGAAGCAGAATATGAAATATATAAAATTAAATTTATAACAAAATTATATATATTAATCAACCTGAAAATAAGTTCACTTAAGAGTTAAGCATATTTTATTGTATGTGTCTTTAATTTCTAACCAGAAACTAGAGGTGATGGGGATCTCCTTTACCTACTGCCTGGTAAACATAATTTTACCTTAGTTGTACATATTTCAGGAAATAGAACAATAGGTTTTTTTAAAAATAGCTAACTGGGATTGATGGGCTATACCAGACCAGGGAAGAAAAGTTAAACTGTTTCTCTACTCCCTCCTTCCTTCCCCTACCTCTCCTCTTTCTTAACCCTCTCTCTCTCTCACTCCCTGTCCCTTCCCCTCTCTCTCTCTCTCTCTCACTTTACCTCTTTTCTTACCCCACCTTTGGTAATGCTGACAAAGGAAAGTTTCATTCAAATTTAGGTGAAGAAGTAATGTGGGCAGAATCTTGGAGGCATCAAGAAGAAGGTGACATTTAAACTGAGTAATGAGGGATATGTAGGATTTTTCTAGGTGAAAAATGCAGGGGCAGATCTTGACCCTTTGTACTTCTGTCAATGATGCTGCCCTTGGTGAAAAGAAATGCCTTTGAGAGGCACTAAGAGTGATTTTACTTTGGTATGGTGACACCTAGAATATTCTAATGCTTTTCCTCAAAATCTAGGTAAGTTGTCCTATTCTGATGCCCTGGTATTTGGATCAACAGAGGATGGACACGGAAAAAAAAAATCAAGAATTCTACATCATCTTGATGAATCAGGTATGTAATGTGGAGAATGGATTGAAGGTAGGGAGATATTGGGGAGAGAAGGAGAAAAGAACAAATGTTTGTTGAGCAAAAAATTTTGTTGCAGTGTTATGGCTTTTATCTCTAATTTTACCAAGTGTATGTAACAACCCCAGAAAGTAGACAATTGCTCCAATTTTAAACATGAAAACTAATGAGAGCTTAAAGAAAGTTTGAATAGTAGAGGTTGTGAGGTTGTATACATACGTAATTTACACTTTGGAAATAAAACTAGATGTGGCAGTAGCAAGGGTGGAGGGATTATTCATCAGCTTAACTGTAATGTGCAGAGAATTGTTGGGACTCTGCTCAGTCCAAAGGGTTATGCCAAAGTTAGATGAAATAAGAGCTGTGGGAGTGTCCTGTAAACTTCTGACCACCGGAGCAACGGGGGATGCTCAGAAGCTTTGAACTTTTAGCAACTTGGGAGAATGGAAAGACTTTAATGAACGTGGATACTCAGGAGGAAGAGTGTATTGGAGGGAAGAGGATATTTCCCAATTCTTCAGTACTGTTGTTTCCTACCAGTGTGTGTAGACACTCCATCTACGTAAATATCTATAAATGCATAGACTATATCTGGACTGATCCACAAGAAGCTTTTAACAGTGGTTGCTTCTAGAGAGGGTGGCAATGGGAAGAACACTTGCTTCTCACTTTGTAACCTTTTGACCTGGGCAACATAGGTATGTTACCCTCTCAAAAATTATAAAACAGACTAAAAACAAAATGGAAAAAATACTTCCCCAGTACATTTACGTCTCTTCTACTTTAACCTCATAGGTTCTCCTGTGTCTTAGGAGGTTTTCCTTATTTGTCCATGAGGTATTTTCCTGACCATCCTAACCCATACCCTGTTCTTGATGACCACGTGATGTGGGAGCCAATGAGAAGAAGGAAATTTGAGCCAGCAAGTGTAGACTACACTTACAGAAGATTAGTAGAGAAAGGAAAGGTGTTATTAGGTACCGGAGGACTTTGGGGTCAATCAGGGTTTTTGATTTAGATATTCCTCTATTTGTGACTAAGAGCGACTTTTGCACCTGTTTATAGGTGGAGGGCAAGAAACCTGCAGAGAAGGGAGAAAAGTTGAACATAAAGGAAAGGGAGACATTGTAAACCAGCTGGTAGCTTGCCAAAACTATCAGCAGTATTGAGATACAAATAAATGTATTTCTAGGAACTGTTTAGAAATGGCTCTTTAACACCCTGAAGCCCTCTGTAAGGAACCAGATCTCAGAACAGGTGCCTCTGTGGACATTTACAATAGCAGCTCTTGGGTCTGCTGAGATCTAGCAGGCATACATTCAATAACAGTTAAATGATCACCGTAAGGCACAGTACAGGGCAAGAGTTTCCATGGCTTAATTAAATGTACTGGCTTGACACTCACGAAAGGAATAAAGTTTCTGCGAGAGTAAGGACACTTGAATATAGTTTTGGTGATGGATTATGGGGGTTCAAGTGTTGTGGATTCTAACAGAGCCGCTACAGTGCTTGGTTCTTAGTAGGTGTTCAGTAAGTGTTTATGACATAATTCATTTATTGAGCACCTCCTATCAATCAAGCACTGTGCTAGGCTCTGAGACAACATAGAGAAGTTAGGCATTTTCCTACTTTTTAAGGTGCTGAAGTTTAATGGTGGTTACACTATGGTGGTAAGTTTCATGACAATGGTTCAAACAAGGGTAGGAGGTGAACTACCGCAGAAGCAGAGCCAGATTACAGTATATTGAGGGAAGAGAAACTGAAGACAGTGAATGTAGACTGTCCTTTCAGGAATATTGGTTAGGAAGAGGAGAGAGAGGGCAACGAATAGAGACACGTAGGGTGGAGGGACTGTTTTGTAAATGATGAGAAGTCTGAACATATTGTACAGAGCAGAACCATTAGAAAGGGAAAGGGTGAAGATTCAGAAGTGAATGTAGCGACTGATGGAAAGAGATCTCTGAGGGTATAAGAAGGGATGTGAAATAAAGCTGGCCATAAATTCTTGGAACAAATGTCATGTGGCACTAAGGACTTTCCTGAAGCAGGAGATCATACATTTTCGAGTGGTACCAGGTCAAATGTGATAAGTTAAAAGTATGGAAAATAGAGTGGTTGAAATACTGAATTGTCGGGCCAAGTCCAGAAAGGAAGAAAATTAGGCTGCAGTGAACTGATGAAGTTAGAACAAAAGAGGAGACCAAAGAATAGGAGTAGTAGGAATAAGGAAATAAAAGCCCTTATGGGGGGGGGGAAGTAGCCAGATAGTGGGATGTATAAACTTAAGATTTTAGAAGTAAAGAAGTTCTGAGTGATAAGAAGACCTGGGTGCGGCCATGGGTGTGGACAACCGATGTACAGGAAAATGTCATGGAGTTGAAACAAGAAAGTGCTGCTCTATGGTTAACTTTATGGATGTTAAAATCCCTCCAAGATGGTACAAAGAAGCCAGCGCATCAGGAGCCAGACACTCAATTTATGTTCAGGAGAAACAAGGAAGTAGACAGACGCCAGTGATGAGACTCAGTGGTAGGAGAAAGCCAGTGTCTCAGTTGTTCACTTACTCTTCCAAAGAGGTAGGTGAGAAAAGATGCGCTGGGTATCTGTGAGCTTGGCTTCTCTTCCTCAAAGGGCTTCTAAGGGATTGAGTTGGCAGACTCAGGCTGCAGAGGATGTTTTACCTGTGATTGTGGAGTACAGCTTATCCCAATAGCAGCAGCTTCCTAAAGGCCCAGCCAGCAGGGTAAGACAGTACAGTGAGAGGTTTAAGGATGAGGAGGAACTGAATCATCCAAAGGAGATGGAAAGAACATGTTCTGGGTTGAGTAATTCCCCAGGAACTGTGGTGAGCTGTTGGTCTGTCCATGTGTTTCCATGGTCTTTACAAGAACAGTGGTAATAACACGTGAAACAGTTTGCTTATCTCATTGATGCCATGAGAGGAATATCAGGCAGCAAAGCTAAGTTTTCCTCATGTCCAGGACAGCTTTTGAGGCACCATATTGGTTACCAGTTGGCTCCAGTGTCTAGATCCTGGCTGGGGAGGAATCCCAGAGGCAGAGTAGTAACAGATAGACACTCCCAACTTTGGAAGTACAAGTGAGGAAACTCCAGAGAAAATAGGGAATACCTTCAAAAAGCCCAAGCTACCCTCTCCCAGTAATGACAGCAAAAACAACAATAATAATGATAATGATAGCAGCTAACACTTATATAGCACTTACTCTATGCCAGACACTGTTTTAAGCACACTATGCATATTATTTTTTTTCAGGACTTCCAAAAATTCTGTGACATAGTAATATTCGCATTTTTTTCCCTAAGAGATCTACACATTGTTTTTTTCCAGGATTTATTCCCACTCTATCCCTACTGTGGTAGCTTGAATCCTGGGTACGTACATTAAGGTAGAGACTGTTGCCTGGCTGAATCTTCAGAGATTGGTTTGACCGCATGGTTTAGACAATGCTGTGGGAATCAGGTGTTGCTCTGAAGCAAACCTGACAGACAGAAGTGTTCACAGAGGTTTTTATAACATCCAAAATTATAATAACATGCTTATATATGCTTGTAAATATATAGATTATCTCTGGAAGGTAACAGGAACTTTTAAGTGTTTTCCTCCAGTAAGATTAACTGTGTTCATGCATTTCTATGCATGTGTTTACCAGGTGCATGATTACCCTTGCAAAACTTAAAACACACGCACAGATAGTAGAAGAGAATAACTTTCAAAATAGTCTTGTGAAAATTCAATTTTCCCATCTTTCTATTTTCTCTAAGCAACACTGTAACACTACTCTACATATGACAGCACTGAGGGCAGGGGAAGGAAACTTAAGAGGAGAGGAGCTTGCTGCTGCAATTTCTGCCTTTTTGTTTTTTTCCTGAGAGGGCTTATTGTATCCAATAACATTCCAAATAGGTCTGTAACAAACCTCAATGGTATACCTTCTATATTTTATATTCCAAAGAGAGAAAAACATACACATTTACTACTATACACATTTCTATCTATAACTTTATTTAAAGGGGGGTTATAATGAGGTCGGAGGTCTTCTGGGTGTTTGCTTTAATGGAAACATTCAATTAGCCTGAGGGACCTAAACTAAAGAGAACAATCATGTAGATGTCTGATTATTCAAAAAAGTGTTCTGCGCCCTTGAAATTCATTACAATTTTTAGAAATTTTAGACCTCAACACATTTTTGCTATACGTACTGGCCTAGTTTTGCCTGTGCCCTCTGATCTTTCTCAATACAATCTTGTCTCTTCCCTTCAAGGCTGTACACCAACCTCCATAAAAATGAAAATCTTTTCCTAGTTCAACCCTTTTATATAACCTTGATTCTTTCTCTAGTCCAAGTTCAAATCTTTGCCCTCATTTTTTTCTCATTAAATTTTTAAATTAAAGTATAGTTTGCATACAAAAGTATATTAGTTTCAGGTGCACAACATAGTGATTCAACATTTGTATACCTTACAATGTGACCACCACACTGAGTCTAGTAACCATCTGTCACTGTGCAAAGTTATTGCAATATTATTGACTATATTCCCTGTGCAACACACTACATTTCCATGGCTTATTTATTTTATAACTGGAAGGTCGTACCTCTTATTCCCCTTCACCTTTCTTATCCATCCTCCCAACCCTGCCCTTCTGGCAACCATTAGTTTGTTCTCTCTTTCTCTATGAGTCTGTGTTTTTTCTTTTGTTTGTTCATTTGTTTTGTTTTTTTAGATACTGTATATAAGTGAAATTATATGGTATTTGTCTCTCTCTGTCTGACTTATTTCACTTAGCATAATAACCTCTAGGTCCATTCATGTTGTTGCAAAACAAGATTTCATTCTTTGCTATTGCTGAATAATATTCCATATATATATGGAATATATATATTCACATCTTTTTAATTCTTTCATCTATCAATAGACACCCATGTTACTTCTATATTTTGGCTATTGTAAATGATGCTGCAATAAACATAGGAATACATATATATTCTCAAATTAGTGTTATCATTTTACAAATAAATACCCAGAAGTGGATTTTATGGATTGGAAGGTAGCTTTATTTTAAATTTTTTGAGGACTCTTCATGCTGTTTTCCATATTGGTTGCACCACTTTACAATCCCACCAACAGTGCATGAAGGTTCGCTTTCCTCTACATCCTCATCAGCACTTGTTCGTTGATTTATTGATGGTAGCCATTCTGACAGGTGTAAGGTGATATCTCATTATGGTTTTGACTTGTATTCCATGATGTTAGTTATGTTGATCATTCAATAGATGCAGAAAAAACATTTTACAAGACTTAACACTGATTTATTATTTAAAAAAAAACTCTCAACAAAGTGGGTATAGAGGGAACATTTCTCAACATAATAAAGGCTACATGTGACAAATCCACAGCTAACATCATACTCAATGGTGAAAAGCTGCAAGCTTATCCTCTGGGATCAGAAACGAGACAAGGATGCTCACTTTCAACAGTTTTTTGCAGTATAGTATTGGAAGTCCACAGTAGGTAAGAGAAAGAAATGAAAGGCATCTAAACTGGAAAAGAAGTAAAAGTGTCACTATTTGCAGATGACTTAATACTATGTTTAGAAAACCCTAGTGACTCCACCAAAAAGCTATTAAAACTAATAAATGAAATCCGTAAAGTTGCAGGATATAAATATACAGAAATCCACTGTTTCTATACAGTAATAATGAATGATTAGAAGGAGAAATTAAAAAACAAACCTTATTTCTAACTCTTAGTCTGGGGAGCTGCTTATTATGCTTAAGCTTCAAGGTGAATTAAAATATCCCTGAGGTTGCTTCCTGCTCTATAATTTTTGGTTCACTTGAAGGAAATATTTCATATTATAAAGGTGAAGCGTCTATCCTGGCCTTCCTTTTCTACCTTTTTTTAGGATTTATAATGTAAGGCATTGAATGTATTATTCTTTTCCAGGGACAGCCCAGGGAATTCGCATTACTTAAAGCAAAGAAATGGTTAACATTAACAATGAAATGCCTAGTCCAAAAGAGGCTAACGTTTAGTTGGAGACCTTTCTATTGTCCCTCACGTTAATTTACCCTTGCAAATAGTGATTTTCCTTTCTCTGCCTTAGGCAAGGATAGGACCAACAAAACAGAAAGTCCATCATTGTTGTGGAACTCCTTTTTATATTCCTTCACCCCCACATTCCAGTATTACCTTTCCCCTTTTTGCATTATCTCCTGGATCTGGTTTGCTCAATTGGCCACACGGTTGAAAAAACCTCCAACATGCAGACTGTTTAAAACCACCATGTTCTTGAACTAGTGGGTTCTTCTGTTTCCAGGTCCTGGGTTGAAGTCTTCACCTCATACATTTGTGTTGTCCCCCAAATTAGTTGATACTGACCTCAGGATCAGGTTCAGAATTCTGGAAAAATCAAACACGCTTTTCCTAAGGCAACACTCTATCCCTCTTGTTCCCTTAAATGCCTGATTTCCATTAAACCCTTTATTTTTTTTTCCTGGTGAAAATTAATACAATGTTTATGGAATATAAAATCACATGGTCTCAATTCCCAGTGCTAGTATCAGACCTGGGTTGATAGAGTGGAAAACCAAAGATAGGAAGAGCAGCTCTCTGACACCGGCGAGTGGATTTCTACCGTTCAGCAAACTGTGTTCCAGGCCAGGGCCCTAGACCCGGAACACCGTTACACATCAGGCTGGGTTGGAGGGGAGCCCTTCCATGGAAAGATAGGACATGTTGTTTTTTTTTTTTAATGGAATTATCTCTGGCTTCTCTTCTACTCAGGTGCCATGATAATGAAAAAGAGCAGTATAAACCTTTGGTAGGATCTAGAATGCTATCCTCTCCTCTCTTCAGCTCCAAGAGTGATTCAGCTGTGTCCTAACTCACAGGGTCTGCTTGACCCCTTGTGTCAACCTCAGTTGATGACAGCTACAGAAGCATTCAGATGATTGAGCGACACCATCAGATGGGGGCTCTAGGAGTCATCTAAATTGCCTTATTCTTCTTTTCCTCGCCCTCGTTCCCATGCATGATTATACCCAAAATAAGCTTTTAACTGCTGAACTTGTCACTACTTATCAGGAAAGGCTGTAAGATTACTATTTCCATTTCCACCCATGGAAACTGGAGTGCAAAAAACAAAAGAATTTGGTTTTTTTCACCTGTGAGCCCGGTTGTACATGCGGTTGGTTAGGCTTGATATGTCAACTTTCCATATATGTAGACAGAAAGGAAACAAGATGAAAGAGTGAAGATAGAATGGTGCCTTCAAATAAGCCATCACTGTTCTTGCTCCCAAGTTGTGAAGCTTCTGGTGTCTCCCTGGTGCCTTCTATCTGTATGAATAGCTCATTTCTTACAAATAATTTCTCCCCAAGTTACCTAGGCTCCCACTCATGTCTTATTCCTGCTTTCCAATAGCTCCCTGAATTTGGGGACAGAGAGTTTGGGAATGTGTGCATATGCATATACATACCGTCCTGGTGAGAGGAGCGAGAAGGTCTTGGAGAAGGACTTTGTAGAATAATTCTCTTCTAGTCATAGCCAGCCAAACTGATTTTAATGTGAATATTTCTATGTAAGAAAGGCATTAAATGTCTGCCGCTTTGGCATTTTGGCCAATCTTCAGTTTAGTGACTATGACTTTTGGAGGAATAAAGTTGTCAAGGAAGCTAGCAGGCCCTCAGGAGTTACCGCAAAGTGTCCTCTGCTCATTCCTATGAGGGCACACAGAGTTACACAGGGATTCTATAAAAACAGATGACCAAAGATATTAGTAGTGAGGCTGAGAGGATGGGAACAAGGGTATATTTTTGTCACATGTTTTCATTGTTTTACTAATTACAATAAAATCATTACATAGAATATATTTACATTTTTAAAAATATTTTTTAATTTATTTTTTAGAGAGGAGGAAGTGGGGGAGAAAGAGAGGGAGAGAAATGTCAATGTGTGGTTGCCTCTTGTACGCCCCGCACTGGGCACCTGGCCTGCAAGCCAGGCATGTGCCCTGACTGGGAATTGAACCAGCGACCCTTTGGTTTGCAGGCCAGTGCTCAATCCACTGAGCCACAGCAGCCAGGGCTGTATTTAAAATTTTAATAAAGACAATATTATGTAAAATTTAAAAAGATAAAAAAATAATGTTGGAAAAAGAAAATTACTTTGAAAGCATAAGTGGAAAAAGAGAGCAGGAGAAAATATTAAAAGCTAACAGGAGAGAAAGGAGGGAAAGGAAAATAGGAATAGAAGGAGAATAAAAAATGAAAAAAGAAACAGAAGGAAATGCAAAGGAAAAAGGAGGAGATAATTTTAGGAAGTTGAATATGTAAAGAAATAAAAAGAAGGGAGCATGTCAAGGAAACACACACGCAAACCTGAAGAAAGCTTCCAATGTCTAAAGCTGGAACAATTACAGTAACAAAATAAATAACATGATGCTGGATTTCAAATTATTTAGTTGTTTACCTGACCCCCCAGGAGGTGGAGCTTAATGTATATCATTCTAAGTGTAGACTGGGCTTAATGACTTGATTCCAAAAAGTACAGGATGGAATCAGGGAAAAAGCCACTTCATTGTGAAGAAACTTGGCCAACAGAGCTTGGCCAGGTGACAAAGGTTATCACCAACAGTGGTAAGTCCTGTTGATGTGATGAGAGGAGCACTTCACCTCCGTGGTCTTCCTCTCCAAAACACATTACTCCAGTGTAATCATGAGGAAACCATCAAACAATCCCAACTGAGGAGCATTCCGTGAAATCCCTGAGTGCTCCCTCACAACTCTCGTCATCAAAAACAAGGAAAACCTGAGAAATTGTCAGAGGTGAAAGAAGCCGAAGAAGACATGAAAACCAAACGTAACATGGTATGCTGGACGGTCACAGAGGAAAAAAAGAACATTAGGTAAAACTAAGAAAATCTGAATAAAGTGTGGGCTTTAGTTAATAATTACATATTAGAATTGGTTCATTAATTGTAACAAATGCACCATACTAATAATGTAAGATGTTAATACCGGGAAAACTGGACATTGAGTATATGGGAACTTTTTGTATTATATTCGCAAGCTGTTGTAAATCTAAAATAATTCCAAAGTAAAAGTATTACTAAAAAGTTAAAATAACACAAGAGGCAAAAGTGGAAAAATGATGCACTTATGTAAGAAAGAAGAGATAAAAAAAGATTTTTTTAATTTAACGAAACAGTGCCGAAAAAAAGGAAAACTGTTAAAAACCGTAAATTCTAAAATATTTAAAAAAACCCCAAATACCAAAACAAAATGAAAAACATAATAAAATCCAAAACCCAATGAAAGAAAAAAAAGCATGGAGAAGAAAAATAACAAAAGGAACAAACAAAAGAATACAAAAAGAGAAGACCTGGAAAATTTAAAATATACCTACCCACAAAAGAAGTAAACCAAACAGAGAAAATCCCCCCATGAAAACATAAAACAACAAAGCAAAAAAGAAAAACCAAAAACTAAAACAAATCCCCCAAACAGAAAAGGAAATCACCAGAACACAATGGAAAAATGGGAAAAATGGGAAAAAAGGAAAGGAAAATGAACCTTAGCAGCAGCAGCAGCAGCAACAAAAACAACAAAGAAAAAAAAAATACCTCAAGCACTAAAAAGGAGAAACAAATTCTCAAAGGACAAAAAGCACGAAAGGAAGAGAAACAAAACAGAAAGAAAAAAAACCTTAAAGAAAAGGGAAAACCTTAATAACTATCAAAAACAAAGTTTGGGAGAAATAAGAGTGATTTGCTTTCTGTGGGGAGGTATGTGGAGTGGGAGAAGTATGTCCACTATGTCCTCCGGGAGCCGTTGGAAGGAATGAAAAGGGCATGTTATTGTAACATAGGCAGACAGGCATTTAAGTGGCTCATTACCACCATATTAACTTTTTTCCCATGTGAGTCTGGGAAGCTGACTATTTTACCCAAAGCCCCTGAGCCCTGTTTTATTTTACCAGGGTCTTGAGAGATAAACATTTATTGATGGGCCAGGTCTGAGATCTGTATTGTGGTGTGCCTGTGCAGATAAAGATACTGGTTTCTTTTTCAAAGGTTATTCATTATGAATGAAGGCAGTTTCTGGCTGCGCCACATCTAAGTGACTAATAAGTACTGTGCTGAGTCAAGGCTCTGGAAGTTACTAACCACCAACCTAATCAGGGTCCAGGAGGCAGCCTTTGCCATCTGCCTTTTCAAACCAACCAACCCCATGATTTCTGCCCATGTGAAGGGGTACAGAAATGGGGATTGTCCCAAACGGCCAGAATCTGAAAGATCAGCAATGCCAAACAGTGACAGTTCCAAATAGCAGCAATCTCAGAGGCGTTTGGTTTTAGCTTTAGAGTATATAAAGTGGTATTTTTGGTGAGTATTACTTGCCCTCCCTTTAAAATGATGTCTGGGTTAGGCTAACAGTCCATACCGAGAAGGTGAGTTTAGATGGACTCAAGATAGAAATGTGGACTCAAGGTAAGATTATGAGACCTAGAAGCAAGTTCTAGGATTTATTCCTGGCTCAATCCCATGTGAACCAAGTTGTCTTCTCTTACTTTCTTCTGTACAATATGCCTGCCTTATAAAAATTGAATGCCTGTGCCCTTTTCTCATGATGAAAATTTCAATTAAGCCACAAATGAAAAATGTAAGTATCTAGTAAAGAGCTATTGCCTATTAAATCGGGGCATTCTGGTAACTTGAAATTACCATAAGAAACACAGGATGAGGCACTGATCACAAACCAGTTTGTTTCTCATTGTTCTGCCACATGCTTCTTTCCTTTTTTGTTTTGTCTGCCACTCCGTATCTTTGTTTTTTCTCATTTTTCCCTTGGACCAGTGAAATGCTCATTATGAACTGATATTTAGGAATCACACAACAAGATCTGGGTTCTAGTCTCGACTCTGCCACGAATTTACTGTTCATTATTGATATTTGGCCAAGTTTCTTTTCCATTTTTCTCAGTTACCTCATCCCTAGAATAGGGGCAATTGAATTAGATGAGATACAAAGTCCTTCCTACCTCTAATGTTCAGCGTACTATAACTTGTAGAGGTTTCCAGTTCTTGGAATCTGAGTTTATACTGGGGGAAAAGGGGATATAATTATAAAACCTAAAATCATATACTAAGCAATTCACATTGCTGGTATGCACATAACAGAGAACATTGTATCAGCCATGATGCGAGACGTTAGGCCTTTTACTTTCCATATTCTTTAATGTTTGGCGGGAGGATGTTATTTGTTTCTTTGAGATCAAGTTGTTGCTTCTCTAATATTCCTTACAATCACTGTGCTCTCCAGTTTTGCTTCACTTTCACCCCAAAATAATACAAACTCAAAGTCTTTAGGCCCTCCTCTGGTATGTGTGTCTGTTTGGGGTTGGTTGCTGTATTGTCTCTTTTCTTTCCCTCTGCCCCTCTCCCCTAATATGTACTTTCCACGAATCCTTCCCTATTTATTTTTTCTTTCTTTTTTTGCCTTTAGAAAGCATGACCTCAGCTGTTGGCATGGTCCATAAATGGCATTATCTGAATTCTTGGCAAAATCCCAATTGGGGAATGTTGAGCTGCAGTTGGTTCTAGGTAGCTGGAGGAAATGTAAAATTAATTAGCAACATAATTTTGGGCTTTACCTGCCTTGTAAAAGTGCACTAGTGTTTGTACTAGAAAGCACTTTCTGGCCAAAATCCTACTCTGCTGTTTTAAGAAGACTTGGATTTTAAATGCAACATTTTGAGGAAAGTGGTCATTTTATTGGCAACCCCAACTTCACTAGTCCTGGGCAAGAAATACAAGAGCACATTCTGGACTTCAAGGCTACTGTCTTGGAGTTTAAGAAGAGTTCAGTCTGCACTTGTCTTAAGAGACCCTAGGTTTCCAAAGATGAAGTTCTTGTTTCCTTGCCTCCCCACTCCTGCCTCCAGGGCCTCCCTTCATAGATTGTTTTCTTGACATCTGTGTGTGTGACATCTGAAGAATGAATCACTGGGGAAAATAAAACATGGCACTCTGGGCAGCCCACATTACAGTGGATTCGTTTTTATCAAATTTATTGGAAAAGAAGCCAAAACGATATAATCCCACATTCAATTGAGAATCAATTTTGCCAGTTGTTCACTGTTAAGGGTGATGCTGATGCATTGTTTTGTCTCTGGAAAGGTCTGAGCTGAAGCGATTTGCCTGGGATCCGCAGCCTGTCCCTCCCTCTGCCCGCCTTCCAACCCCGGCCTTCTTCATTGCCCTAGAGCTGGGCCTTCACAGCCTGGGGTAGTGGGAGCGTGGCACAATACACTTCTGGATTCTTCCAACTGTACTCTCACTGGGGAAAATCAACTTTGAAGTGAAGCTGGGGGTCTGCCAGGAAACTGAAAAGAGGTTATTAAAAATGGTATTTTTCAAACCACGAGTGATGTTTTGCTAGCAGAGGGTAACAGGTTACTTGGAATCTGAACTGCTTTGGGTTTTGGATTAAATTGCAAAGTTGGCTGAGATTTCAGACCCCCAGGGTCTTGAGGGCTGAGGACACAATTGAAAGCATATTAAATGCTGGCTGCATCTATACAATACCAATCAACTGGGTTAAAAAGGAGAATTTACTGCAATCTGTTTATTTAGTGTCATGAACACAAAAAATAAGTTTGAGTTTAGGCTTTGTTTTTATTTAGTTTTATTTTAGATACATTTCTTTAGTTTTATTTTAATAAATTCAGACTCAAATATTTTCGGTATGGAAATAGCCTGTATCTTTACTGTAAGCGTCATATTGCTTAGAATTCCACTATATTCTTCCTCATATTTCTGCCCCCAACAGCTTTCACTGGTGATGATTCTATCTTAAGAACAACAACAACAAAAAGTTCTATGGAATTCTTTACAATATCACTATCCCATTCCATCCTTCCAGTTGTTTTCCCTAACAAACTATGACAAAGTATCTTAAATTGCATGATTAGTCTTTTTTAAATCCTTACCGAGGATATGCTTATTGATTTTAGAGAGAGAGGAAGGGGGAGAGAGAGGGAAAGAAAGAGGGAGAAGCATTGATGTGAGAGAGAAACATTAATTTGTTGCCTCCTGTATGCACCCTGACCGGGGATCAAACCCGCAACCTTTCTGGTGTACAGAATGATGCTCCAACCACCTGAACCACTTGGCCAGGGCTCATAATTAGCCTTTATTTTATTCATTTAGGTCCTTCAGGGAGTTTTAGTTTCCAAGAGACCTCAATACTGTATTTCTGTGGTTTATCCAGATCTTTGGCATCATCTCGTCTGGCACATAGTTGACAACACCTGCAGCATGAAGGGGCCTTCTGTCCTTTTATCCTTTTGTTGGGGTCTTAGAAGCGTTTCCTTCTATAATTTTATTCCCAAGAACTTTCGCAGCCTTGCGTTTCCTGATTCTCCTCCACCGAACCACTTGCTCCTCCCTTAACGTGCTTAGGATGCATTAGCTTTAGCCCCGCCCTGAGCCTTGAACATGGTGGTTTTGAGCCATGTTTTCCAGGGTACCTCTCAACCACCTGACAAGCTTTCCTTGGTGAAATTCTTAGAGAAAAACTGCTCGTACCTTATTATCGGCTCATAAACTGGTATTTCTGGCCTGGAAACCTGCACTTTCAAGCTGCTCTTACTTTGAACATGGCAACCTGGGCTTTTGTTGTGGACTTAGCCTTGCATTGCCTAATCCTCATTCCCATTCCTAGGCCTATAGCCCCTGCTGCACATGGCCTGGAGAGCTATGGCCAAAGCCTGTTGAGGTTTGTGGAGTTTGGGGTTTGGACGAACAATAACTTCCAAGTGTCTAATACCACTTGGGTGTTTTCCAAATCCAGACCCCAGAAGTGACTTAAACTGTTAGACTTGAAGAGGCCCTTAGAGATCTTTTTTATGATGGGGAAATCAAGTTTGGGGTTGTGAGTTGGCCAAGGTCACAGAGCTAGTCAGAGGGAGAGCTGACATGAGAGCTGCGGTCTGTAAAATAAGTTGTCTGATGTTATAGTTAGTAAGCACTGGTGCTGAGGTTCAATCCCTAGCCATTTCAGTTCCCAAGAAACTCTTTCTACTTCTCCTCCAAGTCTACTTAATAAGAGGAAATATAACCACCAAAATAGTAAGCACACAGAAAATACCAACTGAGGCGTTAGAACTTTTTAGGTCTTGATATTCCAGCTCCATCATCTTAGGTCCTTCCCTGCTCCCCACAGCCACCCCTCTCCACGGGGTATCTGAGGTGGGGGCTTGTTCTTTGGTGTCCAAGACAGTCCATGGGGAGAAGGTGAGGGATTTTTCTGCCTCTACAGAAGGCCAGTGCTGGCGTGAGGCCAACTTTCCTGAGTTTCTCCCAGGCGGATTTCACAGTAGATGGGGGTAGGAGGAGGTACAATTGGCCCAGACTGTTTTTATTTGGTCTGCAGTGTGGGAGATCAGACGTTCTGAAGAGAATTGAAAACACTTCTTTCTTTGGATTCCTGGGGCTGTGTAGGGGGAGTTTGGGCCCCACTTGGCACAGAGTTGATTACAACATTCAAAAAAAAGCTTCAATATTGTTGCCCAAGGCTGAATGGAAAGTTTTCCTTCCAGTCAGGTCTGACTCCTAAAACCCCACACCTTCTTAAGCCTTTGATTAGCAGACACCTGCCACCAAGGAGACCAACAAACAATAAAAGCTGTGAGGGGCTTCTCAGAAAGGGTGGATCAGTAGTAATGGAGACTAATGGGAGGAGTACAATGATTTGGCATCTCTGCGAGCTCCCTAAGGACCCGAAGATGCAGCTTTTTTTTTTTTCTTTTTCTGAGATTTAAAAAAATCTCACTTGCTCTGCTGGAAGTAGAGTTTTTTTTCTGATTTGGACTCATTTGCCACTGTGTCAAAAGAATTAACCCATCTCCTCCATTTTTCATTTGAGGAAAGAATGCCCACCATCTCATCTTTTATCATCTTTTCTTATTGAAACTGTTTTAAAAATAAGAAACTAGAGACCAAAAATTTGCTATATTACCAGTGACCACTTCAGAGGAGTTTGTGGTTTAGAAAAAGGTATTGGAGGAAAGTTATGATTAATGAAAAGAAAAAAAAATAATAATGACTCACCAATAGAGGAACTTCAGACTTACTGGGGAAGAGAGAGTTTTCTAGATCCCCAAATCAATCTGGCTTTCATGTAAGATTATCTCTGGAAATAAGCCTTCTGTTAATCAGCATAAATAATTGTTTTAAAATACTAATGCTTATTTATACCTCATGTGCTTGCAAAAATATTTTGGATTGTTAAGAGTACGGATTTTGATCTGATGGGAGGTCATTGCAAAGAGGCTCCTTCTGCAACTGGCCCTGATGAGGTATTTACCCAGAGCAAAGCACATCGGCCCAGTTGTCTTGGTGATAGACAGCTTGGCAGCAAGAGCTGTCTGCACAGCTCTGAGGTGGGGTTGAACTGTCTGTAATGTCTCCATTCAAGTTTGGCTAATTGAAATCAGGAAGAAAAATTAATGTAGAAAGAAGGCGAAAAAAATCACACTTCTAGTTGGGTTTTGCATGCCTGTCAATGTTCTGGGTAAAAAAAAAAAGTTTGGGGAGTTCCTGCCCTGTTATTTTTACTATGTTATTGTTATACATGAGCTGGCACATTAGCCTTCAAGACAGACTTACCAGTTGCGGCAACATGGCAGTTTCCTAAGGAGCCCAAGTGAAGTTGAGCTTAGTACCTGAGGCACAGAAAAAGTAAGGAGAATGTCCCAGGGAGGTGACCCCACTAACGTCCAAGTAAGAATGTTATATCTTTAGCCAGGAAAGGCAACAGCAGGCTCAGGGCCAAAAGAAACCAAGACAGAGGCCTTTAACCTTAAGGCTATGAGACCCTAGAAAATGTATGCAAAAAATTCATATGTATATGCATATGCTCACTTTTCTGGAGTCCTTAGCTTTGATAAGGTTCTGTAAGGATCTAAAATCCATCTAAAGGTAAGAACCAGTGTTATATTGATTCAGATTTACAGGCTTGGCCCTGGTTAATTTCTCCTGGTATTTAGGTATCGGGTGGCAGGGAAATGGTAGCATCTTACGTATGTGCCATGTAGACCCACTGGCTAGACATAGTCTAGTTCAGAACAGTTGGGCCTAGAGACCATTCAGCATATTATTCTTTAGTTAAATAAATCATACACATCAATCTTTATTTTTCTTTAGATACGCTGTAGTATATAATGTAGAAGGAGGTTTACAGAAATACAAACACATGCATACAAAGTAAAACATTTCTTATCTATTTTATGTCTACCTAATTTCATCCTGCCTTCATGCTTTACATTGTTTCTCACTTACATGGAGTATTCAAACATCCCCACTTGTCCATTTTACAAACTCATATGCATTTCTCTGTGAGCTAGTAGAGTCTTATTTGATGATGACATAGTTTTTCCCATTTCGGTAATGTTCTTAATTATTACTGGCTGATCAGTCTCTTTTATCCTGGTGCCCCATCTTGTCCAAATTAGCCACCATCTCCTAATGTCAAAAATTTAAAGCAGGACATTTTGATGAAACTTCCAACTACGAATGATCATTATTGTTTTAAACTTATCATTTACGTGGAGAGCACACACTTCTACCTAACCTTACTCCTAGTTTGCAAAGTTTTTCTTTTTTTCCTTTATTAATTTCTTTAAAAAATTTGATAAGTGTATTACCTTCATATTTAGAAAAAAAAGAATTAAAAAAGTAATACCTGTTAGATACAGCCAGGCTAACTTCTAAGGAGGTATTGATCATTTTTTTAAAAACCTTCAATTAAAGGAATGTTATGATATTAAATATATATATGCCTGAGACTACTTTTAGATTCAATTAACCATTTCCCGTGTAGCCTGGATCTAAGAATAAGAGACCGTAATGTAGCTAAAATACCCTCTCTCCCCGTCTTTGACTTCTAGGGAAAAAGCAGAATATTTGAAGTATTTATCAAGATACAAGTAAATTCTTGGAGAGTGAGATGATAGTGTACTGAGTATGACTGGTGGCACTTTATAAAATGACCAAAGGGGGTCAATAATCCATTTTTGGTACATGAAAAAATTCCCACTCCATGCTTGAACCTCACTCTTCTCTGAGGTAGAGGCTGGCTGGCATGAGGCTGAGTTTTGGGAATGGGGTAAGGTCTTCTGTTTTACACATTACTTGGTAATTTATAAAACAGCTGGAAATGTAATAGTTTGTTGTTTTAGGCCACATCAAAATGTCTGGGTTAAAGTAGCCAGGTCAAGAAGTTCCTAGTGTCAAAATGGCTGCACAGCAATCTGAACTGATACTCAGCTGAAGTGCTGCCTTTTTCAGTGGGCTTTCCCAGAAGCCCCCAGTCAGAATTAACTGCTCCCCTTTCCATCCCATAGTCATTATTCTGTACTTCCATTATAACGCTTGTGTTTCAGTAAACCATCTACACAACTGACTCCTACTGTCTTATGAGCTCTTTGAGAGCATAAGCCACGACTTAGTCATCTTAGCTGGCTACAGAGTACCTTTCATTAATTCACTTAGCCATCAAATATGTAAAAATGGATATTGTTTCCAAAGATTTTTGTGCTGGGGACCTTAAAATGAAAATTCATAGTTCCTGGTCTCAAAAAGCTGGAGTCTGGCATAGCAGGAGCTTAATACATGTTGAACTACTATTTCCCCCTATTATTTTGGTTTAGAATAGGAAAAGAAAATATAATTGTACAAGGAAGACTCTATATTCTTAATTCATGTGTCCTTAAGAAGAATGTCATTTTTATCTTTTAAACATCTGAAAAGAACGCATCAGAAACACAGAGATTTCCTTGCAGCTACTGAAGAACATATTTTTGGAGACTACAAGTGCCCTGGAAAAAGGTTTTTAGTGTTAAATTTATAATTTGAAACTTACCTGGATATCATAACACACTGCAGTGGAGCGGGGCTAGAGAAAGCCAAAACTTGTATTCTAGAGAATGAGAAATGTCATAGTGTCTGTACCACATGGACATGCGGTGTGTATATGGTGGGAGCAGGGGGAAGTTAGTATGGAAGAGGCGCTGATTAAGTTAAGGTCGGTCTCCAACTTTATGAAGCCCTCTAAAATTAGTGAGAGGAGATGTGAAGCCTCACTCTACGTCACGTTATTTAAACAAAAACACTTTCCTACTGATCTTGTCTTTATTCCTAGGGTATATTTACCTTTGACATGATACCTATATCTCAGTGCTTGTTCATCCTGGGTTTAATGTGTTAGTCTGGTTGTATATATTTCCTATAAACATGCATTTGATTCAGCTTCATAGTGTAAACTACCAGTGAGCTGGTCTAAGCTTGTGTAAATTTTGGTCTAAAACCCCTGTGAGGTAACTTTCTCACTAAATGCATTTTGTTGCTACTGATGATGCTGATAGTCATCTATGGAGTGATCTATTAAGGATACAATTGGTAAAACTTTCTCACAGTGACCCTGGCTGGTGTGGCTCGGTTGGTCGGAGCATCGTCCTGTAAACTAAAGGGTTGTGGTTCGATTCCTGGGCAGGGCACATGCCTATGTTGAGGGTTCAGTCCCTGGCTGAGGCGTGTGTGGGAGGCAGCCCATCGATGTTTCTCTCTCACATGGATGTTTCTCTTCCTCTCTTTCTCCCTCCTTTCCCCTTCTATAAAATCAGTGCGCATGTCCTTGGGTGAAGATAAAAAAAATATTAAAATTTTTTTCTCACAGTGGAGTTAACTCTGAACCAACATTTCAAAGCATGAATAATAGGTCTAAAAATGTTCCTGACAGCCTATCTTAAGTATATCACGTTAATGATGTCCTACTATTTGCAATTTTATTTTCCCTCAAATTAACCCTTAGTTCAGGGTTTGTATGAGTTTGCTCTGGCTAAGCACAGTCAATACATACCAGGAAAAAGAGTAATCTCTTATTTTAGATGTGGGAATCTTTCAGGAACCCTGTATCCTCTTTTCCCCACCACTCCTAAGCATTTTTGGCTATTCTTGTCCAATGGGGTGGCTCATCCAATAGGGTGAATGTAATCTGCAAATTCTGTTTTTCTTTCACGATCTAAACAAAATGACTTTTATTATAAATTATATAAAATCAAAACTCCAAACAAGTATAGCTTATAAAATCCACTGACATTATATTATATTTTTTCAGGCATTTAATTTATTGTAATATCTTTCTACTTCCTTTAAATCAAAGGGTTTTTTTTTTGCAATATTGCTTTTTTATTCATTACAATGCATTTTTCTCTTTAAAAAAAATTTTTATTGTTGTTCAATTATAATTGTCCCCATTTTCCCCCATTACTCTCCCCTGCCCTACCCACCCCACTTCCCACATTCAATCCTCCCCCCATTATATTTTAAAATAACTCTATAGTTTTCTTTAAATCTGAGTTAGTACAATATAATATCATTTATTTTTACTAATACCCAAAACAACCACAGCCACATTAATACTTGATAGAATTTTTGTGTCCAATAGTCTGTACCTCTCAGACTGCAGCCAATTAGAGTATCGGCATAGCTTTCATTCATCAAAGAAAATATTTTATTCAAGCTCCCAAGACAAATTTTAGGAGTTATGTTGGGTTTGAAAGGAAGAAAAAGGCCCCGTTAAAATATAGAATGAAGTTTTCATTTCATTCATTTCATTCGTTCAGCTTCATTTGAAGCTGAAATCAGTGTGTATATTCTAATGAAAGCTCTGTCCCCTGTGGCATTTTTTCAGCTTTTAAGAGGCTACTAGGCCACACCCTTAGCCGCCTTCACAGCTTTTGCTTTGCATTCCCCCTTTCCATTCTCTTGCTTTGCCTTCAGCCTTTCCCTTGCTTCTGGTTCATCCATATGGGGTACTGTCCATGCTGGTCTAGAAGACTCTTTTTGTTTCTCTTATTATCAGTCTCCATTTTCATATCATCTCTTTTATCTTTCACCACACACAAGGTTTTCTCTTCAGGATGTTTGGGGACCACCACAGTTGCTATCTCTTGAACATCTTTCATTAAAACATCATTATCTATTTTAAGAATGCTTGTAAGTCTGCTAAGCTCCTTTGGGGCATTCTTTTTTTCCCTTTTCAGAACACATGATCCTTTTCCACTTACTCCATAAGCTTTTAGCCATATTTTATCTGAAAAGGCTCACCACTCATGGTCGACATGCTCACAGCGACCAGAAGTCCTCATATCTGTGTTTTTGATAGGCCAAATGAATTGACTAATTGACAGAACTAATAAATGGTTATACTGATTTAATCAGTTATGAGGCAGGATTGACCTGTTGTTAGACTGAATTATCTATTTGACTGAAGTAATTTCTGGATTGAATTGACTTGGAGAATGTTGCCTTGACCAAACTGACTTAATTTTTTATATTGACTTGAAAAGTGGACCTAACTGTAGGACTGAATCAACTCTTTCCTCGCTAGAGACAACCCACTAATATGTTTAATCCAAATGGTTCATTTGATAGCACTATGTTGACCATAGGCAAACTTGGAAAAGGGTTACATAACTGGGCATTTTAATCTCCTTGGAGTGTAGGAGGTCAAAAGGAATAACTCTGAACTGAGAATCTGATTGAGGAGTTTTGGGCTTCCAGAAACCACATGTCTTCTATCTACACCTATTAACTGGACACAGAGAAGCCCATTGGTCTGATGAATTGGAGACTTGTGCCGCACTTCTCTTTTAGGAGGGTGCCGTCTTCCAAGAGCAACATCAGCTCTCTGTTGGGCACTGGCTTATTCTTGGAACCAGATGAAAAAGTTAAAATTAGTTATTGGGAATTGTATGTGATCTGCAGAAGCAACTGAAGTAAGTCATTTCAAAAGTAACATTAGAAATAAGTGCATCGGAGGAGGGTAGAGAAAAACACATGCTAAAAATATACTTAGAATTTATTGTAACCATAAATTCATCAGAACAGACTGCTGGAAACGAAAACACAACTACTATATCTGCTGGCAGATGAGTGGATACAGATGAGGCCATCAGAGTTACTCCAATGTAGTGAATTCTCATCTTTGGATCCGTTTTTCTGGAGGAAGCCATTGGATGAACTCTCTTCCTCTCCCTTTCTAGGACCATTCTCCCAGAATTTAAAAAAAGGACTCAAACATCTTTCCCCCTTTCAAAGTTAACCCTCCACGCAAATTGCCATTTTGAAATCCTCTGTTGTTTTGAGAGATAGTAAGTATCTTTCATCCCGAGTAGTCTGTGACTTTAAGATTAATAAGGACTGATGGTTCCCCTTACACTGCAGATTCAAGTGTCTAACAATCAGACACATTTACTTTCTGCATACAGCTCCTCGCTTGTGGACTTCCCTTACAAGTGAAGTTCTCTATGATAACCTTATAACAGAATTTGGGAAACTGTAATAAGATATCTTCATCAAGATTAACTGGCTCAAGGGAGTTCATTTACCCTTTATGCAATTCTGAAAGGTTATAAGCATAAAAAGTTCTCCCCAACTTCTCGTTCTTTGGATCTCTTGCTGACTCAGTGGAGCTCTGACAATTGGCTTTCTTACCAGGCAGGAGGGCAGTGGGACACAGAAGATCGGCGGGGATTTATTGGAAAAAGGTTTCGGAGAACCCCTCATATCACACCTACTTGGGGGAAGTTGGATTTTACATTAGAAATATATAAATTTGGGCCCTGTCTGGTGTGGCTCAGTGGACTGAGTTCTGGCCTGCGAACCAAAGGGTTGCCAGTTCAATTCCCACTCAGGCACATGCCTGGGTTATGGGCCAGGTCCTCAGTTAGAGGCACATGAGAAGTAACCACACATGGATGTTTCTCTCCCTCTCTTTCTCCCTCTGTTCCCCTCCGTCTAAAAATCAATAAATAAAATCTTAAAAAAAAAAGAAATATGTGAACTTGGAACTGTCCCTGGTTACTGGGGCAAATTCACAGTTTCCAAATAAATGAAAATGTACTCAATCTTGAGGACCAGATGACATACCTTCAGTGTTTGGAAAGTTCTCAAGAGTTGGACATATATATTGCATTTTGGGTAGAATTTAGAGGCAAGTCTATGTCTGGGCGCGCTGGGTTTTAACTTTTAGAGCTTGGGCAGTCATCAGATGTAGACAGCTGATGTCTTTACTGGATGAGTAACTTGATAGTCACTGCTACATTCATGTCACCAATAAGTGGAAAAACATTGCTGACACTTGCTGGATATCTACCACATGCCAGGTAATATTTTAAGCATTTTGCATGCATTTACTCATTTCACCTTTAACACAACTCTAAGAAGTAGGTACAATTACTGTCTTTACTTTAGAGATGAAGAAAGTGATAAAAGAGACAACACTTGATCACAGGTGGTTGAACCAAGACTTAAAACTCGGCAACCTAACTCTGGACTAAGTCAGTCCATGTAAATAATAATAGGTCTACCACTTTGCTTCTTTTTGTGTTATTTTTAAATTATATTTTATTGTTTATGCTATTACAGTTACCCCCACTTTTTCTGCCTTTGCCCACCTCTATGCCCCTCCCCCACTTCAGGCAATTCCCTCATGGAGGTTCATGTCCGTGGGTCATGCATATGTGTTCTTTGACTCATCCCTTCACCTTCTTTCATCCATTCCCCCCTTTCCCTTTTGACAGCTGTCATTCTGTTCCATGTATCTACGCCTCTGCCTCTATTTTGTTTGTTGGTATATGTTGTTCATTAGATTACACATATGAGTCAGATCACATGGCATTTGTCTTTCACCGCCTGGCTTATTTCACTTACCGTAATAGTCTCCAGGTCCATCCATGCTGTTGCAAAAGGTAAGAGTTCTTTCTTTTTTATTGCTGCACAGCATTCCATTGTGTAAATGTACCACAGCTTTTTAAAATTCATTCATTTACTGATGGGCATTTAGGCTGTTTCCAGATATTGGCTTTGTAAATAACACTGCTATGAACATAGAGCTGTAAGTATTCTTTTGAATTGGTGTTTTGGGATTCTTTGGATATATTCCCGGAAGTGGGATTGTTGGGTCAAAAAGCAGTTCCATTTTTAGTTTTTTTAAAGAAACTCCATACTGTTTTCCACAGTGCCTGCACCTGTCTGCATTCCCACCAACAGTGCACTAGGATCCCCTTTCCTCCACATCCTCACCAGCACTTGCTGTTTGTTGATTTATTGATGGCAGCCATTCTGACAGGTGTGAGGTGATATCTCATTGTGGTTTTAACTTGCATCTCTGCTGATTAGTGATGTTGAGCAATTTTTCATATGTCTATGGGTCCTCTATATGTCCTCTTTGGAAAAGTATCTATTCAGGTCTTTTCCCCATTTTTTAATTGGATTTTTTGTCTTCCTGGTGTTGAGTTGTAGAAGTTTTTTTATATATTTTAGAAATTAAACCCTTATCAGATGTATCATTGGCAAATATATTCTCCCATACAGTGGGTTCCCTTTTCATTTTGATGATGGTTTCTTTAGCCGTGCAGAAACTTTTTAATTTGATGTAGTCCCATTGTCTTATTTTTCCTTTGTTTCACTTGCTCTAGGGTATATATGAGCAAAAATACTGCTATGTGAGATATCTGAAATTACTGCCTATGTTTTCTTCTAGGATTTTTATGGTTTCATGGCTTACGTTTAAGGTTTTTAAATCCATTTTGAGTTTATTCTTGTGTAGGGTATAAGTTGGTGGTCTAGTTTCATTTTTTTGTACCAGTTCAAGTTGTCCCAATACCAATTATTGAAGAGACTGTCTTTACTCCATTGTATGCTCTTGCCTCCTTTGTTAAAAATTAATTAACCATAAAGGCATAGGTCTATTTCTGGGCTCTGTGTTCTGTTTCATTGTTCTATATGCCTGTACTTACATCAGTACCAGGCTGTTGTGGTTACAGCAGCCTTACAGTATAGTTTGAGATTAGGTATTATGATACCTGCTGAGGCTGTTTGAGATCTTTTTTGGTTTCATATACATTTTTGGAATATATGTTTAGATCTGTGAAATATGCCATTGGTATTTTAATAGGAATTGCATAAAATCTATAGATTGCTTTGGATATTTTAATGATGTTAATTCTTCCAATCCATGAATATGGTATATGCTTTCACTTATTTGTATTTTCCTCAATTTCTTACTTCACTGTCCTATCACTTTCTGAGTACAGGTCTTTTACCTCCTTAGTTAAATTTATTCCCAGGTAAATTTTTTTTTTTTTTTTGCAAAAGAAATGGGATGTTTTTGGTTAGTTTATCTTTCTGATAGTTCATTATTGGTATATAAAAATGCTATCAATTTCTGAGCATTGATTTTGTATCCTTCTACTCTGCCAAATTCATTTATTAAATCTAGTAATTTTTTGGTGGAGTCTTTAGGGTTTTCTATGCACAGTATCATGTTGTCTGTGAATAAGGACACTTTTACCTCTGAACTGAAACTTCAGTATCTTAAACTGAAAAGTTTAGATACTTTTTATTTCTTCTTCTTGCCTGATTGCTGTGGCCAAGACTTCCAGTACTATGTTGAATAAGAGTTGTAAGAGTGAACATCCCTGTCTTGCTCCTGATCTTAAGGGAAACAGTTTTTGTACATTGAGTTTGATGTTGCCTGTAGGTTTTTCATATATGACCTTCATTGTGTTGAGGTATGATCCTTCTATTCCCTTTTTGCTAAGAGTTTTTATCATAAATGGGTTCTGGATTTTATTGAATGCTTTTTTTTGCATCTATTGATATGATCATGTGATTTTTATCTTCCATTTGCTTATGTGATGTATCACATTTATTGTTTTACAAGTATTGTACCAAACTTACACCCCCCCCCCAGATAAATCCCACTTGATCATGGTGTATGATCTTTTTAATGTATTGCTGGATCTGGTTTGCTAATATTTTGTTGAGGATTTTAGCATCTATGTTCATCAGAAATATTGGACTATAATTTTCTTTCTTTGTTGTTGGAATTAGGAGATAGTGGCCTCATAAAAAGAGCCTGGAAGTATTCCCTGCTCTTGAATTTTTTGGAAAAGTTTGTGAAGGCTAGCTGCTAGTTCTTTTTTGAATGATTGGTAAAATTTGCCTGTGAAGCCATTCAGTCCAGAACTTTTGTTTGCTGGAAGTTTTTTGATTACTGCTTCAATTTCATTAGTTATTATTAGTTTATTCAGGTTTTTTTTATTCTTTCTGATGAAGTTTTGGATAATTGTATGTTTCTAGAAATTTATCCACTTTGCCCAGATTGTGTAATTTCTTGGCATATAGTTGTTCATAGTATTTTCTTACAATCTTTTTATTTCCATGATATCAGTTGTTAATTCTCCTCTTTCATTTCTGATTTTATTTATTTTGGTCCTCTGTAATTTTATTGATGAGTCTGGTTCATGGTTTGTCAATCTTGTCGATCTTTTCAAGAACCAGCTGCTAGTTTCATTGATATTTTGTATTTTTTTTTTTTAGTTTCTATGTCATTATTTTCACTATGACATTATTTCTTTTCCTCTACTTTTGGCTTTGTTTGTTTTATGTTTTTCTAGTTCTTTTAGGTATAAGTTTAGATTTTTTTTTGAGATTTTTCTTGCTTTTTTAAAGTAGGCCTGTAGTGCCTACCTCAAGTAAACTTCCCTCTCAGGACAATTTTTGCTGTGTCCCATAGATTTTGGGATGTTGTGTGCTTATTTTTATTTGCTTCCAGGTCATTTTTTGTTTCTTCCTTGATCTCATTAATAACCCATTCATTATTTAATAATATACTATTTAGCCGCCAAGTATTTGAATGTTTTTGAGTTGTTTTAATGAGGTTGTTTTCTAGTTTTATGTCATTGTGCTATGAGAAAATGCTTTATATGATTTCAGTTTTTAATTTGTTGAGTTATTTTGTGTTGTAACATGTAGCTTATCTTTGAGAATGTTCCATGTGCACTTGAAAAGAATGTATATTCATTCTGCTGCTTTGGGATGAAATGTTCAGTACATATCAATTAAATTTATTTGATCTAGTGTGTCATTTAAGGTTGCTGTTTCCTTGCTAATTTTTTGTCTGGAAGTTGTATCTGACCTTCTGATAATACTTTCCAGTGTAGTTTTCATTTCATATATGTTATTCTTTATTTTTGCCTGGTTATTTTTCAGTTTCTATGTCTTTTTTTCATGCTGTTGACTATCTTTATAATTATTACTTTGAACTCTGTATCTGATAAATTGCTTGCCTCCATTTTCTTTAGCTTTTTTTTTTTTCTGGAGATTCTTTCTGTTCCTTTATTTGGGACTTGTTTCTTTGTTTCCCCCTTTTTCCTGTCTCTTCATGTTTTTTTATATGTGTTAAATAGGACTTCCATGACTCGAAGGCTTGGTGGGGTGGCCTTCTGGAGTAGGTGGTCTTATGTAGTATTTGTCCTGTGGGGCAGTGGTGTAGAGCACCTGAGCTTGGTCCTCTAGGAATGACATTTGTGTGTTATGTGAACCCTCCTGTTGTCATTGGTTCTTGATTACTGTTGTCCCATTCATGGGTTAGCTGGACCCTTGGGCTAGTTGACTGTGAGGCTTAACCCTTACCACATTGTGCAAGTTGTTGTACATGTGCTGGCCAAACAAAACAAGAGAAAACAAAATAAAACTAAAAACAACTCAACAAAAAACAAAAAACTCCAACAACATAAACTATCCCCACAACAAAAAGAATCAGAAAAAAGAGGCAACCCCCCCAAAAAAAACAAACAAAAAATAATATAATTTGTATATTTTTATACAAATAATATATTTGTATATTTGTATAATATAATTTATAATAATAATATAAAGCCAGAAGAAAAAAAGAATAATGAATGACAAGAAACAAAAAGAATTAGAGAAGGAAAAAAGAAACAGAAAAAAAGAATATGAAAGGGAATAAGGAAGAGAAAAGAAAGAAAGGAGTATAGTGAAATAACAATAAATATATAAAGAGAAAAATGTAAAAATGAACTAAAATAAAGAATAGGAAAAGATAAATGGGAAGAAAAAAAGAATTAAAAATAGAAAAATAGAGTGAGAATAGGAGAGAGAAGGAGAGATACAAAAGCAAAAAAGAGAAGAACAGAAAATGAAGGAGAAAAGAGAAATTAAAGAAAAGATGAAAGAGAAAGCCGTGTGACAGGCGCCAGCAGTTGGTTGTGCCCGGTGCGCTCCTTCTCCGGATGCACCGAACGGGAGCTCCTGGAAGCCTGCTCCGCACTGTGCGAGGCTGGCCCCTTGCTGCGCCAGTCTCGAGCCTTTTCCGAAGAGGTTCTTTACCGCAAGCCAGTGTCAGACGGTGTCCCTGCCCAGCCCCCAGCAAAGTTTTCGAGATGGAGTTTCTCGTAGGCCGGTGGCTGGGGCCTCCAGGGCTGGAGGTTGGGTCGGCCTCAGGCCTCAGCCTTTGAACGTCTGCGCTCTGAGTTGCCGCCTCTTACC
Source organism: Pteronotus mesoamericanus (assembly GCF_021234165.1). Lineage (NCBI taxonomy): Eukaryota > Metazoa > Chordata > Mammalia > Chiroptera > Mormoopidae > Pteronotus > Pteronotus mesoamericanus. Next base: position 7,131,860 of record NW_026555073.1, read on the forward strand.
CCAGAAATGCGCTCGCCCGCCGAGGGCAACCAGGCCGGCAGGGGCCACTCGAGCAGACCGGCGCGGCGCCCTCCCTGCGCGGGAGGCGGGCGGGCACGTCCTCGTTTTCCAGCGACCTCGCCACCGGGGAGCCTGCTCTGCTTTCTCGGGTCGCCGCCTGGAGGCGCAGTCCCCGACCCAGCTCTGCGTGCGTCTCTCTGGCACCCCTGCGCCACCCACAAGCAGGAGGGGATCAAAAAGAAAATAAAAGGATAAAAAAGCAACTCTTCGCACGTCCAGTGACAGCGGGGCAGGACCGAAACTCCTGGCTCCGCCAGTGCCGGAGCGGGCCACGCGCCCCGCTCCCCCGGCGGCCTGGCTGGCAGGCCGGGCCACATTCCCAGCCTGGCGCAGGGTGGCGGTCGCTGCCATGCGCTCCCCGTGTGCGAGGGCAGCCCTCTCGCTCCGACCCCAGCGCCCTCACTCCTACGGCCTCTCTACTCAAAGTCCTGCCGGAGGGCAGAGGGCCCTTCCGGCTCCCTGCCACGTGTGCGGAGCAGGCCCCTGTGCTGCATGAACCGCCTGCCCGCCCGCCGCCGAGTGGCCCCTCCAGCCAATGGTGGGGCAAACTTCCCGAGCTACTGTTGTAACGCTGGGCTCGCCCCTTCCCTGGGACGCTGCCCCCTGGGTCTCCCAGGAGGATGGAGTCCTCGCTGCTGCCCACCACCCAGTGCTACACACGCTCCCCTTTGCGCCCTGGTTGCTCTGGTTTGGGAACCCCTGCACGGGGCTGAGATCCCCGCTCCTAGGGGAAGGGGGGCTCCCCTGCTGCACCATCCCAGGCTTCCTAGTTGCTGCACCTGGGTGAGGGGGTGCACCCTGTCCTGGGCTCCCCGTCTTCCCCCCGCGCTCCTGTTCATAAATGGCCAGGTCAGCTTCCCTTCGCCTGGTTTTTCAGTTTAGCTGCAAGTCCATTCTGGGTCTGGGAGCAAGTGGATGGATCTTCCAGCTATTCTGTAGCCATCCTGGAACCTCTGTGCCACTTTACTTTTATCTAATTTCATTATTTACTTTTTAAAACATTTGCTCATGTAGGTACTCTACCACATTCCAGAAAGTATGTCACTTTAAAATGTGTAAAGTAAAATGTAAATGTGATACTATTTTTCTTTTATGAATGAAGAAACAGGCAGACAACTTCAGCTAAATATATATAACTAACTTCTTTTCCCTTGCTGCTTTTAAGATTCCCTCTTTGTCTTTAACCTTTCTCCCTTCAGTTATGATGTGGCTTCGTGTAGGTCTCTTTGGGTTCATCTTGCTTGGGATTCTCTGCATTTCCTGGACTTGAGTCTCTTATTTCTTCACCTGGTTAGGGAAGTTTTCAGTCATTATTTCTTCAGACAGGTTCTCAGTCCCTTGTTCACTCTCTTCTCCTTCTGGTACCCTTATGATGTGAATGTTGTTATCCTTGATAGTGCCCCAGTGGCTTCTTAACTATCCTCAGTTTTTTTATTTTTTTATTTTTTTAATTTTAATTTTATTTATTTTTTTGCTATTCTGATTTATGTATTTTTCACTACCTTATCTTCCAATTTACTGATTTGATTTTCTTTTTCATCCAATCGACTGTTGATTTCCTTTAATGCATGTTTCATTTTATGTCATTGTATTCTTCGTTTCTGCCTGGCTCTTTTTTATGTTTTCTCTCTCCATTTTTATGTTTCCTATTATTTTCTTTAAAGTTCTCATTGAGTTCATCTACTCTTCTCTTAAATTAATTGAGCATCCTTATACCTAGTCTTTTGAACTCTTCATCTGGTAGATTGCTTGTCTCCATTTTCTTTAGTTTTTTTGGTATGGTTTTGTTCTGTTCTTTCACACGGGACATGTTTCTTTGTCTCCTCATTTTGGCTGCCTCCTTATGTTTGTTTCTCTGTATTAGTTAGATCTTCTGCACCTCCCAGTGTTAGTAGAGTGGTCTTATGCAGTAGGTGTTCTTTGGGGCCCAGTGCTGCAGTCTCCCTGGTCACCTGAGCTGGGTGCTCCAAGAACGTCCCTTGTGTAGGTCACGTGTGCCTTTTTGTTATAGTTGAGCCTTAACTGCTGTTGGCACCTCAATGGGAGGGATCGACCTTCAAGATGAATGTCTGTGAGGAATGGCTATGGCTAGAGTGGCAGACCCATTGTGCAGTGACTGACACCCTGGAGCAGGATTTGCTTTAGAAGCGTTCTGGTGCCTGCTGAACTGCCCCTTTGTGTATGTCATTTGTAGAGGAGTTCAGGTGGTGTTCTGGTGTGGTCTGAAGTTGGTTACCAGGTATGTTGCTTCTGGGACCTTTTGAGAGGAGGCCTGGTACAAGCCAAGGTCATATACTGTGTGTGCTCAGCTGAGGGTTACCTAATAAAATCTACAAAGTGATCTGCAGATGGTTGCTACTTGTGCTGGTCTTAGAGGCACCCAGGGGAGGCTAAGTTGGGAACCGAGGCTGGCTGCTACTAGTGCTGGGCTTGGCGCTGCTTAGTAAGAGGTATGGAGCACACTGAGACCAGATGCAACTTGCCTGGGGTTTGTGAATCTTTGAGAGATTTTAGGAAATCCCCAGAATGAACCAGGAAAGGTAATTTGTATGGAAAAGCTTCTGGAAGCATCTTGGTTGGGCCCACAAGTTGGGTGCGGCGAAATCTCAGGGAATCAGCAGGGTAGGGGCAGTCAGCGTTAGCCAAGTTGATGGAGACGCAGACGTGGTGCACACCTCTGCTTGTAGGTGGGGGTGGGGCTCGGTAAAGGAACCATGGTGCCTGCTGGGACACAGCTTTCCCATCAGCCCTTGCTCTGAAGCCAGACAACTTATTTCCTTCGTGTATTCACCTCATGGTTTCAAGCTGCTGCCCCGGCACTAGAGCTTAGAGCAAGTTGGTCTGTCTGCAAGTAAATCTATGCATGAGTTCTTTAAGAGGAATGCCTGGGAATGTAGCAGCCCTCTGTCTCATTTAGATGGAATCTCCACTAATTTTTACAGACATAATTTATGGGGCCTTGTCTTCCTGGTTCTGGAGTCCTGGGCTGGGGAGCCCAGTGTGGGGCTGGGACCCCTTGCTCCTCAGGGGGACCTCCACAGCTGCGATATCCCTCTTGTTTCTTAATCACCTCATCTTTAATGTAAAATGTGACCAGTCCACATCGCCACTCTTACCAGTTTCGAAAGTAGCTTCTTCTGTACATCCTTAGTTATAGGACTTCTCTTCAGCCAGAGTTTGGAAGTTCTCAATGATGTTTCTGTAGCTTAGCTTTAATTTTGATGTGGTCCTGGGACGGGGTGCACACAATGTTTACCTACTCTTCCATCTTGACCAAAATTCTGAAAATAAGAGTTTTTTTATTGTCCTGTAAATAACAGTGATAAGGAAGCATGAACTGGAATTTCTGGAGAGCGTCTACTCTATTGGATTGTAAGGGATTATTGAGGACACATGAATGTCTGTTGTTTTCCTGTATCCATGAAAAGGAGTGCAGATACAGAATTAGAGCTCAGCAACAATAGGTTGTTGTTATTGTTATTTAGCATCTAGCATTTCCACTATAATGAGCCTGTAACGAGAGCTTAGGTCTATTTACCTTTTCACCCCTTGGGAAAGTTAAATGTATGAAATCAGAGATAAAAGTTCTTCATTCTTTTATGGCTCATTCTTCTCTTCCTAACACAATATACATAGTAGTTGGAAAAATTCAGTCACACATTGGATATGACCCCCTATTAGATGCCCAAAGCTGTGACTTTATTCCTTTTGGTTTTGAGAGCCTTGCTAGGTAGAATTTCATGCTACATAAACTCAGAACCATTAAGATTCAAAAGAACAGGCTGTAAAAGTCAAGTTCATTTTTTTCCTAATATTAAGATGATATCCAACAGAGGAATTGCAGCCGGACAGAGATAGAACTGAATTCACTCTTTTAGACTTAGTAATAGCCCTTTGGGAAATCTGAAGACTGACTCCTCAAAGAAATCTGCTCAAAATCTGTTCTGGAAGATTTTCAGTCAGGTTTAGTTGTGGAAAAAGACTGTTGATTGTGGGCAACTGCTTTTGTTTTGTCCTGATTCAGAGGCTTTTGCCACTCGGCTGTAACTTGTAACCCCAGCTTGCCTTTCATTTATGGCCAAATGGTGATTTCTGACCCCAGATATTTTTCAAACCTTTAAATACGAAGGTTGTGTTATATCCTTGGCTTTCTTGCGAGAGGGTGAAGTTAGCAGAAATGCAGTGGAGGTGAAAATCCATGGCACAGGCTTAGTTTATTTTTGTTTTTAAAAATATTATTATTTTAAGGTCCATTATTAGCTGATGACTCCCAAGCTGTCAAATTGTGGTTGGTCTTCTCTGAATTTATTTTCAAATAAGAGAGAAATAGGTCACATCTCTTATGAATAATTATAAAAGGGAGTTCAGGAAGTGTAGTTGGCTTACCTCAACAGTGGGTTATTCTCATTATTTTAGTTGAGGGGAAGAGAGAGAGAAATATATATGCGGGGAGAGACAGAGAGAGAGAGAGGATAGGGTAACACAAGGAGGGGGAGAAAGGAAGGAAGGAACTTTCTATGACTCAGTCAAGAGCAAAAGAAATAAAACAAAAAATGAGGGAGAATATCTGAATAGGATAATGCAATTAAGCTATGTTAAGCAAATTTACACCTGTGGTCATTAAAAAATTCCAAATTCCCCTCTTGCTGTCTGAACTAAAGATTTGCTCCCAACGATATTCCCAGTTAGGTGATTGACCCTACACCCAGAGAGTGGGAGAGAAGAGAGAAGAAGCAAGATGTTTTACTTGACAACTATTCAGGCCTGATTCAAGCTGTCTTCCTCTGTCTAGCTGTCTAAAGCAGAAAATCCATTTTATTGAGATTTGTTTGATCATTATAGCTATGGAATGGCAGTCTGTTCTACAGCCAGGTTGGAAAAGAGTGGAAGAAATCAGAGGCTCTTTCACCAAAGATATTTCCTAACAGATACTTTGATAACCAGAGTACAATGTTTACCATGTGATATAATGTTCATTTTTCTTTGACACCGCTCAGCAGAACACACTAATAGTGTTAAGTAAAAGAAACAACACTGTAGGATTTAATCGTTCCCAAAGTTGTACAGTGACACCCTTGATGAATTTGATTTGATTTCAGTCAACTGAGGCCAGTTGCATTTTATGTTTCTAAATAACTACGGTGATAAACTTGGCTATTTTGTACACTTCCAGGATACTCACAAGACATTAGTTTACACCGCTGTAACTATGATGACCTGAGTATTGTCTGGAACACTCTGCAGGATCAACATTTCTGGGTAGAGGGCCCAATGATTTATTTCAGAGTAAAAAGTCCTCTAAAAACTGACATTTGCCTATCAGAAAACTTTAGATGATAACGATTGAGAATATAGGAAAGCTGAAATATAAGTTCCAAGGAAGGATAATAAAGGGAATTTTGCTGGGAAAGAAAAGTTGTTCATTGTTTAATTTGTGTGTGTGTGTGTGTGTGTGTTTGGGTATCTACTCTGAAAGTGTAATCGTAAAAAGTGTCCTTAAAACATTTAGATTGGATCAGAGATCCTCCAAGTTGAAAGGGACCTTTAATAGTTAAGCAGCAAGTACACCTCATTCCTTACCCCTAGGCCCAGCAATGTTTGAATCACCTCTGTAAAATCTTTTCCTGACAGTGATTCAGCCTCCCTCTGTCCACTCACCCCCTTACAAGGAAGACCATTCCATTTTTAGAATTATCTTATTTAGACAAAGCACAGTATTATTTAAATAAAACGATCTTCTAAAATCTAAACAGGCCTGGATTTGAATCCTGGTCCCACACTTTACTTGATAATACTGAGGAAGTTGCTCTATCTCTCTGAATTTCAGTTAGCAAATTCTCCCACACATATCTATATCTCTATATCTATATCTATATAGATATCTACCTGGGCCCGCAAAAGAACTTGACACTTTCTCAATATTATAAAAAATACTTAGAGTATCAATGCTTAACCACCAAGTACTTTTATAAAGTTTTGGTCATTGCTTGTTATTGACTAAGTCAATATCTTCCAAAGTGGGTAGGCTTCGTCCATGTAACCATACTCAGCTCTACAGTAAGTTACTATTTCCACAGTTTTCAGGTCACCCAAGTGATCCCAATAATAGGTCTTCTTAACAGTAGAAAGAATATGCTTCTTAGGCGCAGATTTTTTTTATCTTGTCTCTGTACTTTTGCTCATGCTCCACACAAAATCTGAAGTCATTTTATTCTTCTGTCAATAAATATAAATATTATTCCTTTTCAGAGCAAGATTCAATTTCAGCCTCCACCAGGAAGCCTTTCATGATTATTCCAAAACATGAGGCTCTCTCCAAACTCATGGAATTCATCCTACAAGTATTATAACATTTGCCATAGTCATTAGAAAAATATTTTAAAGACAATCCCCATTTGTGGCATACCTACTATGTGCCAAAGTCTATAGGGAATTCCAAAAGTACATAAACAAGGACTTGGAACTAGTATACAGATGTAACTAATTATTTGGACTTGAAACAAAACTAGTAATGGAGCAAGACCGCATGGATGGACCTGGAGATTATTATGCTCAGTGAAATAAGACAGTCAGAGAAAGGCAAATACAATATGATTTTACTTTATTGGACTCTAATGAACAAAATAAACAAACAAAATAGAAACAGACTCATAGATACAGAGAACAGACTGACAGCTGTCAGAGGGGTGGGCATGTTGGGTGGCTAGGTGTAATAGGTGAAAGGATTAAGCAAAAAAAACAAAAAAAAACCACCTCATAAACACAGACAATAGTATGGTGATTACCAGAGAGAAAGGGAGGTGGGGACAAGTAGAAGAGGCTAAAGGGGGATAAATGGTGATGGTGATGGAAGGAGACTTGACTTTGGGTGGTGACACACAATACAATATACAGATGATGTATTATAGAATTGTACACTTAAAACATATAATACTTTTAATCAATGTCACTCTTCTAAATTCAATTAAAAATTGAAAGAAAAAATAAAGAGCTCTGAGCTGAAAGTGGCTGGAACCGGCAGCAATTAAGGTTAAATGAGGCATAAATGCCTCCTAATTTAATAGGTTTGGTGACCTCATAAGGAGTAAAAGGGACATTGTAGATCTCTCTCACTCCGCACAAGCACACAGGAAAGGCCACGTGAAGACATATGAGAAGGTGGCCGTGTACAAGCCAGGAAGAGAGACCTTATCAGAATCCATCCCTGGATTGGTCTTGTGCTTCTAGCTTTCAGAACTGTGTGAAAATAAATGTTTTGTTTAAGGGCCCAGTCTGTAGTATTTTCTTATGGCAGCCCAAGAAGGCTAGTCCAAATAGCTACTTCTTAATACCGTGAACATTAGTTCAAAGCAAAAGGTCTTTGAAAATGGAAAAGGTATAGTCCTGTATTTCAGTGTAAAGATCAGATATTCTAAGCTTGAGTAGTAACAAAGGAGCGTACTGGTCTGTGGAGTATGCCTGGTTTGGAAGTTTTCTTTTGTATGTTACTGTTGCATGTATCTCAGTTGGGACCTGAATTAAAGACTAGAACATACCTCCATATCCTCCTCATTTTGTCTTCTCTCTCTTACTCCCAGGTATTAATGCTTTATACCCTCTTTTTTCCTTCAAATGCACCAAAAACAGAGATGGAAAGAGACAGATTTAGTCCAAAGCACTAGTTTCCATTACCTTAAGCTGCCTCAATGGTTTGTCTGATGGGGTGAAATTTCTCACACTTGGTCCCAGGCCCAAAGTATATGCAATACTTCAATCAAATTACTTGCGACATATTGGAGTGAGTGGCTCGGGACTACAGGTTCCTTAAATATTAAAGAAAGGCTGTGTACTTCTACAGGCACTGAAGTAAAGGGGGATAGTTTTCTAAATTCCTACTTGTCACAAAGTTATACCCTAATGTTGAAAGTTTTCTGTTTTGCACGAGACAAAAAGATGCATAGTCCCAGATTACATTTGAAATGATAGATTCCAGAAGTTCATTCAAAACCTTCTACACTCCAGTCCTGACCTCCCTTTAAGTTCTAATCGATCATATTTACTCTTTCACTTTAGTTCCATATATATTTATTTGTATGTTTGTGATGTACTTCCTGGCCACATCCCAGGCTCTGGGGATGGACAAACCAATCTATCTATAGTCCCTTCTTCAAGAAGCACAAAAGCCCGTGGCCTCTGAGGGTAAAATTCTAAAGTTTCATGCATGATCAATGGAATTATAGGCGCTTGCTCTATATAAAGAAGTCATAGATGAGGGAATGTGAGCCACCCCTGTTCCATTCCTGGCCACTGGTTTTTCTGATGTCAGATGTGTGAATTGTAAATCCTGGGTTCTAGCCCAGTTGTGTTGATTTTGGCAAGTCATGTCTTGCAAGATACAAAGCAGTATCATTATTCTGTTTAACCTTATGGAGGAATCGAACAAACCTCAAGGAGTGAGGTATAACCATCAGTGAATATTCTCCCAGTAGTGAATCTTTGCACCTGAATAAGAGCTTTGCCCCTTCCAACAATTTTGGAAGACACTTGGAAAGCAGGAAATATGCTGATATTCCAGAAATCCGGGTATGTGCAGATTTCTCAACCTGTAATTATCTGACAATACAATGCGGGGGCTATCAGGTATATGAGTTGCACCTATGTTTCTCCTGGATGTCCCATTGAGCCCTAAGACATCTATAACAGAGCTGTGGGTGTTTCAGCTGAGGAGAGGGAAAGATGTCTGGGTGAGGGGAGGAGTTGTTACTGTTACATGTCAAAGAAATTTGAGGTATAACCTAATCAACAAAACAAACAAGCAAGCAAAATGGAACCAGAGACATTGAAATAAAGAACAAACTGACAGTAACCAGAGGGTGGGGGGGGGAGGGGGATAATGGGTGGAAATAGGGGAAGGGTCGTCAAGGAACATGTATAAAGGACCCATGGACAAAGCCAAAGCGAGGTTGGATTGAGGGTGGGAGGTGGGGCGTGGGCAGGGCAGGGGGGAGTGGTGGCAGGAAAATGGAGGCAACTGTACTTGAACAGCAATAAAAAAGAGTAAAGAAAAAAGAAACCTGGGCTGATAGGCATCGAGGGGACGCTGTGCTTTTGTACTGTGCACTCTTAGCAGGGGGCCCCGTTTCTCCAGGGATTCCAAAGGCAAAGAGTGGGGATGATATGTGAAGAAGAAGGAGAGTAAAGGTTGTTGCCCAAATTGCGTCTTGGTACTTGGGAAGAAAAGACGTTTGGGAGGTTAGAATACTTGGATTCTAGTCTCAGTTGTCATTGACTTGATGTGTAACCTTGGGCAACTAATATCTTAGTTCTGACCCTCAGTTTCTTTATATTAAAAAAGTAGTTGGATTAGTTTATCTCCAAGGTAACTTCCTACTTTGACCTTCAATACTTTTGAGTCCTCAGAGTTCTCAAGAGAAGGAGCAAATACCAAGACTGTCAGGCATCCCATACTGAAAGTTATGGATTATAAACAAAGAAAACAATGTTAGAGTACAAATACATTAAGTATGCATGGTGTTATTAGTGTTCCATTCGACGTACTTCTCAGATTTCCCAGGGTAAATATTTTTGTGTTGTTCTTTGAAAGAATCCAAGTGTTCTGGTATTGGCAAATGTTTTACTGTTCCGATTACATCTCCGAAATTGCCTCATTGAATCATAGAGGACTTCAGAACGTCTTTTTTTTTTTTTTTTTATCAGAAACCAATGCTCAATGCTTGCTTCTGAAAATATGGCCGCCTTAGCTCTGTAGCACTCACTTGATCTTCACTTTCTAGGTTTTCCTTGTGCATATTCTTTTTATTGGTATAAATACTTTTAAAAACAATTAAAATTATCTACAAATATCATCTTCTTGGATCACTTATTAATCCCAAATAACATGTATTTGGGGATATAAAAAACATTTCTAAAAGTAGACATTTACATACAGTGAATGCTTGGAGTAGACAAGAAGGCTAACTAGGTTTCTCTACTGTAAGGTTCTAGAGATAATTAGAGGCAGAAGAACTTGGGGAGTGGGGAAGAATAGCAGCAGGAAGCAGAGAGAAGAAAAGAAGTTTCAGATATCCTTTCTGTATGGCCTCTGCTTGCAGAGATTGGGAGCCAGAAGGTTTGGACTTAGGTAAAAGAGCAGGCAAGTGATGTCTGCCTGAATTTTTATCCCCAGCTTAAACTTTTCCTGCATATGAGACTGGAATTCCAAATTGCCTGTTTTATCTCTCCATATGGCACTTCAGACTCATTTATCTTTGCTCTAAGAGTTTTTCTTCTGAACTTACTGTTCCTATTACTGGCACCACCATTTTTACTTTCCCAATCACTAAGACTAATAATCTTGGCAATAACTGATTCTTCCATCGCCCTGCTAAATCCAGTCAGTTCCCAAGACATGTGGATATTTCTTCATAATCTTTCTTACAACCAGCAACTCCTTTCCGTACTCACTACTACTACCCTCATTTGGGCCTTCATAACTTCTCATTTAAATTATTGTAATAACCCCTTATCTGTTCCGTTCCCCCTAAACCATATCAACTGCAATGAATAAAAATCTGCAACCTTCTGCCCTGGCTGGTGTGGCTCAGTGGATTGAGCACCAGCCTGTGAACCAAAGGGTCACTGGTTCGATTCCCAGTCAGGACATATGCCTGGGTTGCAGGCCAGCTCCCCAGTAGGGGCCGCACGAGAGGCAAACCACACATTGGTGTTTCTCTCCCTCTCTTTCTCCATCCCTTCCCCTCTGTCTAAAAATAAATAAAATCTTTTTAAAATGTTACTATTAGAAAAAATCTACAAGCTTTAGCTCAATTTCTTTTCCCACCAGTGATGTTAGAGCTGGTTTATGGGGAGATAATTGTCTCAGTTTTTAGTGGTACAAGTGCATTTTGCAGTGAGAGAGGAGAAGATGAAATAGCATCAGCTTGCAGGCCTTTTTGGAATAGTTGGAGGAAATTTTAGGAGTTCATGTTGGGCTAAGGAAAGATGCTCCCATTATTAGATTTGTGTCTAACTCTGAAACACCTCCATCATATATTTTATCTCCTCATTTGGATGTTAAGGCACACCCGGCATCTATAGCTTTTGCCTTGGCCACAACAGAAGATTTGATCTTTGCTTCTCTCCTTCTATGCCTGTGTCAGCCGAATGCTTTTCTGTTGCTTTTTGCCCTCTAGCTTCATCTGATCCGTCTCACAGATGTTGAGGATTCAGGGATTCCCCTTAGGTTTTAGTGTCTCCTCCCTCATTACCACCTTGGCCTCTTACTGCAGTCATGTTTCCATCACTCACATGGACTTGGCCACGTGGCAGCTTCGCTGATGGGCTCTGCAGCCATCTCCCACAAATGCAGGCCAAGAGGTGACATTCAATCTATCCACAGAGTATACTTCCATCCTGCCAAAGCTGTAAAACTGTCTGGAATTGTAGTCCCTTCCAGTTATGTGCGCTGAGGCACCTGCCAATGACATTAATCAGTTTCCTAATGATTTCATAGTACAGCAGGTAGAGTTCAGGTGGCTTGCAGCAGAAAAGTAAGGACAAAGCAGCCCTGGGCTAGTTTTTTAGGCTCAGAGTTCCTAAAACTCTTAAGCCACAAGGCAAAAGAAGTCCACTGGGTGTCTCTGGAACCCGTTCCAAGAAACCAGAAAATATCCAGGCAGAAGGCACAGGGAAGGGTAGAAGAACACAAATGTCCTAACTGTCAGGCAAAGGCTGCCTCTTAAATGGAGGTTCTGATGTGACCTAGCCAATCAGTGCTCCCAGCCCAGTCACCCCAGGGCTGCCGTTTCCTCAGTGGGCCTGCTCGTCTGGGTCTAGGGGCAGCTTTGGAGGGCTTGCCCAGTGTCCCAGGCATGTATAACGCTTCCACCTAACTCAAACCACATGCAGAAGGATCATGTCATACTTGGCACATAACCAATTGAGAAAGGCATCAGAGGGTGTCCAGACCTCAACTTGTTTGAACAAATGTTCAAAAAAACATTTCTAAGGGGATATTTCAGAAAAACATACTCACTAAGGTCTTAAAACAGATGTTCAGGCTCTAGGATTGTGTTGCTCTGCAGCCATTATTATTGAATGCTAAAAGTAGAATCAAATCACTTCAAGGTTTGAGCTACAGTGGCCCCTCAGATTTTTCTTGTAGCTTTATTATGGGCCAGGGGAAGGATGGCTTCGATAACAGAGGATAACACTGAGGGGGCAGCATTTTTTTGTGCTTCGGTGCTTTGGCTTCAGAGTTAGGCAGGCAAGGGCTTACGCCGCTGACTAGCTGAGTGACTTAAATTTTCTGAGCCTCAGTTTCATCATCTGTAAAATGGGGGTAATAGTACTGCTTACTTGATAGATTTGGGAAGAGGACTAAAAGAAATATCACATATAAAGAGTTTGCATAGTGCATATCGTGTGTTAAGCACTGAATAGACAATATTGTTCCATTACTGCTAAAAGTACTTTCACCTCTACTGCTTGTTCTGCTACTACTAAGACTATACAATTATGACTAGTACTACTGCTGCTGCTGCTGCTGCTGCTGCTGCTGCTACTACTACTATTACTAATAATTGTAGCAATGAGGTCTTTTCCTAAATGAGTTGGGGAGTTGAAGAGGGCCTCAAGGTCATGATTTTCTGGCTTATGTGGAAGGTGATAATATCAACAAGGAAAATTGTAGGACTGTAATTTTAGCTGGGAATAGGATAAATACCGTAGCAGGGCAGAGACTTCACATTATATTTCTCTTATCTCACACCCAAGCTCCTCCACTCTTCATTTGTTTGCTATGTGACCTCGCCCAAGCCACTTGAGATCGCTAGGTTTCAGTCACTACCCTCAAAAATAAAACTCCCTGGCACTTATGTGGAATCCACCTGGACTGTACCAGACGCATAATCTCTGAATGCAATATGGTGCATGCAAACCGGTCCACAAAGAGCATGGTATCAGCCTCTAAAGTCACACTAAGCCAATGGCTCCTAATCCCAAGACATACTATAACCACCACCAGGATCTTCGTTAACTACATCCAAGCAGTGATCTCTTGGTCTCACTGTCAAACGGAGGCATGGTCTTACTTTCAATATAGCCATCACCTTGGTATTTCACATTCGTCCATCTACGTTTATTGATTCGTAAAGACTCTTAAAGGAATTTCATTCATTCTCACTCACTCACTTATTCATTCATTCGACAAATATTCATTGAGAAACTGCACATGCCAGACGCTGTTCTAGGCACTGAGGAGACAGCAGTTAAACAAAGTGCCTGCTCTCATGAATCTTTCAGTCTAGCTGCTTAGTCTGGTCAAATGTAATATTCTAGGAAATTATATTGGAGTAAGTTCAGTCTACCTTTTTGAAACAAATGGTGGTCAATACTTTTCAACCTGGCATGTCTTCTGAAAGGAAGGCTTGGGTGAAAAGGAAAAAGAGATTCTTGAATCTAGCCTGAGAAAAGGCCCAGAGGGTGGTTTGGAAAAGGGCTTTGATAATAATATGACTGCATTTTGATTAATCATATTAATGTAGTTTATGTAAATTATATAGCTAATATGTTGTATAGCTGATGTATATTGTATATATTACCTTTGAAATACAAAAATCTAATGTGACTTTAATTGTGCATTTCATAAACTTGCTCTGAAGGCAGCTTCAAAAGCAGCATTTCAAAAATGTTCTGAGAAACAGCAGCATACTCAGAATAAGTATATAATATATACTTATTTATATAAATGTATACATATTTATTTCCAAGGAGACTACTTTGAAAAGTGTAGCATGAATTTGGATGTGTAAGTTCTATTATGTTCTTAAAATAAACATTAAGGTAGCAGTTAATTTGTTTAAAAAACAGTGAAATAAAAAAGAAAACTTGAATTAAAAAACCAGTTAGATTTTTTATATGTATCCATAATATGTTTGGACTTAAAGTTGTACAGCTCAGTAAGTAGTTACACAATTAGCTTACTTTTAAAAGCACTGAATCAATTTTTTCTTTTCACTTAAGTTCTTTCAATCATTCATACATAGTCTTTCTGCATATGGGTCTTAAAAAGTACAGTATAGTTATTTGGCCATTAACTGTGTTATGTTACATTTTTAATATGCAATTCAACCTTCTGGTTATATGACAGGCCTTCAGAAATACTGCCTTCTGATTTGATGCCAGTGTATGATCAAGTTCCTTGTATTTAACCAGTATTTATGTTACAGGCAGAACGTTAAATCAGGAATTGTAAACAATTTCTAGGCAATGTGTTTAATGTTTGTAAGTCATTCCTAGAAATTGTTCCCAATACCTGTAACATATGTGCAACTAACAAGATGCCTGAAATATATAGGAGACCTTCAAGATGCTAACTGGCCATTCCCATACCATCTCTGGATTGTAGCTTTTGCTTTAAAAATTCTACTTATTTATCTCTTTAAGTGTCTAGATAGTAATCATAATTCTAGTAATAACAGTACTACCTTATTTTTATAGCTCTCATGGGTTCCTGAATTTTTACCAGCTGTTTGGTGATCCAAGGCTTTGGAAATGCTGATTTTTAAGAGGCACTAGGAAATAAAGAAACCAATACATAAGAATAAAGGGATCTTGTTTGTCACATATTCTAAGACCCTATCCAAATTTTCTTATTCCTGTGCACAAGCTTTAGCCCAACTTCCTTGAGTTTTTCTCTGGCTCAATAGACTCTATCCAAGTAGTTTTTGATACTCTAACTCCTCCAAGCTTCCCTAGACAACTAAAAAAAAAAAACAAACCCCACCATAATAACTTTTACCAACCTCAATCTGCCTAAAGATGAAACTTTCTCTCCTGTCCCTGGGCCTATACATGGTATAATTGTTTAATTCTACCTATTTGGTTCCTGATTATATTTATCTTATTTTCATTTACCATTTTCAGATGATCTACATGTTGGTTTATGTTAGCATTGTCTGTTATGCAATATGGTGCATAGATATATATCTGTATATCTATATATATCTCCATCCCAAACCAATTTGGAGAGGAAGAAAAACAAAGCTGAATTAGTCTAACTTGTGGTGCTAACATCATATCAAATCACTGATTGCAATTCTTTACCCTCTCAGGCTGAAACATTTCTAGTCCATCTAGACAACTGACCTGATTTGGTCAAGTTATGATTGGCTTATGGAACTGGAGCCAAAGTAAGATGAGGCCAGGGAATAAGATGGCAAGATGGGATGTAGGGGCAAGAGGGAACCTGAGTGGCTGGGTAGGGTCTTCAGACAGTTGACCACAGAACCTAGTGTAGGTGCCAAGGAGATGGTTGGTGTGGGAAGATGCTGCTAAGCAGAATTTGACATTTTATAAATGGACCCCTTAATCTGCTCAGATGTTGACCCTCACCCCCATTTCTATCACCACTGTATGTAGATATGACCCATCTCTCACAGGCTGCCTATAGTCCTGGCTCTATTATGAAGCCCTTCTAGTTGCTTCAGACCACACTGGTGTCTCTTTTCTTTGAACCCCTCCCTGTAGCCCTTATTTAACTTAATTTTCTCTCCGGCACTGAACTGTGCTAATCTATTCATTTACTGCGCGTTATTTCTCATGGATTCTTTGTACTTGTGGGGACCATATTTTCCAAATAAAAATTGGAACACATCTTAAAAATTTAGGTAGAATATTTGAAATTTGCAGTGTCCTGAAACACAGATGTTTCTTTCTGTGTCCCTCGCCTATTAAATATTCAATATTGGCTACTATTGATGATACAAAGATAAAGGGTACAAGGTGGAATCAAGTAGGTTATAAATGAAGGACACTGATATTCTTTGCCGTGTCCAATACAGAGGAGCATTACCCAAAAGCTTTATCACTGTGCATGAGGCATGATGTAATGATCCTGAAAAAGAAAAAATGTGTGGGAAGGGAAGAAGGTCAAAGAAGGTTCCAGTAGCAAGAGATATTATAAAAAGGCCATATCATATAAGACATTATATAAGGATAGCGTAAAAAGATGAGATCTCATTATTCAGAAAGACAGAAATGAAAGACGTTTCACTGAAGTCTGTAAGAATGTGGATTGGGTGAACTACATTTGTTGACAAAATTCTAGAATTTTTCACCAGGCTGTATTTTTCTGCACACCCAGATTTCAAGGAAAATAAAAGGGGTGATAAGCACATGGGACTTATTTTCAGAGGTTGTGCAGGCTGAGCACATTGTTTGGAGAGAAGTTTAGGTTCATGGAAGGCTGGTAGATCCATAAAGCCTATTAAAATATTTTTATCTATTAGTTTTTAGCTCAATTAGTTAATAAGATAACTAGTTAACCATTGTGTAGAATAATAAGATAACTAGTTAATCCACTATGGAGCAGAAAGCAGCCATTCATCCAGAGTCAAACATAGCTTGCAGTGAGGAGAAAAATGTGGAGAGAATTACTTGAGAATAGAACCATAATTTGGAATCAATTAGCTTAGAGGCCAATTTACCTATGCACCTTAATTATGCTCAATACCTGAGAATAGCATACCATAGTACAATAACTCATGCTTATAATGGTAACCTTGAGTCATTAGGACAAACTTAAATTACATTTCACTTATTTTGTTCATATGGAATTCATGGTTCTTACAAATAGGTCTCCAAGGCGCTCTTCCTAGTCAGATTGGAAGGCCTCACCACAACACCTTGGGTTTTTTTCATACTGAGGAAGAGGGTTATAAGACAAATGATTTGCAAACAAAAGAAGCAGTTATTTTCAGGCAATAATGGCCCAGATGATGAAAAGCAGGATGGGATACTGTTGGTAATAAAGTCTGTTGGACTTTGAAAGCTCACACAGAGAAACCTAGCAGTATAGTCCTCTTTCACCCTTTGTGTGAAACGCTAATGACATTTCTTGGCAATTCATGGGCCTAGAGACCCTGGAGGTCCAAGCAGGGAGGGAGTAATGGTTTTAGATATTCTTTAGATTGAATATCATCAACAGATACTTGAATCCTTAAGGAAGCATTTTATAATCCAGTTTATCTACTAGACAATACTCATAATTAATGGGCCCAAGCGAAGGTAGCATTTGGAGGCCGTCATTCACTGTGACCATCTGCAAGCCACCCATAGGGTAGGTGGTTGTATGCCAACTAAAAGCAAAAACAAGACATAAACTCCTTTTGTCACTGGGTAAATTGATAAGATTTATTGGAAAAGTTGGTTTGGTTTTTTCCCTTCTCAGGAGATGTAGCCATGTTCCTCATCATACCTACCTTTGTAAATGATCTTGAGCACCAAAGGCTTGTGCTGTATTTGGAACCAGGGATCTGGTCCTAGTAGATGTTAAGCTCATTGAGAGTAATGCCTGTGTCTCATTTCCCTCTTTATCGTTATCCTGCCTCCTTTCCCTCCCTCCCACCCAGCCACAGCAGTACCATGCACATAGTAGGAGTTCAATAAGTATCGCCAAAATAATGAGTGTTTTAAATATGTTTGTTATTTGCTACTAACCATATAAACAGAATGCTATTAAAGTGGAAGGTAGATGGTTGACAAGGAGCCAAGAACAAACTTTTGCATTCTGAAAACAGCTGCCTTGACTTTGGAAAGTTAGGACATGGTCATAAAATATGTAAACTTTGCTCTTGGGTTCTGAATCTAGGTGCCTTGGGAAATTGTGGGTATTCCGTCTTTGGGGAATTTTAGGCAGATGCTGGGCTGGATAACACTTGTCAGGGATGCTATGGAGGGCGTTCTTGTATTAAGCTGCAATTGGGAGTAGTTAAATAAAATAAGAATTAAGGTGTAATTTTTGATACAAGTAAAGCAGGTAATATGGTCCAATAAATAAGGGTTCTAATTGAAAGATGCACGAAATCTCCCAGGAGGGTTTTGCAAGCCTTTTACAAAAGCCTAGTCCTGCTGCATTGGTAGAGACTGCAAATCACTCCTCTATAAAGAAAACAAGAGCTTCTCCTGGCCGCTTATTTTTAGTGGGTTGATCAACGCCCCCTTGCCTATGGTGCCAGGCTGGCCTGGTATTGTAGGCAGGACTTCTGAGTAATCTGGGGTAAGAATAAGTCTATTTGAACCACCTTCTGTTGTTAACCAGGAGGTCGGGAAACACCAGGCCTGGATTACTTTCTTCTGTTGAATACCATGATGTAAGGTGCTGTCACTGTGTTTTCCCTGCAACTCTGGGGGTCTCTGGCCAGTTCTACCTTTCAGAGTTCTCCTTCATCACTTATAATTGTACTTTGTGGAGGAAAAATATGAAGATATGAGTCTATACTATTTTGTCCAGACAGGAAGTCCTGTGTATATATCCCATTTTTACTTGTACTTGAACAAAAAAAAAATGACACTTTTATGGTGACTAGAGTATGGGACGGACTTTGGCTGAGGAACAGTGGAAGATGGGATAGACATTGAGAATATGTATTGTAATAGCTTTAATCAAAAGGCTATGGAATATACAACATAAGGAACAGAAATTGGTGGAGCAACTTCATGTTATTTCTGGGTAGTAATAATTCCTCGAGGTGTACTATTTCTATCTGGTCATTATATAAATCCTTGGGCTATTGAAGGAATAATTGGAGGTAGGCCTACACTACTTTGAATATCTAAAGTAACTGTACACAGTGGAGAAAGCTGCGGAAATAGGGTGCAGAAAGGGCTTGGGGTTTGACCTGTAGTTGGCATGGCAAGTCGTGTTTAGTTGAAGTACACTGCATTGTTGTAAAACACTTCCTCCCTAGTGACGACGGCTCCCTAATTGTCTTGTAGTAAATGATGCTGCTCAGGTGTGAAATTTATGTGCACTGCCTGGTTGTTAATTTGGAAGAAGCATGTTATAGACATCAGTGAAGCATATTGATTAAGGAACATGTATAGAGGACCCATGGGCACAGACAACGGAGTGGGGATTGACTGTGGGAGCGGGGGGTGTGGGCGGGGCAGGGGAGAGCAATGGGGAAAAACGTGGGACAACTGTAATTGAACAACAATTAAAAAATGGGAAAAATGATAAACTAAAAAAAAAACAAAAACCAATATAGATTTTCAAAGGTAGAACTGAAACAGAGCATGGACTATATGTTGCCTAAGATGTCTTTTAGCTTTCAGCTTCCTCAACCACTTGGGGGCAGTGACCTTTATAGTCAGTTATCATTTTGAGTCACTCTCTCAAAAAGCTTCCGTTTCTGAAGGAGCCATGACTTAACTTGCAAGGTAAAAATCAGTTGGCATTGGATCCTGGCCATGGCGACTATTTCTCTCAAAGATCTAAGTGATCTTTGCCTGCAATTACTATAATATGATTATTTCTTCTGCTTTGCTCTTAGCTTTTTTTCCCCGTTCTGACTTTTTGATTCTTTTTTGAATTTACTTTTATCCTAACGCCAATGCTTTTCTCGCATTTAACGTCAAAAAGCTTTTCTTTTTTTAAGAAAAAGATTTTATTTATTTATTTTATTGATTTATTTTTACAGAGGGGAAGGGAGGGAGAGAAACATTAATATGTGGTTGCCTCTTGAGCGCCCCCTACTGGGGACCTGGCCCACAACACAGGCTTGTGCCCGGACTGGGAATCAAACCAGTGTGACCTTTTGGTTCACAGGCTGGCACTCAATTCACTGAGCCACACCAGCCAGGGCTAGCTTTTATTATCAGCATTCTGGGCCCTCTGATCATTCTTTCTGCCAGCTCACCAGCGCTTCTACCTGCCATTGGTAAGTACTCCTTATAGCCAGTCAATTTAAATGATTGTTAAGAATTACCTCTTTGAGTTCTGGCCTATTCCCAGACAAGTATAGCTAAGCCTATTTTTATGATAAACATCTCAAGTTCATTTAACTTTTTTCACATTAAATAGTTTTCAGGTTTCTCCCATTCACCATCCTGGCCGCTATTTTGTAACATGATCCAGTTTACCTATATCAGCCATAAAGTATGGTTTCTAGCAGTAAAAACAACATCTCAAATGGCCTTACCAGCCCAGAATAGAGTGGAACTATCATCTTCTTAATTCTGAACATTATGCTTCTGCTGATACAACCTAACTTTACATTTGCCTTTTTGATAGCTTGCTGACTTATCTGGGGCTAAGACTCAACCAGCTGGGCCTGACTCTTCAAAATCTGTTCTGTTGCAAAGTCATATCTTCCCAATTCTGTCATTGTATTATCTCTTTTTTTTTTGGAACCATGTATAGGGTCTCGTATATAAGTATTTGAGGGGCGGGGAGGGTTTACCTCCAAGACAAAAAGCAGTTTCTTAAACTATTTCTCCGCCATACAAGCGATTAGCAAAAAGGTTTTATTGAAAAAGTTAGTTTTGATCTTTTTTCCTAGTTGCCACTCTTTACTTCTGACACTGAAATGGACTGTGTTTGTGCTGTGAAGACAGTGGCTGGAATCCTCTACCTTCAATTTCTCTGCGCCTGTGCCACGAGCCTTCATTTTTCCTCACTGCTGAGCCTGCTCAAAACCGAAGTACTTTGTTGTAATTTTCATCTTAGCCAAGAATAACAGGGGCAGCTACGCCAGATAAGGCCAGACTGATGACAGCTTTGGCTCCGGGGTCTGGGTGGATTACCTAAGGAGTCAGTAGGGATAAGCATCCTTGAGTCAACCTCTTCCAAACTCTTCCTGGAGGCCCGCTCCATCTCAGGGATCATCAGAAAGATGAGTCAACGGGATCTACTGTGGTATGATTGAGTGCTCCTGAACGTTAAACCAAAGCCTAGGCTGACACCCCATCTAAAAGGAACTGGGCCTTGTTGGCATCGAAAAGAAATGTTGGTTTGACCAGAGGAAGAACTTGGCTATGACATGAGCAAGAGAGGATGAAATCCTTTTTAGTAAGTCTTTAGAAATAGGCTAGCATTTTTACCTAGCATGACAAGTATATTATATTCCAGCACTCTCTGGCTGAAAGGCAGAGGAAGAGGAGATACGCACCCCAGTCTGAGGATTCCCTGATAAATGGATCAGTTGTATTGTGACGTCTCTGGTGGAATATATTCAATAATTCAAATTCTTCTCTGCAAAACTGTCATCGCATTCTCCGGGGCAGGACAGATTTTGTTGTCCTCCATGTTTCTCTTCAGCCTTGAGACAGCCCTCTGTTCATATGCTGTTTACCCTCTTCTACCCCCTGCCCAATACTCACATTTTCCCTTTATCTCCTAGGACACAGGTAAGTCTTGTGCATGTGTCCTTCTAGAATAACATCTCTCACAGAATCCTTATTGCAGCAGGAATCCTAACACTTGAACTTAACCGAAAGGCCAAGAAGCAATTGCAGCAGAAACACTTAGACAGATACCCTACCTCTCTGTCCTCCTCGCTGGCAGAGCTGTTGGGATTTACAGCATTACTGTCCACTTGAGACTGTAGCCTTAAGGGCAGGACGGGGAAGCAGCTTTTCTTGGTGGAAATACTGCCAACAGTCTAGGCATTAGGAAATACTCTTTGCTGGGAAATTGAGGTGGGAAATCATCAGGGGAGAAAAGAATACATTCTTATGATCCAAAACTATTGCAAAGAGTCACTTTTCCCAAAAGGTACATTGTACTACTTCTTGGATTGTTACATTGTGGGGGTGGCACTGGGAGTGGGGGGTGGAGGTAGGATGAGTAACACTTTTGGAGCATATGTCAAAGGACTCAAAAGCTCAGTGGAAATGCTACATATTTTCCATTTTATGTCTACTTGAGACTATATTAAAGAGACCAAAATATAAAAATAAAACCCCAAGAATCTCCCCCCAGAACATTTTCAATTGTACTACCTTGTAAGGGAATATAGTAAAAGTCCAAGTTTCATCTCCCCATCTCTCCTATGAAAATTCTGGCCTGTTTTTTTCTTCCTGTGGTGGGATAAGTTTCTCTGAGTTTAAAGGTAAATACAGAGTACTCAATTAGATTTCTATTTCGTTTCTTCCTTTCTGGTTTCTATCTTTCAGCTGTAGGTTAGTGGAAATAACCACAAAATAATGTAGGAATGTTGAGTGAAGTGATTAAGAGTGTAGACTCTCACAAAAGACTGAGTTCGAATCGTGGCTTTACCCCTTGCCAGCTATATGGTCTTGGACAACTCACTTAATCATCCTATACCTCAATTTCCTCATCTCTAAAGTGGAGGTAAACATACTTATCTTTTAGAATTATTGTACAGATTAAATGGCTGTGTGTGTGTGTGTCTGTTGCCTATATCTGTGCTTAATACTATATTAGCCTTAACCATGATTATAGGTGTCTTAAGTTGGCTGCACCTCTACGTGGAGGTAGGAAATGGATAGTGTGATCTCTGGCAATCCCTTTATTTTTTTATTTTTTAAAAGATTTTTAAAATTTATTTTTAGAGAGAGGGGAAGGGAGGAAGAAAGAAAGGGAGAGAAACATTAATGTGTGCTTGTCTCTCATGTGCCACCTACTAGGGACCTGGCCCACAACCCAGGCATGTGCTGTGATGGGGAATCAAACCAGTGACCTTTTGGTTCACAGGCCGGTGCTCAATCCATTGAGCCGCACCGGCCAGGGCTGCAATCCCTTTTAAATGTAGAATTATAAACAGGTATTTTATAAAATTTCAGACTCTTTTTATCTATGAGTGCTCCTAGAAATTTATTTAATGAGAATTATTCAGGAGCGATTACTCTTTGAATACCTCAAATATTTCCACATTACTTAGCTCAGGACCCGCAACATAGCAAGAACTCAGTATATATTTGTTGAAATTATGAATGAGTACATAATTGAATTTTATATCCTACAAATTCTATCAACAGGAGAAGTTTAAAAGTCTCTTTTAAGTATCATTGCATTTTGCTGTTAGTGAAAGCATGGTATGAGAAATACTATGAGGTATAGAGAAAGAGCATCCTACCGGGAAGCAAAAACTCTGGGTTCTACTCCTAGCCAAGCTATGTACTACTTAGGTATAGAATCTTAGGAAATTCACCTCATCTATTAGGCTCTCATTAGTCCAGTCCAGAAGATGAGGATAATAATACTTTAAAAACTTCCTGCAACAACAGTGTCACCTTACTCTTTTAGGTAGTCCAGGAACTGTCAATCCTTTTTTTTTTAATTAAACAAACATGTAGAAGAATTCTCAGGCCACCTTTTGGACAGCCGTGTGTCTGTAAATTCATGGTAAATGGTCTAGATTTCCTGTACCAAGGAATGACAGTTCATGCAGTTTTTTTAGGCGTGAGAATCAAACTGAGGGCCTGACATATAAAGGTCGGATTCAGGCAGGCCTGGTGATAGAAAATCTAGGAAGGTTTTGCCGACATAGAAACAAATGCTAGATAGTGCTCAAATTTGACAAACTCTGGGAAACAGGTCACTTCCTTACATGTTCTAGATACAAATCCTTTACAGATATGTGGTTTGCAAATATTTTCTTCCTTCCAGTGGCTTGTGTTTTCATTATTTTAACAGGCTCTTTTTGGAGAGCACGAGTTTTTAATATGGATAAGGTGAGATCCAATTTATCAATTTTCTCTTTAATGGATGATGCTTTTGGCATCAGATATAAGAACTCTTCAAGTCGTAGGCCCCAAGGATATTCTCTTATGTTTTCTCCTAAAAGTTTTATAGTTTTCTATTTTGTACTTAGAGCTATGGCACATTTTGATTTAATTTTCATATAAGGAGAGAGGATAAATTTTTGTTAAATTTTTAAAAAATCATGTTTATTGTATTAGAGTTATCTCAATTTTTCCCCCTTTGCCCTCCTCCACCCATCCCACCTCCCTCTCCCACAGTCAATTCCCACTCTGCTGTCCGTGTCCGTGGGCCATTCATACATGTTCTTTGTCTAGTCCCTTCTCCTCCTTTCCACCATTGTCCTCCTTCCCCATCCCCTCTGGTCACTTTCAGTTTGCTCCATATTTCCATGTCTGTGGTTTATTTTGTTCATTGGTTTATTTTGTTTGTTAATTTATTTTGTTGAATAGATTCCACTTATAGGTGAGATCTTATGGTATCTGTCTTTCACCGACTGGCTTATTCCACTTAGCATAATATTCAAGAGAGGAGAAATTTTTGCCTGTGGATATCTAATTGCTTTAGCACAACTTGTTTACACCTTCTTTAATTAATTTTTTCACCTTTGTAAAATAAATTGGGCACGTGTGTGTGGGTCTATTTCTGCATTATCTACTCTCTTCCATTGATTTATAGATTTATCATTCCACCAATATCACACTGTTTTGATTACTGTGGCTATATAATCAGTCTTAATGTTGGGTAGAGTGATCCCACCCAACTTTCTTCTTTTTTTCATAATTGCTTTAGCTATTCTAGTTTCTTTGCCTTTCCAAATAATTTTCAGAGTAAGCTTATTTATATCCACAAAAGCCTTGGTGAGATTTTCATAAGGATTGCATCAAACTGTAAATCAATTTAGGGAGAAGTGGGTTATGCTATTGAGTCTTCCAATCCAGGAACACACTGTACGTCTCTGTTATAATCTTTGACTCCTTCCCTCAGTACATTTTAGTTTTCAGCATACAAATTCTGTATATATATTTTTTAGATTTACAACTAATTTTTGAATGATTGCAAATGGCATTATATTTTTAATTACAGTGTCTACGTGTTCATTGTCAGTATATAAAAATACAATTGATTTTGTATGTAAATTTCTATCTTGTTCCCTTACTGAACTCAGGTGTTATTATTTCTATGAGTTTGTAGATTTCTTGGTATTTTCTATGATGTAGACCATCATTCCATCTGCAAAAAAGGACAGTTTTAGTTTTTCCTTTCTGATCTGTATTTTGTTTATTTCCTTTTCTTACCTTATTGAACTGGCTAGAACTTTTAGTACTATGTTGAATAAGAGAGCTGAGAGTAAACATTCTTGCATTGTTCCCAATCTTAAAAGGATAACATTCAGTCTTTCACCATTTTATATGTTGTGGGTGCCTGTGTATGTTTGTAGATATTCTTTATCAAATTGAAGCAGGTTCTGCATCAAATGGTATTTATTAATAAGATCTTAGTATTTTCTCCTTCCACTTGTTTTCTTATCTTTTTTCCATTTTTTTATTCTGGTAAAATACACATAACATACAAGTTTCTATCCGAAGCATTTTAAGTGTACAACTCAGTGGTATTAATTACATTTAAAATGTTTTGCAACCATCAACGCCATCCATCTCCAGAATTATTTTCATCATGTAAAACTCTACTCACTAAACCATAAATCCTTTAGCTCTTTTAAAAAACAGCTTTATTTCCATATAATTACATATCATACAATCCACCCATTTAAAATATACATTCAGCGACTTCTAGTATATTCACAGTTCTGTGTGACCATCACCACAATCAATTTTAGAATATTTTCATCACCTCAGTAAGAAACCCTGTTCTCTTTAGCTGTTACCTCCCTCTTCCTCCACACTTTCAGCCCTAAGCAACTACCAACCTATTTTTTATCTCTATAGGTTTCTTTATTTTGAACTTTCATGTAGAAATGGCATCTTCTCATGTGCTTATTTATCACTTGTAGATCTTTGAGGAAATGTCTCTTCAGAGCCTTAGCCCTTTTTACTTATGCTGTCTTTTCATTATTGAGTTGTAAGAGTTCTTTATATATTCTAGATACAAGCACAGTATCAGATACATGATTTGCAGGCATTTCTCTTATTCTGTGAGTTGTCTATTCACTTTGTTCAGAGTGTCCCTGGAAACACAAGTTTTCAATTCTGATAAAGCCTGATTTATCTTTTTTCTTTTATTGTTTGTGCTTTTTCCAAATCCAAGGTCATAAAGATTTACTACTCTGTTTTCTTCTAAGAATTTTAGAAGTTCTGCTCTTCCTTTTAGGTTTTTTTTTTTTTTAATGTATCTTCAGTTAATTGTGTGTATGGTGAACTTAAGTGTTCAATTTCATTCTTTTGCATGTGGCTACTCAGTTGTAGAACCATTCGTTGAAGAGACTCTTATTTTCTTATTAAACAGTCTTGATACCCTGGTTGAAATTAGTTGACCATAGATGGATGGGTGCACTTCTAGACTCTCAGTTCTATTCCACTGATCCATATATATGTCTTCGTGCAAGGACCACATTGTTCTGATTACTGCTGCTTTACAGTAAATTTTAAAATTGGGAAGTGTTGGTTCTCCTACTTTGTTCTTCATTTACAGAATTGTTTTGGCTATTCTGGGTCCCTTGCAATTCTATATGAATTTTAGTATCAACTTCTCATTTTCTACAAAGATCTCATCTGGTTTGCTTTATTCTACATTCAAGACTTGTACCGAAATTGAACATGAGCCTATGAAAAAGTTATTTTAAGTTAAACTCAAGTTACTTGCAAATATACTACGTAAAGGTTTTGTTTTGTTTTTTGAAAGTTAAAAGATAGATTTTGTCTGTGTAATGAATAGTGACTAAGGCATGCTGAAGTTCTCACAAAATAATCAGAAAATCTAGCCAGATCTCTTTCTAATATAAATGAGTATCAAGGGTGTATAACAAAGTGCTTTGGAAAAAAGCAAGGAGGAGAAATCTTGCTTTATAATTTCTCCTTTTGCTAGTGTGAATGGTATTGTTTTCCACATTTTATTTTCAGGTTGTCCATTGCAAATGTATAGAAATACAGTTGATTTTTATTGATCTTGTATCCTGCAACCTTGCTGGATTCATTTATTAGTCCTGAGAGGTTTTTTTCATGCATTTTCAATATATAAAATTATGTCATTTGCAAATAGAGAAAGATCTACTTCTTCCTTTCCAACTTGGATGCATTTTATTTATTATTCTTGCCTAATTTCCTTGGCTAGATCCTTCAGTACAATGTTGAACAGAAGTGCCAAAAAATTAACACCCCTGTCTTGTTCTTTATCTTAGGTAAAAAGCATCCATTCATTCACCAGTGAGTATAATATTACACGTGGGTTCTTTGTAGATGCTCTTTATCAGGTTGAGGATGTTCCCTTCAATTTCTAGTTTGTTGAGTATTAGCTTGTTTATATGGTAGATTACACTGATTACTTTTTGACTATGGAACCAACCTTGCATCCTTACAATAAATCCCACTTGGTTATAGTACCTTATTATTTTTGTATATTGCTTAATTATATTTGCTAATTGTATTAGTTTTCTATGGCTGCAGCAACAAATTACCACAAACTGGGTGGCTTAAAAGAACAAAAAGATGTTCCCTCACAGTTCTGGAGGCCAGAAGTCTGAAGTCAATATTGCTGGGCAAAAATCCAAGTATAATCTGGGCCCCATTCTCTCCAGAAGCTGTAGAGAAGAATTCATTCTTTTTATTTCCATTTCTTTTTCTGAAATTTCATTGTTAGTATATAGGAGAGCAGTGGATTTTTGTACAATGATATTGTATCCTGCAACCTTACTGTATTTGTTTGTCATTTCTAATAGTTTTTTTTTGGTGGAACCTTTAGGGTTTTCTATGTACAGAATTATGTCATCTTAAAAAAATGACACTTTTACATTTTCCTTTCCAATTTTCTTCTCTTGCCTGATTGCCCTGGCAAGGACTCCCAGCACTACATTGAATGAGAGTGGTGAGAGTGGGCATCCCTGTCTTGTCCCTGGTCTTAGAGGAAGAGCTTTCAGTGTTTCACCACTGAAACACTGTGGTCTTGGCCGAGGGTTTGTCATATATGGCCTTTACTATGTTGAGGCACTTTCCTTCTATTCCTACTTTAAGTGTTTTAGTCATGAATGGATGTTGTATTTTATCTAATCCCATTACTTCATTATAAGATCATGTGATTTTTATCTTTTCTTTCATTAATGTGGTATATTACATTGAACCATCCTTGTGCCTCTAGAATGAACTCCATTTGATCATGATATATTATTCTCTAATGTATTGTTGCGTTCAATTTGCTGTTATATTGTTTAGGATTTTTGCATCTGTGTTCAACAGATATTGATCTGTACTTTGGTTTTTTGTGTTGTTTTTGCCAGGTTTTGGTATCAGGGTTATGTTGGCCCCATAAAATGTGTTAGGAAGTATTGTCTCTTCAACTTTTTGGAAGAGTTTGAGAATATAGGTTTCAAATCTTCTTTGATGGTTTGGTAGAATTCACTAGTAAAACTGTCTGGTCCTGGACTTTTATTTTTGGGAAATATTTCAATTTCTTCACTGCTAATTGATCTATTTTAAGATTTCCAATTCTTTATAATTCAGTCTAGAATGGTTATATATTTCTAGGAATTTATCCATTTCTTCTAGGTTATTGAATTTGGTGGCATATAGTTTTTCATAGTATTCTATTATACTTTTTTGTATCCCTGTGATATCTGTGGTAACTTCTCCTCTTTAATTTCTGATTTTGTTTATATGGGTCTTTTCTCTTTTTTCCTTACTGAGTCTAGCCCAGAGGTTGTCAGTTTCATTGATCTTTTCAAAGAATGAGGTCTTTGATGTATTAATATTTTGTATAGTCTTTTTGTTCTCTATTTTATTCATTCTGCTATTTTTAAAAAGAGCTGAGGGAGGGAAGGTGGGAGGGGGCAAGGGAAAGGGGGGGGAAGGAAATAAAGTAAATAAATTAATTAAAAATATAAAAAAAAAAAAAAAAAAAAGATTTTATGTATTTATTTTTAGACAGAGGGAAACGGAGGGAGAAAGACAGGGAGAGAAACATCCATGTGTGGTTGCCTCCCATGAGCCCCCTACTGGGGACTTGACCCACAGCCCAGGCCTGTGCCCTGACTGGGAATCGAACCAGAGACCCTTCGGTTCGCAGGCTGGAGCTCAGTCCACTGAACCACACCAGCCAGGGCTCATCCTGCTAAATTTTTATTATTTTCTTTCTTCTGCTGGTTTTGGGTTACTTTTGTTCTTCCTTTTCTAGTTCTCTTAGATGTAATATTAGGTCATTTACTTGGGATTTCTCTTTTTTCTTGAGATAGGCCAGTAATGAAATAAACTTCCCTCTTAATTACTGCTTTTGCAGCATCCCAGAAGATTCGATATGTTGTATTGTTATTCTAATTTGTCTCTATATACCTTTTGATCTTATCTTTTATTTTTCTTTTGACCCAATCATTTTTTAGTTGTATGTTGTTTAATCTCCTCATTTGTGGGTTTCTTTACTTCCTTTTTGCAGTTGATTTGTAATTTCAAGGTCTTGTGGTAAGAAAGTATGCTTGGTATAATTTCAGTCTTCTTGAATTCATTGAGGGTTGTTTTGTGACCCAACATATGGTCAATTTTTGAGAATGTTCCATGAGCAATGGGAAAGAATGTATAATCTGATGTTCTGGGGTGAAAGGCTCTGTAAATGCCAATTATGTTCATTTGGTCTAATGTGTCATTTAAAGCTGGTATTTCTTTATTGATTTTCTGTTTGGATGATCTATCCAGAGCTGTCAATGGAGTATTAAGAACCCCAGCTATGATTTTGTTTTGGTCTGTTTCTTCCTTTGGTTCATGTAAGTAGTTGCTTCATATATGTCAGTGCTCCCTGACTATGTGCGTATATATTAAGAAATGTCATGTCTTCTTGATGTAGTGTCTCCTTTATCATTATAAAATGTCCATCTTTATCTGTGGTTATCTTTGTTGTTTTGAAATCTATCTTATCAGATATAAGTATGGCTACACCTTTTCTGTGGATGCCTTTTGCTTGGAGAATAATTTTACATGCTTTTTCTTTGAATCTACCTTTGTCTTGGCAGCTTAGATATGTCTCCTGAAGGCAGCATATGGTTGGGCTTTGTTTTAGATCCAGTCTGTCACTTCGTGCCTCTTTATTGGTGAATTCAGTCCATTTACATTTAGGGTAATTATTTATGTAGGAAGAATTCCTGTAGCCATTTTATTCTTTGTTTTCTGGCAGCTATGTGCCTCCCCATTGGTTCTCTTCCTTTGTGTTTTGGTCTGTTGTTTTTGTTTGGTGGTATTCCATACTTCTTTTCTGTTTCCCTTTTCGTTAAGCTATACATTTCAGTTTTGGTGTTTTCGTGTGTGGTCACCATTAAATTTATGAAAAAGAAAGTTTCATTAAGAAGTTTTTTCTCTTGAATGCATCTGATCTCCATCCTCCTTTGTAAACTCAGACCTTTACCCCCTCCCCTTTTATGTTTTTGTTTTCACAAATTGACTTTGTGTTGTAAGTTTTTTGGTGACGTTACTTACAGTGTTTTGACCTTTTGTTCTTTGTTTCAGGTAGAATAGCCCCCTTGAGTATTTTCTGCACTGGAGGTCTTCTGGTGATAAATTTCGTCAGCTTCTGTATGTCTGGAAAAGTCTTTATTTCTCCTTCATATTCAAAGGATAACTTTGCTGGATATATTATTCTTGGCTGGTAATTTCTCTCTTTCAGTAGTTTGAATATTTGGTTCCACTCTGTGCTGGATTGTGGAGATTCTGCTGAGAAATCCAGTGATAAATCCATGGGCTTTCCTTTGTAGTCACTTCCTCTTTTTTCCTGGCTGTTTTGGGAATTCTTTGTCATGAATTTTCGACAGTTTTAACAGAATGTGTCTTGCAGAAGGCCTCTTTGGATTGAGGTGACTAGGTGTTCTGTGTGCTTCTTGGATTTGAGGATCTGGCTCTTTCCATAGGTTTGGGAAGTTCTCATCAACTATTTGCTTGAATAGGCTCTCCATTCCCTTCTCCCTCTCCTCTTCTTCTCATATGCCCATTATTCTTATATTACTATTTCTGATGGAGGCAGATAGTTCTTGTAGAGCTCTTTCATTTTTTTAACGCTCACGTCTCTCTCTCCTTCCATCTGCATCATTTCTAGATTTCTATCTTCGATATCACTAATCCTTTCCCCCACCTGGTCAGCTGTATTTCCTATGCTCATTAGCTCATTCTTTATCTCTTTTGTTGAATTCTGCAGCTCCAGGATTTCTGTTTGGTTCTTGTGAAAGTTTTCATTTCCTTGGTAAAGGGCTCATTTTGTTCATTAATTTGTTTTCTGATTGTATTAAATTGCCTGTCTCTGTTTTCAGAACTACAATCTTGAATTCTCTGTCATTTACATCAGCCAACCTGAACATTTTTGGCAGCAGGAACCGGCTTCATGGAAGACAATTTTTCCATGGACGGGGGTGGTGGGAGGATAATGCCAGCTAAGTTTCACTTGCTTGCCCGCTGTAACAGGAGGTGGAACAGCAGGGCCACTCACCTCCTGCTCTTCGGCCCCAGTTGCTAACTGGGGCCCCAGTACTGGTCTGCGGCCTGGGGGTTGGGGACCCCTGATTTATATCACATATTTTCATGCGTTCCAATTTGCCTTCTGGAGATTTTTCATTTTCTTTCTGAGCTGCCACACTACTTTGGATATTCATGGTATTTGGTGGGATCCTTTTCTGTCTATACCTCTATATATTAGTAGCCCAAAAAGGTCTTTCTAGTATTTTCCAGTAGGTGGCACTGAATCACTAGTTTTTTAGCTCTGTGAAATCCCAAAGCTGACCTCTGTGGCTGCCATCAGTACAGACAGCTGTGGTGCTTGGGGTTGGGATTGTCTGGGAGAAATCCAGCTGCCTACTTTGTTTTGCCCCCTCAGTAATGGCAATCTCAGACCTCCGCGTGGTGGCCCCCATGTTCCCCAACCAGGCATCAATCACAGAGAGTGCCATATACTCAGTGGAAATAGTGATTATGTAGTAATAGTTTTTGGGCTTGCAGATAATGTATTCTGCAACCCCACACCGAGGATGACAGGAGGAGGATTTTGGGAGTCTACAGGGCAGCAGGGCTCTGTGGCTTTCTTCTTTTGGCTGGAATGCCAACCACCTGACAGCCATGGCAGAACCCCTGTATTGTATCCTTGCCCAGGTCTCTTGGCTCAGCCACGACTCTCACTGCCCATTCTTGCAGGAGTACCCACCGTGTCTCTCTGCTCTGCCCAGCTGAAGGAAGCACCAGTCACAGTCAGGTTCCTCCCCTCTGCAGGTGAGCCTGCCATAAGCTCCCAGCTGCATGGCTGCACCCATCTGTAGTCATTCTGAACCCTCCCTTCTCTCATCCTGTTTATTCCCATTTGCCCACTTTTAAGTGCTTCTATGCGCAAATCTCTCAGCGTGCCTGTATGTTGAGCAGGAAATGCGTTGTTGAGTTTAGCTATTCAACTTTTTGAAGTCTCAGGGGGAAAGTCGAAGGGTGTGTCATGCCACCATTCCTCTGACGTCACTCTGTAATATCCCTATTTTTTTATTGGAGCGTTAAAAATATTTTTTAATTTATTTTTAGGGAAGGGAAGGGAGAGAGAAAGAGAGGGAGGGAAACATCAATGTATGGCTGCATCTCACGCACCCCCTACCAGAGACCTGGCCTGCAACCCAGGCGTGTACTCTGCACTGGGAATCGAACCAGTGACTCTTTGGTTCATAGGCTGGCGCTCAGTCCACTGAGACATACCAGCCAGGGCTACTGGAGCATTAAAACCATTTACATTTAAAGTAATTATAAATGGGTATGTATTTATTGCCATTTTATTCTTTATAACTATGTACCTCTGTTTTGTTTTTGTTTTTCTTCTTAAAGAAGACCCTTGAACATTTCTTGTAGTATTGGTTTGGTGATAATGACCTCCTTTAGTGCTCTCTTGTCCTGGAAGCTCTTTATTTCTCCTTCAATTTCAAATGATAGCCTTGCTGGGTAGGATGGTCTTGGTTTTAGGTCCTTTCTCTTCAGCACTTTATTCTGCGCCAGTCCCTCCTGGCATGAAATCTTTCTGTTGAGAAATCAGGTGACAGTCTCATGAGAAATATTTTTGTGAATAACTAACTGTATTTCTCTTGCTGACTTTAAAATTCACCCTTATCCTTAACCTTTACTATTTTTATTTTGATGTGTCTTAGTATGGTCCTCTATGGTTCAGCAAGTTTCAGACTCTTTGTACTTCCTGGACTTGTGTATCTTTCTCCCTCACCAGGTTAGGAAAATTTTCAATCATTATTTCTTCATATAAGTCATCAATCCCTTGTTCTCCCTATCCTCCTTCTGGTATCCCTTGTTGAGGATGTTATTATGCCTTGTGGTGTCCCAGAGATTCCTTTAACTATTTGTATGTACGTATTCTCCTCTGGTTGCTTTCCGCTACCATGTCTTCCAAATAGTTGATTTGACCCACTGCTTCATTTAGTCTAGTATTTATTCTTTCTAGTGTATGCTTTGTTTTAGATATTTTATTCTTTATTTTTGACTGGTTCTTTTTTATTGTTTCTATGTCCTTTTTCATGCTTTACTATGTCTTTTTTCAGTTCTCAATGAGTTCATCCATTCTTTCCTTGTGTTCTTTGATCATCCTTATAACTGTTGTTTTGAACTCTGTATTTGGTAGATTGCTTGCTTCCATTTTATTTATTTCTTGTTCTGGTAAATTCTCCTGTGTTTTGTTTGGAGCGTATTTCTTTGTATCCCCAACATGGCTTCCTCTTTGTATTTGTTTCTGTGTATTTGGTAGGTCATTTATGTCTTCCACTGTTGGTATCTGGTCGTATATAATAGGTATCTTTTGGGGCTTAGTGGCACAATCTCCCTGATTACCTGAGCTAGGTTCTCCAGGAATGTACCCATGTGAGTTATGGGAGCTTCCCTATTGTAGTTGAGTCTTGATTATTGTTGGCCTATTTGTTGGTGGGGTTGACCCTCAGGCTGACTAACTTTAACAATTCACTCTGATCATGGTTTATGAGCTGCTCTACATGGACCATGTCCATGATGCCAAATTCAGCTCAGCAAGTTCTGGTGCATCCTGAGCTCTCCCTCTGTGTATACTGCCTGTGGAGCTAAATGGATTGTGCTGATGTGGTCTGAAGCCCACTGCCAGGTCTCTTGGTTCTGGGGCCTCTCGGAAGGGACTGTGGTGTAGACCAATATAGGAAACTGCCTGTGACTGGCCCTGGGCTACCTGTTTGGTGATACAAAGTGATCCACAGTTTGTGGATGCCTCTGGAGGGCCTGGGTACACATAGGAAGGGCCAATCTGTGTACCAACGCTAGCTTCCACCATCACTGAACCCAGGGACAGGTCAGCAAAAGGCCCAGTTCACTGTGAGATCTACCTTTGCCTTTCCAGGCTCAGTCACTGAAAGAGCCTCTGGTGGTATGCGACTTGAGTGAGGTAAGCTCTCAGTGAGTAACTGGGTAGGGGAAATGGTGTTCACTGGATTAATACATATTCAAACTTAGTGCCAGTGTTTGGTCCGAGGTCACACAACAAAAAGTTTCCAGGTACAAAAAGGCCAGCCCCACCCTCTGGTGCCTGTGGACCATTGTTGTGGGGTGGGGTCGGAGTGAGATATCTGGGTGAGGCCAGCAGAATTCATCCAGCCCAAATAAACCAAGATTTGGCTGTGTGAAGGGACAGCTCTGCACTTGAATTGTGGTACTGGTCAGGCATGTAAAGGAATAATAGCCCATACCCTGCAGCCACACAACTCAGTCTCTGCTCAGGCCTGCCCAGAACTTTTGAGAGCCTTCCAAGAAAATCTGCACTGTGGGCACAGGCTAAGGGCAGCCAGCTGCCTCCTCTGCAGGGCATGAGCTTGGCAGGACGGGGGCACTGGTAGTTTGGGAGGTTGGGTGAGTGGATCTCCTGGAGACAATGGCAGGGGTGGGGAGAATGGCTTTCACCCCATTGCCACACAGCTCAGTCTCTGACAACCCTGGGTCCACCTGAACCTCCGCAAGGGGTCTCTAAGAAACTCCACACCAATTAATTTGGGAGTGAGAATGAAGGACAGTCTGTAAATAATAGGGTGGGTTATACTGTGGTAACCAGAATTTCATAGGTTTGAAACATAAAATGATTTCTTCATTGCTCACACTACATATCCAACATAATCACTAGGGAATGAGGCTTATGGGGCTCCATCTTGAAACATACACAGGAGGGCAAAAGTACATGAACAGTTCTGAGTATGCAAAACATAGTTTATTCGTGTATTATTTATTAATTATTATGTTATTTCATATTATTATTAACTCCCTTTTCCCAAGCCCTTCTTAACTTCTATACTTCCAAGTACTTCTATAACTGCTATAGCAGGGAAAAAGTAAAATGGCAAATCATACATTTACTCTTAAACATTTTGTCTGGTCTGGAAATGACTTCTGCTCACATCAAAAGGACAAAACAAGTCACATGGCTGTGTTTAATCTCCAAAGAAGATGACAAAGTGAAATGAGGCTGAATTATTGCTGTATTACCTTAATGTCTATCATAAGGGAGGCAAAAATAAGTAGTATTACTTGAAAACTGTTTAACAAGCAGTTTTGAGTCCTAGATTATCTTCCTACTCCATATTGCTATGGTGCTAGACAACTCCACGCTTCCACTTTGGCAGAAACCTGAGCATTTATTTTGGGGGAAGGGTAAAACAAAATATACGTAGTCTGAATGACACCAGGTGTAGTCGAGGATAGGGGTGTTGTACTGCATAGAGACTACTTCCACAAGCTTTTTTACTCCACTGTGCTCCCAGAAAGTTAGCAGATAGGTCTTTGCCTTTTTAGCAGGGAATTGGAAAAGTATTTTGGGTGAAATATGACCATATTTAAGTAAAGGTTATAAATATATTGACAGTGCAGTGATAAAACCTTAAAATAAACTTCATGTTTAACAAGTAATAATTGTTGATTCCAATCAGCAAAAAGAATTAAGAGCATACCACTAAGAATTATAAAAAAGATGGGAAGACTAACAAACAAAAAAGGAAATGGAGATAATGCATGAAGAGATACAAACAAGAATAGCATATTATACAAATGGAGCAGAGAACACAACGAATCATGGAACTTAAAAACATGATAGCAAAAAAAATCTTAGAAGAATCTTGGTAGAAAACTCTGAAAATAGTGAGGAAATCTCCCAGAAAATAGAACAAAACAATGGAGAAATAAGACATAAGAGAAAAAGATAAGAAAATTAGAGGACCGATCCAGAAGATCTAACATTCATATAATAGGAGTCTCACAGAAAGAAAACAATGAAAATAGAAACAGAGATCATAAACTCATTAACAAATTCGAGGAAATATCCTAGAACTAAAAGCCATGGTTTTCTAGAAAAGGCCCACAAAGTGTCTATAACAATGGATGGAAACAGATCGACACTTAGTGAGGTCATTTAAAAATTTCAAAGCTGCTCTACGTGGACCATGTCCATGATGCCAAATTCAGCCCAGCAAGTTCTGGTGCATCCTGAGCTCTCCCTTTGTGTATACTGCCTATGGAGCTAAATGGATTGTGCTGATATGAAGAAAAGAAAAGATGTTAAAGCTTCCAGAGAGATGTAAACAGGCCACAAATTTAAAAATTGGGAATTAGAATATCTTTAGATTTCTCAATGGACAACTCTACAAGCTAGACAATCAAAAAACAATGCCTTCAAAATTTTGAAGGAAAAATATTACCAACATTGAATTTATGACCATATTTATGGTAGCATAAAACATTTTAGGACATGTGAAGTGGTATGGGTTGAATTGTTTCCCCCAAAATTCATATGTTGAAGACTTAATCCCTAATACCTCAGAATATGACCTTACTTGGAAATAGGGTTGTTAAAGATATAATTTTAGTTAATATAATACCATACTGGAATAGGGTGGGCCCTTAATCCAATATGACTGATGTATTTATAAAAAGAGAAAATTTGGACATAGATGTACACACAATGGGAATGCCATATGAACATGAAGGCACAGATAAGGGTGATGTACCTACAGCCAATAAATACCAAAGGTTGTCAGCAATCCACCAGAAGATAGGAAAGTTCTTTGGAACAGTTTTTCCCTCACAATCCTGAAAAAGAATTAAACTTGCTGATACCTCATTTCTGTTGGTTAAATCACTCAGCTTTTAGTATTTTGTTATGGTAGCCCCAGCAAATTAATATATGAAGTTAGAAAAAATTTACCTACCATGTACCATTTCTCACATAGCAACTGGAAGATGTACCCCACCAAAATTAAGTAATAAAAAAGAAAGACATAGTGATATAGGAAACTGGAAATTCAACATATGAAAGGATCAAAGGTAATCCTTAGGATAATGGTGAGGGAAGGTCCCAGCTTTTCCCCAAGTATTGAAGGCAACTAGTCTAGACTAGTGCAGTAGAATTCAGGACAGACTTCTCAGGATTCCTGATGTTATGAGACCATTTAGTTTTGTACTCTGAGAGCAGAATACCTAGGTGGGTTTATCCCTGGTTCTTCTGAGTACTTGACTTTCCTAGATGAAGTGCTCTTGAAGTTTCTATTTTCCCTTTCATGCTGTCTGGATCAATTGAGAAGGATAACATCGAATTCTCACCCTGCCTATCTCCATTAGATTGTGATATGTGTTTAAAATAAAATTATATTATGTTATTTTTTTTTTTGAAATTTTGTTATAGTCACTATGCTACCCTGACTAATAATCCTCCAGATAAAACGTTTTGCTTTAACTGGCCCCTGGGAGGAGATTGGCCTTGGTGGGTTTAGAGGGGAAAAGTTATAGAGATCAGCTCACTCCTTGTCAGATGTCCGGTGTCTGACCCACACTACTGCCCTGCCATGTATGCCCATGTTAGTGGGCCTGTTTCTTGGGGTTCACTCAAGATTTTGCCTAGAATGCATTAGCAAACTCTCAGAAAACTGAAGCCAGACTAGGAAACTCAAAGACTCTTCAGCTTTTATCTGTGGCAACATTGCTTTTTCCTTACACAACCTGGTCTGTGATTGCTCTTAGTTTTCATACTGATAACCTGTCTCACTTATTTCTATTTAAAGGTTTGTTCAAAAATTACACAACACTTAATAAAACAGTAGAGTAATAATGAATGGAAAAGCAAGTCAAGAAGTCTGAGGAGGTCAGAAGACATGGCTAATGTTGTAAGCAACCGATTTTGTTGTATTCTCTCCAAAACTTTTCCATGCTTTCGTAGCTTACCTCACCCTCTCCTCCCTTCTGACATTTCAGACTTTCTAGATTGTCACAGTCCACACTGAGTGCTGAATTTAACACAGAAGGAAATGTAAAAGCAATAAAGTCTACATTCTGTTTTACAGGTGCAAAAATTAATATGTGTCTTGCACAAAGACACATGGATATTAAATGGCTGAGTTGGAATTTGGACTGAGATCAGTCTGCAAGCATGTCCTTTAAATATTTATTCTCTACTGCCTCTTCAGACCAAAAGTCTGGAAAAAAAGGGGTCTACGTAATCTAGAGAAAGTGAATACCTGGATTGGAGGGGAAGTTTGTGGGTGAAAAATACAACCTGACAGTACCCAGAGGGGAGGGGGAGGGGGATAATGGGGGAATGGAGGGAAAGGGTAGTCAAGGAACATGTATAAAGGACCCATGGACAAACCAAAAGGGGTGGGATTGAGGGTTGGAGGTGGGGGTCGGTGGGGTGGGGGAGAACGGTGGGTGGAAAATGGAGACAACTGTATTTGGACAACAATAAAAAATAAAAAAACACTCATATTTAAAAAATAGAAAAATACAACCAAATGTACAATGAAGTCTTTTGGATGGCATCAATAGAAAAACATTCAAGAAGACTACATGAGGATATTTGTAATTTTGTAGAATCTTCAACTTATCAATGTCGTTTGTTGTATTTGTTTCTTGTCATTTTCCAATGATCAATAGCCTTAAAACACAAAGGATGAGTGAGCTTATTTGAAGAGATAGAAAGGGAGACAGAAGTTGCATAAATAATGCCCTACTTTTCATCCAGCTATAATATGAAAAAAGAAGAGACTTTACCAAAATATTCTTAGTTATGTAGCTGTGATTATATACATACTATGATCTGGGAGTGTGGATTGTGCATTCAGTGAGGACATAAGGATGACTGAGTTAAAGAGAACATTAACTGACCAGTGAACCAGGAATTAAAGTGTCTTAGTATTTATTTGCAGTTTGGAATGTTCTGAAGCATTCTTGGTCACTATTTGGGTAATGTTTGTGGTTATGGCTATCCTTTTTTGATACACACACACACACACACACACACACACACACACATGCCATTGTACCAGGTATTGCAATTGGTTATTGTGGCAATAGTGGGAATACTGTACTTTCTTTATTATTTCTATTCCTTATCTGTTTGGGATGGACATCTGAATATGGTATAGTAAGTGGAAATTTGTGTATATATAGAAGAGTGAGAGGAGACCAAGTGGATCTTTACAAATAGTGAAGATGGAGTCACAGTGCTTGATAATTTGGACAGTTTTTGCATTACATTAGGACAAAATACAGCCAATGCCCTCCAGATAATATGTAGTGGATTAAACTTTCTGATTAGCTGTGTCTGCTCCAGGTGCCAGACATCCAGCAGTTAATATCTCATTCCTTAAAGGTGGCCCTCATCTCCAAAATTTCCGGGGTACAGTAGGATTGTTTTTATTGTCTAGGAAAAGAGCAGTTTCCTTTAAAAACTTATGCAAAAATGCCACTTCCATGGATTTGAGCTCTCTTGGGAAGACATGGTCCTGTCACAGGACTGAGAGCATCAGTTTCAATGATTTACAGCTAGTTTGTTTCAGAGCATACCATAATTAAATAGACTTGTTAAAAAAGTATTTTTCAGCTGTTGAAAAGTTCTAGAAGAATTGTTTTCTCTTCATTAAACAGGTGAGTTTTGAGGCAGTATAAGAAAATACCTAAAATATTATCAATTCTTCAATAAAAGGTAGAAGCTTATTGTCATTTGTTTCATTTCCTCAAAGATGCACTTTGTCCATTTGAAAAAGGTAGCATCCGGTTTATTCCTTCCATAAAAATTCTATTTTTAATCATGATATTTCAGAAACAATCTAAATGGCTCACTTAAGAGGAAATATTCCAGTCATTAAGATTGATATCTAAAAATGTTTTAAATTAAAGAGCAGTAAAAATATAAAAATGATTTAAAGAGCAGTAAACATGATTATGATACATGTGATAAAAACTAGAATACTAAATTATGTGTACCATATTATTATAATTATGTTAAAATGTTGACACAGACAATACACTGGAGAGACTCACTTCAAACTGTTAGCAGTAGTTCACTCTCATGTTTATGGAACTATGGATGATATTTATTTTTTATTAAACTTTTCTGTATTTTCCCAATGATCTGTATTGAGCAGGTGTATATTTTACAACCATAGAGTTATTGAAAAGGAAAAAAAGAAGAAGAAAAGAAACAGAGAGGAGATCATGGGATCTGCTTGACCTTCTTTTCCTATATAATCAAG
The DNA here is from genome assembly GCF_021234165.1 of Pteronotus mesoamericanus. NCBI lineage: Eukaryota > Metazoa > Chordata > Mammalia > Chiroptera > Mormoopidae > Pteronotus > Pteronotus mesoamericanus. The sequence continues at coordinate 7,172,101 of NW_026555073.1, forward strand.
AAAACCTGAGCAGAGAATTATTAGGGATAGTTTCCAGGAAATCTCCCTTAGATGCAAATCCCAGACCCAGATGCAAGGCAGTTTTTGCAAGTAAAATACACTTGTTTCAGTTGTAGGTGTTTTTCAAAAGCAAAAGGTGGGAGGAAGGAATGGTTCTGTTTCAGTGGAGCAATACTGCCACCAAAAGAAAAATATTAAAGAAACCTTCACAAGAGAGGGAAAAAGGAGAGGAGAAGAGAGGAGAGGAGAGGAGAAGGAGGCTTTATATTTACACAAACTGATTTCCTGTTTTTGCCAAAGACGCACCAGGGATTAAAAGGGAACCTCACAGCACAGCCTCCCAGAGGCTGACAGGGTTGCCGAGATGATTAAGGAGGATCCGTGGCCTAGCCCCCTGTAGTACTACCTGCTGGGGGATAGGCCCCACAGAGCCAGGAGAGGCCTAGCTAGGTAACCCACAGAGGCCCCCTTCTAGGCCCTATGGATTTCAGTCTGGCTAAGTTCTGCCCCGGGACCTGGCCCCTACCTACATACGACTCCCTTCTACCTCCTGTGGACCTCTGCTTAGGCTTTCAATGGTGCTCTGTCATCTGCTTTCTCCTCCATGCACACTGGCCCTCCTGGACATTCAATGAATGCAGCTCCCAGATTGTGGCCTTCATGGCCAAGCTCCTCTGTTTGCATGTGGCCTTCATGTGTGATGGAAGTCACACGCCACAGTGTCTATCCAAGCACCCAATGCTTTGGACATGCACTGCCATCATCTTCATGGCCTATTTTTCACCATGGCCTTCCCACCCATTTCTGAGATGGGCACCCACAATTCATCACTAGAAGGACCAGTGACTCTTCAAGGCCACAACATGCTGGGCTTCATATTTATGCTGGCTGTCAACCAGATGTGGACATTCTAGGGCCTCAGAGCTTCAGGATGCCAGGCCAGGCTTCCCCAGGCTACTGGACTCTTTGGGTATCTGGCAGAATGGCTATGCAGACAGCAGACAGCTGTTGGGCATGGGTGAGGTCAAGGACATAAAGCAGTGGGTAACACATTCTTTGTGATCACACTGCTCTTACCCACATTGGTTCTACCTCTCAGGCTATTATCTGTGAAGGTCTGCGCTGTACCTTACCAATGTCTGGTCGTCACCCTTCTTATGAGTTTTGCCCAGGCATGCATGAGTGACTAATTTTGAGTGAAGCCTAGAAAAAGTGAAGGTCTAGAAATAGGTCTGGGCTCCTATGAAACCTGCTCTACCACTTGTGTCATTTTATCCAACAAATGTGCTAGTTCCCAATGCTGGCTGGTGTAGCTCAGTGGATTGAGTGCTGGCCTGCAAACCAAATGGTTGCCTGTTTGATTCCCAGTGCACATGCCTGGGTTGCAGGCCAGGTCCCCAGTAGGGGACATGCAAGGGGCAACCACACATGGATATTTCTCTCCCTCTCTACCTCCCTTCCCCTCTCTAAAATGAATAAATAAGTAAATAAAATCTTTTTAAAAATGTGATAGTTCTTAAATAGTCAGTGGCATATAGAGATGCTGTAAGGGGTTGGAGGCCCCTTACAGGTGATTTGCAGACTCTTAGGATTTTGGGGCAAAGTCATGCCATCTGTGAATAACTCTGCTTTTGAAAAAAATTGGGGTTGCTACTGGGCCTTAATAGAGACTGAACACTCAACTGTGAGACAAAAAGGTGCCAAGTGACAAAAGTTGTCCACCGTGAACTGAGTGTTGTATGACTCAAGCCATAAAGACATAGTTAGCTGTGTACAACAGCACTTCATTGTTAAGTGCAAATGGTATATTAAGATGAAGCTCAAGTAGGTTCTTAAGGCACAAGTCAATTGCATGAAGAACTTTTCCCAATGCCCATAACTCACACTGCTGTTACTTCACCTTCACTCTCTCAATCTGCACCTGTTATGCCATGGGGAGTTCCTTGTGACGAGCCGACTGAGGAAGCAAATAGCCTGTTCTTCTTTACATATAGTTCTTTCTGTTAGGCATGCATGTGCCAAAAGTGGACAGCTGTAGCACTACATGCCTATGTGTGAACATCCCTAAAGGAGCACAGTGAGAGGAGATCATCCCAAAGCATAGAACTTTGAGCAGTGTACTTGGACGGATGGCCACGAGTCAAAGGCTCCCACAATTTATGAGCAGTCAACAATGGTGTGACTCAGTGGTCCAGAACTTGGAAGGGGCACCTTGGAAAATCAGAGATGAGGTCTGGGGAGGAGATATGTGCATAGAAAACTCCAAATCAGCACATAATGTGCAGATAATAGTGTCTGTGTGAAGATTCACAGAAGGGTGACTTTAGCAGAGCAGGGTTTCGCTATTCGCGTGCATAGATAGGACGGCCTACTCTGTGGGTATCAGTCAGACTCCATCACCAGCCATGCCTCTCATTTCTCAAAGTGACCATGATGGAAGGGATGGAGGTTATTGAGTGGATTTTACAATGTATCCATTTTGCTAGGCGCAACTATATATCCCAGAATTTCATATGTTGTATGTTTACAGTGAGGGTGGGCCACAAGGAAGATTCTCCCAGGATGTTAGAAGGTGGAAGGGAGGCAGCAGGCATGTTGTAACATGTTATTGCTAATCTGCTGACTCAACTTGGGGTGAAGCAACAGCTGAGCCGATTATGTGTGTTATACTGTAGCTCCAGGACAAAGGGCCCTGGCCTAGGCAGGACACTACCACCACCAAACTCAGGGGCACTGACATGGACATGGGCATCGGTCCACCCTGTTGGCTTCCAGACTGTGCTCATGGGATTCCTGCCTGCTCATATTTTCTTCCTTTCTGCCCTGTGAGCTTCGACCACTTATATCAGATGCAGAACCAGCATTATAGGGACTGCTAGCCCCCATAAGTATGTAAGCCAAATCCCTATAATAAATCTCTATCCGTCTGTCTATGTATTAACCATCTACATTTCATACTAGTTCTACTTGCCATGTTGGACCCAGGTTGATATAGGAGTTGTTTGAGGCCAGGTTCTTTCCTATGTGCAGTATCCTTCTTGACTGGATCTGGCCTGCCTGTACCTCTTAACCCCAGTGGCCACATCCACTGGGTATATTATTCATGCTTTTTTTACATTCTGTATTTTATGATGCTTTCACGTATTGGTGCTTTGCTGGCCAGGGAGAGACTGCCCCTCTCAGGGCAAGGTAATTCCTCTAGGTCACACGTGACTCGCTTGGGAGAATTCCATTCACATGCACGCCAAACAGTCCAGAACCCATACCAGTCGACTGGCTCCTTTATGGAGCTCTCACAGGTTAAGTGACTAGTGCCTTGCCCCAATATCACCTCAGGAACACGGACAAGGCAGCTAGGGGAAGACCCTGCAACAAGGAGCACCGTGGCCTTATTCAAACCAGCCAATTCTAACCTGTTTACCCTTCTCTGCTTTGCCTTTCCCACAGAAATTTCAATAAAAGCCTGCATGAATGCATTCCCCTGACTGCTTCTGCCTCTGGACCAACTCTGGTGCATTTTCATGTGGCCCTGCATGCCATGACATGTCCCCTCCTTTTGGGAACTATAAGTAAATACACTTTTCTATCAAAAGCCGTGTCTCTGTGTCTGTCACCTTACCATACCAGATGCTTTTTAAAACAGTGGGACAAAATTGTGGTCAAAATGGAAGGGAATCTATCCACATAGATCTTTCTGATACTCCAAGTGATGCTGTCTACTGAGCATACTTTATTAACCAACTATCCAGTCACATGTGAAGATAATGTAATACCTGGTAATTTTTCTAACCAGTTCATGACCAGTGTCTCTCCACTAGAAACGTCAATGTTTGAGGGAAATGTTGACTTCATCAAAAATTCTTAGAAATACATCTTTGAGACAAATTTTTTAATTTATATGAAGATTCCAAATGACTGCAATTAAGTTGTCAAAATCGTAATGAAAGTGCTGTCTTCAGACAAGTACTCAGCCTTTACATATTTCAGTCTCCATGGTTACTGTGGCAGAACCTGCATTCAGTTGTTACATTGATGATGTCACCCATGACAAAATAATGAACACTGGGACACTTGTCCCTGTGGATTCAGTATCTATTCAACACAGTGAGTAAGAAAGATGTTTTTAAGGGAACTGTGTGTGTTTTCTTTGCGTTCACCACTGGAAGTTAAAACCAAGTTTTATGATTCAGAGATGAGTGACTTATTTCTTGAAGTTCAGATTAAGAACATTTCATCTTCAACTGTTTTTGTACAAAAGGTTTCCTTACAGCCACCTGAAATGTACACTGCAGCAGAATTAAATAATGTGAACTGGGCGGGAGAAGACGAGTGTACCTTTGGAACAAGAATGTTTTTGCAGTCAATGGAACAACGCCAGTATTTATATCACTTTCAGATCAAGCAGGAGTTTTCAGAGAAATCTGGTGCCGTTAGAGGACTGAAAGAAATGGGAAAATTGGATATTATATGGAAAAGAGATCTCGGTGAACTGGCAATGCTACAGACAATCCAACTTGAAAGAGAAGCTCCAGGTTTTGGAAACATGAGCATGTCTCTGGAGACGATTCCAGATACTGTAAGTCTAGAAGAGCCTTTTCATATTACCTGTAAGATAACAAACCACAGTAAGAGGAAAATGATACTGGTTTTGAAGATGTATGATACAGATTCTATTCGTTGGTGTGGAAGTTCAGGAAGGTATCTTGGAGAGCTGCCTCCAAGTTCATCTCTTTGCTTTACCCTGACACTGCTGGCCTTCAAAATGGGCCTACAAAGTGTCTCTCGCATACAAATAACAGACACATTATTAAAGAAAATATATGTCTGTGATGATATTGCAAAAGTCTGTGTAATACCTTCCCTTGTTAAAAAGAAAACATGAAGAAAAATCCCAGTGTTGTGCTTTCCAGGGAATTTCACAGAAAAGCTTTTCATACGTTTGGCAGCAGCAACATGAACAACTAGTAACAAATATGCAGGCAGACACTTTTCATTTACTTCCTTTAAGACTGTGAATTCCCTTGAGAATTAAACAATTCTTGATTTAAAAAGCAACAATCTGTTGATTTTTCATCTTATATGGATTACTTTCTAATTCTACACTTGTATATTTCCTAATGCTTATCATTAAGGTCATTACAGGTGGCCATTGGGCTCTTCTGGTTTCTTTAGAATGAGGTGACCATTTAAAAATAATTATACCTGCTTTCCAGAAATTCTTAATAGCTTTTGACACTTCCTGTTTCAGTAAAGCTGGTATTAAGAGAATATATTAGAAGTATATTGATAATTTAATTAAAATAATTATTATGATTTATTTGGTAAGATTTCAATGTACCCATTATTATTTTTTTCCTCTCTCCCGTTCAGTCAACAGAAAACTCTCCATGATGGTGCTTAATGCAATTCAGGACGGTCCTCACTATTTAAACTTATTGACAATTGCTACTTGGTACAGGTGTATTTTTTTCTAATAATATTCTAAATTATTGGGTGTTTAGTATTGCATTTATGCAACCCACTGAATTGGCTCTTTTAATTTATCTTGGTAAAGTTCTATGAACTACAGTGTTGGTTTATTTTCATCAGTTGTTTTTCTTGCAGGGACCCTTGCGTATGCTACTTGGATTATTCAGGTGGTTCTTAAAAATTAGCATAATGTATTCTTTACCTTTTATTCCAAGACAAAAATCAACCTTCTTTTTTATGTATTTAAAATGTGCCACTTTTTTTTCTCAGGTAGATTTATACAGTTTGGAATGGGGTGTGGAACTCTAAGACAAAATGTTTGTCACCTAACCAGTGAGTGGAAGCACAAAGATTTGCTCCTGCCTCTGTTTTCCACAAAAACCTGATCTTCTACTCATGGCTGGGACTAATGTGATAATGAAATATATGTTAGAAATTTTTAGTGCTATATTTTAAAAATTATTCTCTAATCTTTTATTCACATATTAGTTTTTCTTTAGAAAAATATAACCATCTCAGACATTAGCCAGTCATCGACTTTGGACAGCATAAGCTTCATACTTCAATGATAATATTTTCCTTAAGTCTATAACTCTCCACATGGCTTTTCTTTTTTTTATTGTTGTTCAATTACATTTGTCTTAAAATCTAAGTAACGATTTTATCACACCTTCATTATCTTGTTTTATGTTTTACAGTTGTTCCAAATATTTCCCCCGTGGCCTCCTCTGCCCAGTGTGCTGGCCACTTCCATAGTCCGTCCCCACCCCGTTGTCCATGTCCATGGGTCACGCATGTATATTCCTGACTAATCCCTTCCCCCTCTTTCAAACAGTCCCTCCCTCTCCTCCCCTTTCACCACCGACAGTCTGTTCCATGATTCTATGCCGCTGGTTCTATTTTGCTCGTTAGTTAATTTCATTTATTAAGTTCCGCTTAGAGGTGAGATCACATAGTATTTGCCTTCCACCGCCTGGCTTACCTCACTTAGCATAATGCTCTCCAGCTCCATCCATGTTGTCATGAAGGGTAGCAGCTCCTTCTTTCTTTCTGCTGCGTAGCATTTCATTGTTTAAATGTGCCACAGTTTTTTGATCCCTTCATTTACTGATGGGCACTGAGGCTGTTTCCAGCACTTGGCTACTGTAAATAATGCTGCTATCAACATTGGGGTGCATAGGTTCTTTTGAATTGGTGTCACATTGCTTTTCTTTGAATGTGTAAGCACTAATTTCTTAGTGCAGGGGCACTTTGTGAATGTATTGTCCATAGAAATCACAGAAATTATAAGCCCCTTCCATTTGATCCTTTAGGCCCAGGAGTGGTAATAGACCCACAGCTATTATTTACTCTGGGTTACTGTCTTGTTTTCGTCCAACTTTCCCAACTCTGGCCACAGCTGTTTAAATAATTAGTTTACTAACTTTGACCCCATTCTCTCTTTTCTATTGGAGACTTGACTGATCAACATAAGCAGACATACTTAACATACACATACACGTAGTACACATATACCACACAGAAGTACATACCACATAAGTTCCTTAGACAGACTTTGACATTGAATTTAATGGCATGTAGTCATGAAAGAATATTTTTTACCCATGGGCTATAAACATTTCTGGAATCCTTGAGGAAAAAGTGTTAAGAAATCAAAACAACAAATGATGTAAAAGGAGGTAGGAAAAATAGGAGCTAGGTAACATATCATGAATTTCATTTTATGCTATGTTTGTATGTAGACTTAACTTTGTAAATGGTCATACTTGGGAGCAATCATCTCATCATTAAATATGCACTTCTATTTCTCCTCTAACCTGTGTTTGGATTGTAGAAATACAAGAGAAATGGCAATTGAATCAGTTTTGATACTGCTGCCTTCATTCAGGCAATAAATGAGAGAGAGGTTTGACTAGGCCAGTGGTAGCATGAATGTAGAAATAGTTACAGAGAGAATGATATTTATGGAATTAAATCAGGAGACCTCCAAGAACACACTTTCATGAACAAGTTCAGTATCTGGGACTCTCACTTATGTGTCTTTTTTCCTTGTTCACAGACTGTATTATTCTTGAGAGCAGTTGGGGGTAACACATTTTTTTCTTTGGTTATATTATAAGTGCTGATATTCCCCCCTCCCCCCCTTTTTGCTAAAGTTTCTCATGTGGAAGATTGAATGGCTAATAGAACTTTTGTCTGACTTGAAGAAATGGGAAAATGAGTACGTAGCTGAAATTGAGAGCGGGGAAAATATCATGGAATGGTTAAGAAAATATATCACAGAATGGTGCAAGCACTGGATTCTAAAAGATTTCCATTTTAGTACTGCCTTTACATCATAAATGCTGTTTGATCTGCACAGGCTTAATTCTTTGGTCTTTTATTTCCTCACTGCTAAAATAGTGATAAAAATGAGCTCTAATATTTATTGTGACTTCATTATGACTCATAATGTGGTTACAATTTAATTTTCAAAACAATCTTACAAGATAGGTAGACTATACTATAAGTGATATAGTTTCTGTGCTTCTAACATGGTAGTTCATTCCAACTGATCGGAAAGGCCTTTGTCTAAATCTACACAGAGAATCTTCTGAGATTCTCCAAATTAATTCTCTAAAATTTGGTGATTATATTTTATTCTATGCCTAGGTGAGATAATGAGAATATATGGTAGAAGGTGTCATCTCTCTGTCTGAGACATAATTCAGTTAAAAGGTTTGCAGAGTTTTAAGCAACCAGAGAAGAGACAGGAAGTGACCTGGTGATGTGCCTGTCCTATTGATTTAGTGCTTACTTCGTCATTATTTGGTTTGGTCACAACTCAAAGATAATATGTAACTCGACCTTAATGTCACCAATAGATTTCCATGGCATTTGTAAATGCTAAAGGAGCGGTTCTCATAGTGCTTGTAGTTCGAAAGAACGCATTGCGCTGACCACATGCTTTACTGGAAGGAACCGCCATGAGAGGAAGCCACTGGGCCACAGAAAGCAAGTGTGGGTCATGATTCTTAGCCTGAGTTGAAGGGAGGAGGACTTCTCACAGACCTCAATTCTAGATGCTGGCTTGGTAAATGGTGCATGAATTCACCATAGTTTAAGGCTAAATCTCTGATTATGTCCATTATGTCACATGGACATAAAAAAACAGAACCTATCCTCAAGGTTTCTTCACTTATAATTGACTTAGTTACAAGTTGCTACCTGGGCCAAGGCCCAGAGAAATCATCTTGTGTGTGGGCTACTCCCTTGACCAGGGAGATCAGCTTGAAATTTCCTAAAAAAATTCAAAACATAACTAACATGTGATCCAGCAATCCCAGTTTTGGGTATTTATCCAAAGAAAATAAATATCATAATTCCAAAAGATATATGCACTGCCATGTTTATTGCAGCATTATTTATGCTAGCAAAGATATGAAACAACCAAAGCGGTTATCTATAGATAAATGGATAAAGATGTGATTAAACACACACACACACACACACACACACACACACACACACACACAGAGGAATAGTATTCATCCATGAAGGAATAAAACCTTGCCATTTGTGGCAACATGGACAGATATTGAGAGCATTATGCAAAGTGAAATAAGTCAGACAGAGAAAGGCAAATACCATATGATCTCAGTTATACATAGAATTAAAAAAAAAAACAAGCTCATAAATATAAAAAACAGGTTCATGGCTGCCAGAGAGAGGCAGGGTTTGAGTATTGGTACAATTGAATGAAAGCAGTCAAAGGTACAAACTTATAGTTATAAAATAAATAAGTCATAGAGATGTTATGTACTTATTTATGTACAGCATGGTAAGCATTTTTAATACTGCATTGTGTATTTAAAAATTGTTAAGTAAGCAGATCTGAAAAAATCTTCATCACATTATTTATACCTCAACAAGAATAAGTAAATAAACAAGTCAAATCCTTTTCAAACTCTTCCAAAAAACAGAAGACAAGAGACGACTCCCAATTTCATTTTACAAGGCCATCATTTCCCTGATACCAAAGACATAAGTGCGCTACAAGAAAACTACCTGCCTATATCCCTAATGAATATAAGGACAAAAATTCTCAACAAAATACTAGGAAAATGAATTCAATAGCTCATTTCAAGGAACATACACTATGTTCAAATGGGATTTATTCCTGGGATGTACTACTGATTCAATATTCAATATACACTGATCAATAAATGTTATATATCATATTAATAGAATTAAAGGTTAAAGCCACAGTTTATAAATCGGAAAAAAAGATGTCAAAATTCCACATTAAGTCATGATAAAAACTTTCAAAACCTCAATATAATAAAGGTTCTATATGACAAGCCCACATCTAACATCATGTTCATTGGCTAAATGTTGAAAGATTGTCCTCCAAGATCAGGAGCTAGACAAGGGTGTCCAGCCTCACCACTCTTAACATAGTACTGGAAGTCCTAGCCAGGTCCATCAGCCAGGGGTGGGTTTCCTCCACCTCAGGGGACTGTGCAGGTGGTTGGGGACTGCCCCTAGATCCTCCAGCTTTGAGGGTGCAGGCCGTCCTTGGCTGGCTGATGGAGTGTGCGCTGTGCATGCACGTGCTATGGCCAGTCAGACTCACAGAACACAAGGAACAAGAGGCAGATGTAGAGAGAATTCAGGGGCCCCAGGCACTGGCTGCTGGGGGTAAGAGGCAGATGCCGAATTAAAAGACCTACACTACCCAAATGTGGATATATCCCCTGAGTGGTGAGCTGGAAAATTGTGGACTCCCTTCCTGTCAAGAAAGGAGTTGGCTAAGCTGGCCAGCCAAGATTCTTTTCAATGAGAGAGACCTGGGCATTTTGACTGGTGAAGCCCGGGACCCTGCAGTGGGAAAAGTTCAAATGGCGACTGACTATCGCCCAGTAGGGGAAGGCTCCCTTCATCTTTGGAGGTTGTGTAACTTATTAAGGACCACCCCCTGATCCCTTGATCTTGAGGGCGTTGGCTGCCAGAGTCAATGGAAGGGCTTTGTACTGCACATGTACAGGCTGGTGTAGGTCAGACTGACCAGGAACAAGAGGCAGGTGTTAGAACAACACAAGAGTTCCAGGGTCTGGCTCATGGAGTACAAGGCAGATGCCTAATTACTTTCATCTGTATATTCCCTCTGACGGCTGAGTTGGAAAAACCTGAACTGCTTTGCCTTGCCAGGGTGAAGCCAGTTGGGCTGGCTGGCTACAGCTCCATCCAATAAAATGCACCTAGACAGCTTCACTGCTGCAGTAAATTGGGACCCTACTTGGTAGCAAGACAAATGGGGTCCGTCACCAGATGGGGAGGGTTCCCTATACCTCTAGAGGCTGTGACAATGCTTGGGGACTAAACCCAGCTCCCCTTGCCTAGAGAACCTGGCTGCTGGCAAGGTCCATACTGTGCATATAACGGGCCACCACAAATAAAACTGAGTTTAGGAACAATACAAAGATGCCCAAAGAGGCTGGGGGTCCCAGACACTGGCTTTTAGGAGCACAAAGCAGATGTCCAAGTAAAAGCTTTACCCAGCTGAAATGTGAATATTCACATTTCCCTTGAAGGCAGAGTAGAAAAAAGAACTTCCTTGCCTTGCTAGGGCAGGGTCTCTGAGCCTGGCCATCCACGGTTCCTTTCAGTAAAAGGCACCTGGACATTGTGACTGATGGAGAAGCTTGGGACCCAAGTGGGCAGTACCTCAAAAATAGTGACTATTGACAGGGGGCAGCTGCCCTCCACCTCTGGAAGCTGTGCAGGTGCGCAGGGACTACTCCCAGCTCTTTTGGCCTGGAGAGCCAAGGCTGTCCAAGGCTGGCTAATGGGATGTGCGCTGTGCAAGTGTGGGCCTCCGCAGGTCAGGCTAACAGAAACCAGGAACAAGAAGCAAGTGAGGGGAGAGGCCAGAGGTTCCAGCTGCTCTCTCTTTGGGTGCAAGGCAGATACAAAATTAAAAACCTTAACCTAGTCAAATGTGCATATTCCTCCTGAAGACTGAATTGGGAGAGAAGTTTATTTCCTTGTTTTGTGAGAGGGAGGCCGCTGCACTGGCAGGCCCCAGTTCCCCTCAATAATAAACAGCTGGATGTCTTGACGCCTAGAGAAGCCTGGGGCCCCAGGAGGCGGCATATCAAAATGGCGGCTGACTGTTACCAGGTCGGATGATTTCCCTCAGCTGCCGAAAGCTGTGAGAGTGTTTGGGGACTGGTCCCAGCTCCTCTGATCTTGGGGACCAAGGCTGCTTAAGCCAGCGGACAAGGTATTTATTACGCATGCACGGGCCTCCGCAGGTCAGGGTGACAAGGACCAAGAATTACAGGCAGGTGTAAGTAGAGGCTGGGGATCCAAGGCACTGACTCTTTGGGTACAAGGCAGATGCTTAATTAAAAGCCATAAAATACTCAAACGTGCATATTCCTTCTGAAGTTTAAGTAGGAAGAAGCTAAACTGCCTTTTCTTGACAGGGTGAGGCTTGTTGGCTGGCCTACCACAGTTCCTCCCAATAGGAAACTCCTGGACATCTTGACGCCTGGCGCAGCTTGGGACCCAAATGGGCAGCATAACAAAATGAAGATTGTCACCTGGCATGGATGGGTTCCCTCCACCAGTGGCGGCTAGGTGGGTGAGTGGGGACCATCTCCAACTCCTCTTGCTTGGACAGCCCCAGCTGTCCAAAGCCAAGTGGCAAGGTTTACTCTATGCATGTATGAGCCACCGCAAGTCAGGAAAACCAAACATACGGATAAGAGACAGATGTCATGAGAGGCTGGGGGTCCTAGTGCTGGCTTTTTTAGGGTACAAGAACCATGCTTACTTGAAAGCACTAACCTATCCAAATGCAGATATTCCCTTTGATGGCTGAGCTGCAGAACTCCGGATTCTTTGCCTGGAACGGGAGGGGCTTGTTGGGCTGGCTGGCCCCGGTTCCCCTCATAAGAGACACTTGGACGTCTGGGCTGCTGGAGAAGCTTGTAACCCCACTAGGCAGCACATCCTGATGGGAACTAATCATTGCCAGGGTGAGCTCCCTGAACCACTGTAAACCGTGAAGATAGCTTAAGAACGTCCTCACATTTTGTTTCCTGGAGAGCCCCGGCTGCTGAAGGCCTACTGGTGGGGTGAGTACCTCAAATGCATGAGCCGCTGCAAAACAAACGGACAGGAGACCAGGAACAGGAGGCAGGTATTGGGAAAGGCTGTGGGTCCCACACACTGGCTCTTCAGGTACAAGGCAGCTGTGCAATTAAAAGCCCTAATAGACTGGAGGTGTTGGGATGGAGACTGCTCGTGGTGGCAACAGGGTGGGGGGGGGGCTGGGCAGGAGGGGGCGAGGAGCTCCCTCAACAATTAAAGAAACCTGGACTTCTTGGATGATGGAGAAGCCCAGGATCTTATCAAGGAGCATGTCCAAATACAGGCTGAATATCACTAGGTTGGGGAAGACTCCCATGGTTTCATATGGCTATGTGGGTAGTTGGGGACTGCTTCTAGCTCCCCTGCCTGGAGGGCACCTGCTGCCAGCCTTCTGCTGACCGACTGCACACTACGCAGGCATGGGCCGCCTTCCATCAGGCTAACTGGGATCTGGAATAAGAGGCAAGTGTCTGGAGAGGCTGGTGGTCCCAGGTACTGGGTTATGGCTTGGCCAGTCAAATGGTCCCACCCCAGCAAAGCTTTTTAAGCTCAACCTTCAGGAGCAATATGTGTATTTTAATAGGTTGGTCTTTTAATTAGGCATCTACATTGTCCTCTAAAAGTCATGCTGGACTTTTGGCCTCTCCCGACATTTACCTCTTGTTTCTGGTCCCAGTTAACCTGACTCAGGATGGCCCACTCACACACAGTAGGCACTTTGTTAGCTGGTCTCTCCGGACAGAAGAGCTAGGTGTGACCCCCACCCCACAAACAGCCTGCAGAGGTAGAGAGAGCCTTCTCCAGCTCCACTGTGGTCAGTCTCCATGCAGACGTGCTGTCCAGTGGGGTCCCAGGCTTCTCCAGCAGTTAAGAACTTCGTGTCTTAACTGAGGGGAAAGATGGCTGGCGTGCCCTCCCGCCCCACCCTGGAAAGGCAACTATCTCCAGTTTTTCCAGATCAGCCTTCGGGGGGAATATGCACATTTGAGTAGGTTAGGACTTGGGACTGGAAACAACCATCGCCTGAAACACAACTACCTCTCCCAGCACCTGCCTCTTGTTTCCGATTCTAGTTCATTTGACCCGAGGCATCCTGCAAATGCGCATTATGTACCCCATTAACGGAACTCTGGCAGCTGCCGGCCTCCAGGTAGAAGAGCTGGGAACAGCCCAAGCGGCCATCAGTAGATGAGTGGATAATAAAGCTGGAGTAAGTGCATTGACACAATGGGATAATATGTGGCCATAAAAAGAAAAAATTTTACCTTTTGTTACAGCATAGATGGACCTGGACCTTATTATGCTAAGTGATATAAGCCAGCCAGAGAAAGACAAATACCAGATGATCGCACTTACATTTGGAATTTAATGAAAAAGATAAACAAATGAACAAAATAGAAACAGAGGCATGGATACATAGAACAGACTGACAGCTGTTGGAGGGGATGGGGGAGGGGTGATTGGATGAAAGAAGGGGAAAGATTGAGCCAAAAAAACATGTATGTGTGACCCATGCACACAGGCAACAGTGTGGTGACGGCCAGAGGTAGGGTTGTGGGGGCTGGATGGAGGTGGGCAAAGGTGGGGAAAATGGGGACATCTGTATTGTGTCGACAATAAAAAGAAAGTTAAAAAAAGGAATAGGCATTGAAGCCTGGGGGTGCAGAAGTGGGAATGGGGATCTTCCCCTTTTCACAAGAAGCTTCTTTCTTTCTGAGGAAGCTTGCAGGTTAAATTCTCCAGAAATCAAAGATAGATAGATAGATAGATAGATAGATAGATAGATAGATAGATAGATAGATAGATAGATATAAAAGTATATATATAATTTTAGGGTACTATGGATACCCTTGTATCCTTTCTTTACCATTAAAAGATTTATATTTTTAAATTGTTGTTGAAGTATAGCTGTCTCTATTTTCCCACCACGACTTTCCCCCACCCCACTCACCCCCACCTCCCACGCTCCATCCCACCCCCTTTTAGGTTTGTTCATGGGTCCTTTATACATGTTTCTTGAGGACCCTTCCCTTCTTTGCCCTGTTATCCCTCTCTACTCTCCCCTCTGGTTTCTGTCAGTTTGTTTTTTTCTTTCAATATTGCTGGTTATATTTTCTTGTTTGTTTTGTTGGTTAGGTTCCACTTACAGGTGAGATCATATGGTATTTGTCTTTCACCCCCTGGCTTATTTCACTTAGCATAATGCTCTCCAGTTCCATCCATGCTGTCACAAAGAGTAAGCGCTCCTTCTTTTTTTCTGCTGCATAGTATTCCACTGGGTAAATGTGCCACAGTGTTTGGATCCACTCATTTACTGATGGGCATTTAGGTTGCTTCCAGCACTTGGCTATTGTAAATTGTGCTGCTATGAACATAGGGGCGCATAGGTTCTTTTGATTTGGTGTTTCAGGGTTCTTAGGGTATAATCCCAGCACTCGAATGGCCAGATCAAAAGGCAGTTCCATTTTCAGCTTTTTGAGGAACCACCACACTGCTTTCCACAGTGGCTGCACCAGTTTGCATTCCCACCAGCAGTGCACTAGGGTCCCCTTTTCTCCACACCCTCGCCAGCACCCATTGTTCGTTGATTTGTGTATGATGGCCATTCTGACCGGTGTGAAGTGGTATCACATTGTAGTTTTACTTTGCATTTCTCTGATGGCTAGTGATGCTGAGCATCCTTTCATATGTCTCTGGGCCCTGTGTAAGTCCTCCTTGGAGAAGTGTCTGTCCAGGTCCTTTGGCCGTTTTTTAATTGGATTGTTTGTCTTCCCAGAGTGGAGTCATGTGGGCTCTTTATATATTTTGGAGATCAAACCTTTGTCCAAGGAATCATTGGCAAATATATTTTCCTATAAAGTTTTTTCCCTTTTCATTTTGCTGATGTGTTCTTTAGCCATGCGGTCACTTTTTATTTTGATGAAGCCCCATTTGTTTATTCTTTCCTTGATGTGCCTTGCTCTAGGGGACATATTGGTGAAAATATTTCTGTGTGGAATATCTGAGAGTTTCCCGTGTGGCTGTCACTCAGCATTCAGGCTTAAACACCACAGGCCAGGGCCCAGTTGCCTCCTTGGGGCGGGGCTATTGTTTCCCTTCAGGCTGCTGCCTCTGGGAGAGCAGTGGTCTGCCTGAGCCTGATGGCTGCTGCCATATAGGGGATGGCTCAGCACTGGGATCTCAGTGGCCACTCTCAGTTCTCTCCCGAAAGCTTCGGTCCGCAGTCTCTCCTCAGGCATCTCTAGCCCACTGTGCCCCAGCCTTTGCTGGAGCCCAGGGTAAGTAGCTGCAAATGAAAATTTGTGTGTTGGCCCTTAAATGGCTCTTTGCTTCTCCAGCGCCCATCTCTGGCAGTGAGCAACACTGCTCCTTTTCACCACTGGTTGTTATCTGTGTACTTTTTGGGCTCTGGTGCTCTACGCTGGGGATCCCAGCTTAGGATTTAGACCCCACTCTTCTCAGGGGGATCCATCCAGCCACTTAATTATCCCTCCGGTGCTTTGGTACTGCCGCCTGTGGGTGCCCAGCCAGCCCTCTTGCGTCTCTACTGCACTCCCTACCAGTCAGGTTGTGCTGAAGCTGATTTTATGTCTGTCCGAGGTTATAAGGCTTCGCTCTCACTATTATTCAGTTGTTCGTTCTGGGTGATTTCTCCACACTTTAGTTGTAATTCCAGATTGGTCCTGGGAGGTGGTTGGTGTGACTTCCACTCACTCCTCCACCATCTTGCTGAATTGCAAGAGAAGTCTATAGATGCAAACCAGAAAGAGAAGTCTGTAGATGCAAACCAGAAACACAGTGCACTTTCTCATTTTCATATGGGTATAAAAATTACTCATCTGCCCATCAGGTTGTAGTGATGTTGTAGAAACTTACACTGAAGATAACTGTATTTTTTAAATGAAAAAAAAAAGTCTTATCATAATAATTTGGACCAGGACAAAGCAGGTTTTGAAAATTTTCTATATTAACAAGTCTTTATTGGGTCCATAAGGTGCTGTGTGAGGCAGAGGAGGCTTAGTGTAATGCATATTGATCCTCATATCTAGACATTCTTTGATAATCCTTCTTGAGCACCAATAAGTTATATCTCTGTTACTTTTGGGGGGTGAACTAAGAGCTCTTTTTAACTGGCTTAAAAATGAGCACTTATAGCCATCACCAGGTGGCTCAGTTGGTTAGGACCCATGCACCAAAGATGTTGCAGCTATGATTCCCCAGTCAGGTAACATACCTGGGTTGTGGATTTGATCTCTGGTCGGGGTGCTTATGGAAGGTAATCAATGCATTTGTCTCTCACATCAATATCTCTCTCTCACAACTCTCTCCTCCACCCCTTCCTCTCTCTTTAAAAAAATTAATAAATATATGCTCAGGTGAGGATTAAAACAAAATTAGCAGTTTATATAAATTATAGAATGTAACAAAACTAAAAAATACTTCTCAGTATCACATGATCTGAAAAAATATATTAAAACTGATTTAAGTTTGATTTAATTAAAACACATGTCTTTAAAGTAATTTTTTGCTAGATTTTTAATTTTTAATATGGGTTTACAAAAAATAAGTTTGTAATCTCTGTTACAAGATTTGTCAACAGGAAAATAGCTTGGAATAATAATTGACTTTAATGTCTAATAATATTCTCATAAGTAACCTAAACATAATGGTTGAGAATCAATAAATTAAATAGATGTAAATAAAACAGAGGTTTTGTGACATATTTCAGCAATAATTGGTTTATGATATGTATACTTAAAAATAGTTACCCAAAATCTTTTGGTAAAAGATAAAAATAATTGAATATATATATCTTTTACAGGTAAGATGAAATACTGAAACATTAATTGCTCAATGAATCAAAATGTACATACTTTTGGTTTCTTTAAACAGAAAAATTAAAAATATTTGTATGTGTTAATAAAATGTCTTATGTTGAGAAATCACATTTCCAAAAATTATAAAATATGTTTGAAAGTCAAAAAGCCTATGTTTCTAGAGGTACTAAAATATATTCATAAATTTGTCAATCTGAATAATGCTAATTGCTTACTTTACTTAATTTTTATAACTAAAAATTAAGGATTCTGAGTTACAAATTCTAATTAATATAAAAAATTAACATATGCTTTCATTAAAAGATGGCACAAGGTATACAAATATGTTTCATTAATAGAAATGAAAAGAGTTTTTTTCTTGGTTATTTCAGAGTGGAAAGAGAGACAAAGAATTTTACCCCTTAAAATTAAGATGTCTAAAGTTAAATTGTTTTAAGTGTTTTAAAAAATTAAGCTTTAATATCAATGGTGTTCTATACAAAGCTAAAAATTAATGTTATATGTCCATTAAAAGAACAGTTTTTTTTTGTACTATTGGTCTGCTCCTGATAAGATTTTTAAAAAATGTTTTACAGTTGTTACAATTATTTCCCCCTTTGCCCCCTCCACCCAGCCTGCCCCCCACTTCCATAGTCAATCCCCACACCGTTGTCTATTCCTATAGGTCCTTCATGTATGTTCCTTGACTAATCCTTTCACCTTCTTTCAAACATTCTCCCCCTCCTCCCTTCTTACAATGTCAATGTATTCCTACCTTTTGCAACAGCATGGGTGGACCTGGAGAGTACTACGCTAAGTGAAATAAGCCAGGCAGTGAAAGACAATTACCATATGATCTCACCTATAAGAGGAATCTAATGAACACAAGAAATTAATGAGCAAAATAGAACCAGAGGCGTAGAATCATGAGACAGACCAATAAGATTTAATAAAAAAGATTTTTGCCTAGGAAACAAAGTTCTATGTTTTATGTTGTCACAATCTTGTCCTTGATTACTTAACTGAGTTCTCTTAGTTGTAAGCAAAATACGGATTTTTTTAATACTATTTAACTTTTTGTATTTGCCTGCAAAGTTTTTAATTGTCCCCATGATTAAATGAATAACTTAAGTATTATACGATGACCTATGATTTTATTTGACCAAATATTTTAAACTTTTTATACATTTGAAAAGCTTCCCCAAAACAGATTATAAATTCTTATTGATCTAGGAAGAACTCTGAGGTTTTTCAAAAGGATCCCTGAAACACCTCAAATAATTTTTTCTGTATAAACTAAAAATATTAAACTAATTAGGGTTTTTTTGGTAAGTAAAATGATGTAGGAAGCATTTAAAATAAATGATAACTCTTTAATTATAATTATGTAAATGTTAAATATAAATGTTCTAAAAGTTATAAAATGTTTAAAAACTTAGCCTGTTTTCTTGAAAGTTATAAATCTTATGTCTTTTAAAGTTAAACACCTAGGAACTAACTAAAACACTGTCCACAGAGACTGAAGGGGAAAAAGAGAACTTTTTAAAATGCAGACTGCTGTATAATTTTCCTTGCCAAAATTGATTTGTAAAAGAACTGTGATATTTTTAGAAAAACTAATAGAAAGTAATACTAATAATATAACAAATGACTGTATATGAAAATAGTATGTATGGATGAGAAAGGATATAAGAGACATGGGTTTTTTGGGTAAAAAAAAAAAAAGGAAAGTTATTTTGTCCTTCAGTAGAATTATTGTTACAAAATAAGAAAGAAAATGGACAAAAACTGAAAGGTGTATGTAAGTTGCAGAAGGTTTGTTTATGTTGCATTGTTTATATGTATGTATACATGTATGTATACTCTTACCAAATCTTTACCATGGCCATTTCTAAGTCTTTTATCATTTACAGATGATTATTTCTTTACTAAGATGCTTTTACAAAAATGTTCACACAAAGATGTTTTGCCTTCAGAGAAATAAGTCGAGAAGATTCTGACACTTTAAAGTATATTTTATTGATTGTGCTGTTACAGTTGTCGCATTTTTTCTCCCCTTTATTCCCCTTCTCTCTGCACCCTCCCTCCCATCAGCATCCTCGCCCCCTCCCCCCGCCGTTAGTTCATGTCCATGGGCCGTACATATAAGTTCTTTGGCTCCTCCATTTCCTATACTATTCTTAACCTCCCCCTGTCTATTTTGTGCCTACCATTTATGCTTCTTATTCCCTGTACCTTTTCCCCTCTTCTCCCCTCCCCCTCCTCACTGATAACCCTCCAGGTGATCTCCATTTCTGTGATTCTGTTCCTGTTCTAGATTTCTAATTAACTTTAAAAACGTAACACAGAAGTTTAAGAATAATATGGATTCATAAAACTGCTAACAAAAAATAGCAAGATCAACAAGAATTAATAACATGGGACTAAATGAAATACTAGTTGTTCTTGTTCTTAATCTTTGTTTTCCAGATATGAGAATTTTTTTCTCCTAAGCTAATCGTGATCTACAACAAATTAAAACATTTAGCTTTTCTTTTCTACCGAATCCCTCCAAAAGTTCGGATACTCTTAGCTAACCCATGTGTAGCCAAATTTAAAGGTGTTGATTCTTTGATTCAAGTATTGCAATTAAAAGAAAACTACCTGTCACTGGACTGCTCAATCAACAGTGTTTTGAAATTTATTATTACTGGGAAATGAAGCAGATGATATCTGTTGTGGACAAGTAACCCAAGGTTCCAGATCAGGCCTGTATAATCTATGTCTGTGTCTTTCTATCTCATACATAATATTATATGCCAAACACTCACTATAATAGTTATTTTTATTTCTCTAAATTTATGACTAGGAAGATAATATCGGACATCATATTTAAACATACTTTATAGGAGAATTTGTACAACTAGGTACATACATAGTCTAGGATGTTCAATGCCTGGTGATGTCAACTTGAATAAATGTACCAGATTTTTTCCCTTGGGCAGGTATTGCAATGACTGCCAGAAGAATATCCAACAAGGAAAAGTATTTAAATTACCTTACATGAGTTATAGACAATAAAACTGCTCTTAGCCATACCCTACCTGAGCAAGGTGAGGTTTGCTCCATTGTTTTTTTTTTTTAAAGATTTTATATTTATTTATTTTTAGAGAGAGGGGAAGGGAGAGAAAGAGAGAGGGAGAGAAACACTGATGTGTGAGAGAAACATCAATCGGTTGCCTCTCACATTCCCCCAACTGGGGACCTGGCATGCGAGGCAGGCATGTGTCCTGACTGGGAATCGAACCGGCAAACTTTTGGTTCGTGGTCTGGTGCTCAGTCCGCTGAACCACACCAGCCAGGACTGCTCTATTGTTAATACTTGTTATACTTGGGTAAAATACCTCCTACTTGGAGCACCATTTAAACTTCTGCCTGAATCAGTGTGTTCCAAGTATCTATTCTTATATACGCATATGAATAGATTTGGGCTTTCTTTTTTCTTAGTCAAGCATGTTCCTGGAAGAAATCTGTATAAGGTTATTTTAGGACATACCCAAAAGCTTAAAATTTGTGTGTGTGTGTATGTGTGTGTGTGTATATATATATATATATATATTTATATATATATATATTTATTTATTTATATTTATAAAAATACTAAATTTGGTGAAGGCTTGACAGATTCCTCCTCACAATGAATGAATCAGTTTAAATTTTCACTACTACAGAAGAGTTCATATTCTTGTTTTTTCTTATTATATCACAAACATTTGACATGATATGCCTTTTTAAAAAATTAAAATTGTTTTATTCCACCCATTCTCCACCCACATTCCCCTGACAACCATCAATTTATTCTTTGTATCTATGGGCCTGTTTCTGTTTTGTTTGTTCCCTTTTTTTTTGTTTTTTTTAGATTCCACAAGAAGTGAAATTATGTACTTGTCCTTTTGCCTGACTTATTTAACTTAGCAGCATTCTCTCTAGGCTCATCCATGTTGTCAGGAATGGCAAGATTTCTTTCATTTTTATTGCTGAGTGATACTCCGTTGTACAGGGTCCAACACAAATAATGCCCCTTTTTATTACAAAATCTTTTATTACAATATCATATGCATATATTTCTGTAACACAACAATATCACACTCAAGCACACCATATGACATTTTAGGCGAAATGTTCAAATTGCTGTCTATGTCGTGCAAGAGATTTGTACACCCTACCAACCACACTCAAGCCTTACTTCTGCCGGACCCCGTATAATACATATGATACATCCCATAATGGGTTAGTATCCAAAATATATAAGAAACTCATATAATTTAACACCAAAAAAAATTGTAACTGCTAATTTGTGCTTGTAATCCCTTTATCTTTATCACCCATCCCCCAAACCCCAACCATTTGGCAAACATCAGTTTGTTCTCTGTATCTATGAGTTTTTCTTGTCTGTGTGTTTTTTGTTTGTCTTTTAGATTCCACATATTGTAAAGTCATGTAGTATTTGTCTTTCTCTACCTTACTTATTTCACATAGCATAATACCCTCTAAATTCATCCATGTTGTTGCAAATAATAATATTTCATTATTTTTGTGGCCAAGTATTATTGCATTGTATATATGTACCACATTTTCTTTATACAGTCATCTATTGTTGGGCACTTAGGTTGTTTCCATATTTGGACTATTATAAATAAAGCTGCACTAAACATAGAGAGGCTTGTATCTTTTCAAATAATTGTTTTAGATTTCTTTGACAAATACCCATGGAGGGATCACTAGGTCATGTGACAGTTCTATTTTTAATTTTTTGAGGAATCTCCATACTGTTTTTGATATTAATTGCATCAAGTTGCAATCCAAAAACAGTGCACAAGGGTTTCTTGTCACTAATCATCAGTAAATTAAAATTACTAACAGGTATTATCTCACACATGTCAGAATGGTTATCATCAATAAATGAACAAACAAGTCTTGGCAAGGATATGTATAAAAAGAAACCTTTGTCATTTGTGAATTTATTACTGATAGCCATTCTGACAGATGTGAGGTGATATCTCAGTGTGGTTATAATTTGCATTTCCCTGACAAATAGTGATATTGAGCACCTTTTCTTATGAGTATTGGCCATCTGTATATCCTCTTTAAAGAAGTGTCTATTAACGTCCCTGCCAATTTTTTAATTGGATTGTTTAATTTTTTTTGGTGTTGAGTAGCATGAGTTCTTTATAAATTATGAGTATTAACACCTTATCAGATGTATCATTGGTGAATATAATCTCCCATTTAGTAGGCTGTCTTTTCATTTTATTGATGGTTTTCTTTGCTGTGCAAAAATATTTTAGTTTGATGTAGTCCCATTTGTTTACTTTTTCTTTTGTTTTCCTTGCCTGAGAAGACATGTCCCAAAAAACACTTAAGAGAAGTGAGAAAAATTTGCTCCCTGGGTTTTTTTTCCTAGAAGATTTATGGTTTGTGGTGTTACATTTAAGTTTATAATCTATTTTGAATTTACTCTTGTATATGGTATAAAAAAGTTGTCCTCTTTCTTCCTCCCTCCCTCCCTTTCTTCCTCCCTCCCTCCCTCCCCTCCTCCCCTTCTCCCTTCCCTCCTCCCTTCCTCCCTTCCCCTTCCTCCCTCCCTCCCTCCCTCCCTCCCTCCCTCCCTCCTTCCTTCCCTCCTCCCTTCCTTCCTTCCTTCCTTCCTTCCTTCCTTCCTTCCTTCCCTCCTTCCTTCCTTTTATCTGCTAGTTTTCCCAATACTATTGTTGGAGAAACTGTCTTTATCCCATTGGATATTCTTGCCTTCTTTGTCATAGATTATTTGACCATATAAGCATGAGTTTATTTCTGGGTTCTCTATTATATTGTATTGATCTATGTGTTTATTTTTATACCAGTACAATGCTGTTTTAATTACTACAGCTTTGCATTACAGTTTACTATCAGGTATGGTGAGTCTTCCAACTTTGTTTTTCTGTCTCAAAGCATTTACCTATTCCACCGTCTTCTGTCGTACAATTCTGAATGATAACCTTGATGGGTAAATTATTCTAGGTTGCAGGGTTTTGTTTTTTTTTCTTTTAGCACTTTAAATATATCCTGCCACTCCCTTTGGTCTATAAATTGCTCCTGAGAAATCAGCTGATAGCCTTATGGGGTTTTCTTTTAAACTAATTGTTTTCCTCTAGCTGCCCTTGAAACTTTTTACTTAGCTTTAACCTTTTCCATTCTAATTACAATATGTCTTGGTGTTGGTCTTTTTAGGTTCATCTTTGGAACTATTTCTATTTCTTGGACCTGTATGTCTGTTTCCATTCCCAAGTTAGAAAAGTTTTCAGCCATTATTTCTTCAAATAAAGTTTCCTTTTTATTCTCTCTCCTTCTGGGAGCACTATAATACAAGTGTTTTTGTGCTTGATGTTCCAGAGGTCCATTCAACTATCCTATTTTTTCTTTTTTTAAATTAAATATATAGGGGTGACATTGGTTAATACGATTATATAGGTTTCAAGTTATGTTTCAATGATACATGATCTTCATATTGTATTGTGTGCCAACCGCCCAAGGTCAAATCATCTTCCATCATTATATATTTGACCCCTTTACTACCCCCTGCCCCCTTCCCTCTGATAATCACCTTATTGTTGTCTGTGTCAGTCAGTTTTTATTTGTTTGTCTTGTTCATTTGTTGCTTTCAGTTTTATATTCCACATATGAGTGAAATCATATGGTTGTTAACTTTTTCTGTCTGACTTACTTCGCTTAGCATAATATCTTCAGGGTCCATCCATGTTGTCACAAATGACAGTATTTCATCTTATGGCTGAGTAGTATTCTATTGTATATTTGTGCCACATCTTCTTTATTCAATCATCTATTGAAGGACACTTCAGTTGTTTCCGTGTCTTGGCCACTGTGAATGAATAATGCTACAATGAACACAGGGGTGCATATGTCTTTGTGAATAAGTGTTTCCAAATTTTGAGGATAGACACCCAGAAGAGGGTTTTCTGGTAGGAAAATTAAGAATAACTCTATTCTTAATTTTGTGCAGAACCTCCTACTGTTTTCCATAGTGACTGTACCAGTTTACATTCCCACTGTCAGTGAATGAGGGTTCATTTTTTCCTAAAACTTCTATCCTCATTTTTCTTTTTTATCTTTTTGCCATTCTAATTGGTTTATTTGCACTAGTTCATCTTTCAGTTTACTGCTCTGTTCTTCTATATTAGCTAATCTGTTGTTAATTCATTCTAGTTATTTTTCAGCGATATTTATTTTTCATTACATTTAGAGAGAGGGGAGGGGAGAGAGGAAAGCAGAGAGAGAAACATTGATGTGAAAGAGACACATCAATTCATCACCTCCCATATGCACTCAGAATGGGGATCACATGCACCCAGACTAGGGATTGAACCCACAACCTAGGTATGTACCCTGACTTGGAATTGAACCAGCAACCTTTCAGCTATGGGACAGTGCTCCGGCCAAGTGAGCCACACTGGCAAGGGCTATTGTAGTTTATTTTTCATTTTAGGTATTGTATTCTTCAGCTCTGCTTGGTTCTTTATTATACTTTCTAACTCTTTGCTAATTTTTTTCTCTTAGGTTCCCTATTCTGCTCTCAAGTTTGGTGGGCATCCTTATGACCATTTCTTTATATACTTTATCAGGGTAATTACTTATCTCCATTTTATTCTGATTTATCTTGGGATTTTTTAAATTTTTTTCTTTGAGAGATCTCCTTCTCGCTTTTCATTTTATTTGACTTTCTCTGTTTCTATGAACAAAATAGGTATCTCTCCCAGTCTTGAAAAAGCGGCCTTCTGTAGAAGTGACATCTGTGTATGCTGTGTGGGCTGGGTGGCTTTGGTAGGCCATTTGGAGCCAGGCAGGTGCCTATGACATCAGGGGCAGTGGCCTACCCCTGATGGCCAGGTGGGAGTGGCTCCAGGTGGGGTGGCCAGGTGCTTTTGGTAGTGCCCCATGGATCCTACTTGCTCCCTAGGTTTGGAGCTGAAATGAGATCAACAAATGTGTCTGGGACCCCACTGTGGTGACCTCGCAGGAAGGCCAGAGCACCCGGATAGAGCTCCCACCCATGCCACTCAGGTGGCGGGGGGGATCACATACAATAGAGCTGACCAGCCCCTCCAACCCTGGAGAATTCCCATCATTTCCAAAGAGCTCCCGCCACTCCCCAGCCTTTTCTATCGGCCCCCTTCTCACTTGTTATACAGCAAGTGGTCTTGCATAGTAGCAGCGTCTGTGTAGGCTGTGAGTGCTTGGTGGTTTTGTCAGGCCAGCTGGAGCCAGGTGGGCACTGAGGGTACCTCAGGCTCTGGCTTGCTGGGCTGGTGTGGCTCCCAGCAGGAGGCCAGGGGCTTGTCGTGATGTCCTATTGATCCTGCTTACTCTTCTTGTTTTAAAGCCAGAAGGGGCTCTTTGCAGTACAGCGGGGGGCGTGCTGTGGTGATCCTGTCGGTGGGCCAGAGCGCTTGGATAAAGCCTTTGGGACAGCCCCTACTGAGGCGGAGGGAGACACAAACAACGGCATTCACCGGCAGCTCGAATCCCAAAGAGTCCCTGCAGACCCCAGAGAGATTCCACAGTTACCCAGCCTTCTCTTTTTGGTCTTCCTCTCTCGTTTGTTCAGAAGCTGTTTAATCAGCCCTCAGTTGTCTCGCAGAAGCAACTGCTGTACATATTGGCGTATATTTCCATGCGCTCCTTTAAGAGGGAAAGATCAGCATCTTCCCGTGCAGGCATCACCTTAGACCTCTCTGATCATTAAAACTTTTCATTTGGCTGCTTCATTGTACTCCAAAAGCCAGAGCCTAGGAGCCCCAGCCTCTCCCAGCACCGCCTCTTGCTCTGGGTCCCTGTTAGCCTTCCATGACGCTACACCCACTGTGCACAGTACACAGTCCATTGGCAATTTTCTGGCAACTGGTGCCCTCAGCCAGGGGAGCTGGGGTGGTCCCTGGCCACCCGCACAGACCCCAGAGGTCACAGGAGCCTTCCTTCCCCATGCTCTACTTGGTCCTAATATGGACGTGCTGCTCTTTGAAGACCTGGGCTCCTCCAGCAGTCAAGAGGTCCACGTGTCTTTTGCTGAGGAAACCACAGTAGGCCCGCTGAAGACTGGACCCTGGCAAAGTTAAAAATTTAACTTTATGTAGCTCAGACTTTAGGGGGAATATGCACACTTAAATATGGTAGGGCTTTTTGCACCCAAAGGGTCCCCAACTCTGGCAAGTCAAATACTGTATTCAATGTGTTTACCTTCTTTTAGATCAGGCTCCAGGGTGAATATCCACATTTGAATAGTTAGGGTTCATAATTAGGCATCTGCTTTGGACTCCCAAAGCTACAGCCTGGGACTCCCAGCCTCTCCCAGCACCTACCTGTTGTTCCTGGTCCTGGTGACCATGATACCAGGTGGCGTGGACATCTGTGATACACGTTCTGACAGTGACCTTCTGGCAGCCATTGACTCCGGGTAGGGAAGCGAGGGGCGGTCCCTAACCACCCTGCACAGACTAGAACGTTGGAGGGAGCCTTCCCCAACCCAGGGATAGTCAGTTCACAATTTAAAATGCTCTTGGTTCGCTTCTGGCTTCTCCTGCACGCAACACTGCCCAGGTGTCTCGCTTGAGAGAACCACGACCCACCGGCAGAAAGGCCCTGCCCTGGCAAGGCAAGGATGTCAACTCTTTTTAGCTCAGACTTCAAAGGGATCGCACACATTTGAACAGATTAAGACTTTTAAGTAAGAATCTGCATTGTACCAGAAAAGCCAGAGCCTGAAACCCTCTGCCTCTCCTGACCCCTGTTGTTCATGTTCCCAGTTGGGCTCGCCCAAGGCAGCCGCACATTTGCAGTAGTCAGTCAGTCAGCTTGCCTCTGCAGCTGGTGCCCTCCAAGTCGGTAACTCAGGGCTGGGTCCCAAGCACTCACACAGCATCCAGAGGCCCGTGGGGCTTCTGTCCCCCAAGAACAGTCTGCCTGCCTCACGGCACTTCGGTAAGTTCTCAGGCCTCACCAGTGTGCGAGAGGTCCAGCCATCTTTTACTGAGAGAACCCTGGCAGGCCAGTTGAAAGGCCGTGTTTTTGAGCAGGGAAAACATCTAACTTCATTTAGCTTATCCTTCACGGGGAATAGTTATAACGGGGTGTAGACTTAACTGGGCAGGGGCTGAGAGGCCCCAGGGCCTGCCATAAGCCTACCTGGGGGCTGGGAAAAGAAGCAGCACAGGGATTGAGAGTTATTTTTGCATATCAAGAAGAGCAGGCTAGTTTCCTAGCCTGCGTGGAGCCAGGAAGGTATGCATGACTTTGGCTCCTGATGTAGCTGGGGCCAGCTTCCTCGGTTACAGAGCCTGTGTGATAGCTTAGAGATGGTCTGCTTCACAGCGTGGGGCCATGCTGCCTGGACTAACCATGGCAGTCGAGAATGACAGAAGGAGCCAGACTGCTGGTAGGTGTAGCCGATGGTGGGAGGAGTCGGAAATGGGGTTACAGAGGAAGATCCGGGCCGGATTTAAACCCAAGCGCTGCAGCCACGCAGGGGCTTAACCACCCAGTTTTGAGAGCAGAGAGGGGGCTCCCTTGACCATGCAGCTTAGGAAGCAGGGAAGCAAGATGTAGCAGCCATGCAGAGCTCTCTTTCTTAGGAGTTGGAAAGAATGTGGAAGGACTCCCACAGGCCCACCAGAAGACGCGGTTTTGGATTAAGAATGGGAGCCTAGCCGAGCTACAGACTTCTATTTCATTTCCTGAGCTATGGTACCCCTGACTGGCCGGGTTTGGTAAGGGGAGGCAGGACTGTGTGTGTGTTTGTGGGTGTGTCTTCATTTCTAAAGGGAGTAGGATTTAACGACGGCATTCCGCCATTACTCGAAACTTTTATAACTTTTGGATAAACAGTTCCTTTCATTTTTACCAAACTGGCATTGAGAGCCACAATTCCTAACACGGCAGCAGGCAAAGACAAACCGTAGAACAAAAGGCCCCAGGGAAGGGGGTTGTTTTCTGTAACATATGCACATTTGAGTAGGTTAAGGCTTTTTATTCGCTCCTGGATTGTACTAAAAAAGCCAGTGCCTTGAATCCCAGGAAGCTCTCCACACACCTGCTTCTTGTTACTGGTGACAATTAGCTTTACCCTAGACAGTGCACGCATGTCCAGTAAGCACCCTGTCACTGAGCCTCTGATAGCTGGTTCTTTTTAAAAAAATTTATTGTATTTATTGGGGTGACATTGCTAAATAAAATTATATAGGTTTCAGGTGTACCATTTTAAATACATCATCTGTATATTGTGTGTTCACCCCCGCCGTCAAGTCTCCTTCCATCACCATTTATCCCCCCATACCATCTTCCACCGCCCCCCATCCTCCTTTCCCTCTGGTAATCATCACAGCGTTATCTGTGTCTATGAGGGTTTTTTTGCTTAATCCCTTCACCTTTTTCACCCAGCCCCCGACCCCCCTCTGCTCTGCCAGCTGTCGGTTTGTCTGCCTATGAGCCAGTTTCTGTTTTGTTCGTTAGTTTATTTTGTCCATTAGATTGCACATGAGTGAGATCACATGGTATTTGTCTTTCTCTGGCTGGCTTATCTCACTTATCATGATGTTCCCCAGCATGGACGCACTTGGAATGGTTCTTAACCACTGGCACAGCCTTCCATGTGGGAGAGAGCTTTCCTCAACTTAGGAATGGTTTCTCTTAGGAAGTTCGGCCAGGTCAGGGCTTAAGCTTCTCTAGCATTTAAGATGTCCAGGTGCCTTCTATTAAGAAAACCATGCCAGGGCAGCAAAAACACCCTGCTCTTACAAGGCAAGGATATTACCTTTTCAGCTCCCATTTCAATGGGAATATGCTCATTTGAGTTGACTAATCCTTTCATTTAGGGATCTGCATTGTGCTTGAGAAGCCGTGACCTGGCAACCCCCGTTTCTACTGACATCTACATCTTGTTCTTGGTCCTGGGTTGCCTGACTCAAGGTAGCACAGGCATGCACAGTTCATGTTTCATCCATGATTCTCTGGCGGCTGGTGTTTTCCAGGCAGGGGAGAGGGGGGTGGTTTTGAAAACACTAGCACAACTCCCAGGAATCGTGGGAGCTTTTTTTCCCACCTGGAAGTAGTCAGTCCCCATTTGGAAGTGTCATGTGGTCAAGTCGCAGGCTTCTCCAGCAGCCTAGATATTCCGGTGTTTCTTACTGAGGGCACCATGGAGGCCAGCTGAAGGCCTCGCCCTGGCAAGGCAAATATGTTTATCTTTTTAAAGCTCAGACTTCGGAGGGAACATGTGCATTTGAAAAGCTTGGGCATGTAACTAGGCATCTACACTGAACTGCAAAAACCAGGGCCTGGGACTCCTGGCCTTTCCCAACACCTGCCAGTTGTTCCTGATCCTGGTTAATATGATCCCAGGCAATACACACGTGTAGAACACATTTTGTTGGTGATTCCCTGGCAGCTGGTGCCCTGAAGACAGCCGGTCCCAACCACCTGCACAGCCTATAAAGAACGAGGGAGCCTACCCCAGCTCAGGGGTGGTCAGTCCCCATTTAAAAGTGCTCCATGTTTAGGTGCCGGGCTTCTCCAGCAGTCAACACTTTCAGGTGTCTCTTATTAAGAGAAACATGTCCTGCCAGGCGAAAGACCCTGCCATGGCGAGGCAAGGATATTACCTTATTTTAGCTCAAACTTCAAAGGGAACATGTGCATTTTAATAGATTAAGACTAAATTGTGAGTCTGAACTGCACTGGAAAAGCAGGAACTTAAAACAGTCAGTCTCTTCTAAGACCGGACTCTTGCTTATGTTCCCCAGAGCCTTGACTCAAAGAGGCACCCACATGCACAGTAATTGGTCAGTGTGTTACAAGCAGAGAAGTTAGGGCCAGTCCCCAACCACTTACACTGCACCCAGAGGTCCTTGGAGCCTTCCCCAACCCTATGATGGTCAGTCTTTATTTGAATGGATGTTTAGCAAGTTTCCAGGTTTGTTGGGATAGCTAAGTACAAAGGAAAAGAGGTGGGTGATGTGTTGTATCTAACATAGCTCTATTAGATGTGGAAATGCTCAGAACTTGATTCCTCCACAAAGAAAAAGATGAA
The DNA here is from genome assembly GCF_021234165.1 of Pteronotus mesoamericanus. Classification (NCBI taxonomy): domain Eukaryota; kingdom Metazoa; phylum Chordata; class Mammalia; order Chiroptera; family Mormoopidae; genus Pteronotus; species Pteronotus mesoamericanus. The sequence continues at coordinate 7,202,641 of NW_026555073.1, forward strand.
TAGAGTGTTTCTCTAATATTCTGGCCCCTGGTATTGCACTAGACAACAGAGAGAGCAAAATATTATGGGCTCCTAAAAAAAGAAAGAAACCAGTAAATTCCTCTAATTAGAAATATATTCACACAAGCCCAGAACAGAAACATTTATAGAAAAGTCAAAGGAGCTCCCAGAATGTCAAGCTGAACTGATGAATGAAGTTCTTTCCATGGCAAAGCAAGTCCGTAAAGAATGTGACAGGAAGCTGTTTCTTCAAATGTACAGATATCAATGTTAACCTACAACAAGTACAAAAAACAGTGAAACATGACACAATCAAAAGAAGAAAATAAGCCTTCAGTAACAAACCTTAAAGAAATGTAGATCTATGAATTAGGATAAAAATTTTTAAAAATATTTGTTTTAATAAAGCTCAATACATTACAAAATAACACAGATATGCGTTAAATAAAATTACACAATACATGACCAAAATGAGAATATTAGCTAAGTGATGCGAATTATTAAAAAGAACAATACAAATTCTTGAAGACAAAAATAAATTAAACATTTCATGAGAAACTTCAAAAACAGGCTTAATGTTCAGAAGAAAAAATATCAAACTTAAAGATATCATTGGAAAGTGTCCAGTCAGAGGCAAGAAAGAATAAATGAAAAGGAAAGAACAAACTATATGGGACATATAAGATACCATCAAAAATCATATACACATTATAGAGACCCCAGAAAAAGAGAAAATTGACAAAGATTCTATAAGAAAATAATGACTCCCTGGCTGGTGTGGCTCAGTGGATTGAATGCTGGCCTGTGAACCAAAGAGTTGCCAGTTTGATTCCCAGTCAGGGCACATGCCTGGGTTGCAGGCCAGGTCTCCAGTCGGGGGCACACAAGAGGCAACCACACATTGATGTTTCTCTCCCTCTCTTTCTCCTCCCTTCCCCTCTGTCTAAAAATAAATAAAATCTTTAAAAAAGAAAAAAGAAAATAATGACTGAAAACATCCCAGGTCAGTAGAGAAAAATGGACATTCAGACCCATGGAGCCCAAAAGAATTTAAATAGAATGGACCTAAAGAATGTTATGCAGAGATATATTACAAGTAAATTGTGAAAAATCATACAAAGAGAATTTTTAAAGCATCAAGAAAAAGCGACTCATCATTTGCTAAGGAGCCCCTATAAGAGCTGCAGAGTAAGTGGAAGCTGCACTCACCTACTCCCAGCTGTAAACCAAATTTACAGCTAAATTATAGAGCAATCAACCTGAATAATCAACTGAAGGCTAGCTGAACTGAAGTGTTATAACCAAGGATTTACAGAAGAAGCCACATAGAGGCTGGTAGAAAGGGTGGAGATGCAGAAAGGGCTGACCTCCCGCACCCACGTGCAGCAGCTGAGAAGCTGGAGTGATAGCTCAGCTGCAAAATTCCTTCCCCCCAGGAGCATGTGGCCTCAATCCCACACAGGGGTGCCCAACTCAGAGCAACAGAGATGGGAAGAGGAGCAGGCATAGCATCTGGTGGTGAAAATCAGTGGGGATCTAGTCCATCTGGGAGAGAAGAGAGTCTTCTGGAGACCCAGACACCACCTTCCTGGTGGTTGGCATGTAGTTAGCTAGTTATTAATAAAGAGGGGAGGCAAAGGGGGTCAGACACTGAGCTTACTAAACTAAGGAGCTGAACAGAATATATAATAAACTGGGAAGCTGAATCAGATGTTAGGACAGCATTCCATTCAGCTTGATTTACTAGGAAGCTAGAGCACTTACAGACTCACTCGCACGCTCCAGGGGACCACCGCTGAAGAGTCTTGATCCTACAAGCAGGCAGGGAAGCCTCCCAGCATACTCAAGGGTACCCAGGGTGCTCAAGCTGCCAGCTGCGTACTGGATTATCGGAGGGAGGAGGAGGAGAAATTCCTCTGCTGAGCACATGCACGGTGGAAACCAGATGATGTAACAGAAAGTTTAACGTGTACAGTAGGAGTCAAGATGGTGCAAGAGGAGGTGCTTCTACCATTCAGACATGTGCAGTAGAAGGAAAACTGGTGACATGAAGGGCTGAAGTCTAGCCTTGGACAATCTAGAAAGAGAATCAGGTTGGATAGGGCGCAGAGAACCCCAGTAGGTGCAGGAAAGGGACTGGTTAAAGGGAGGGCCAACTCAAGCCCAGAATAAAACAAAGTGGGTTGGATGATTTGAATGGCACCTTGTTCATAACCAAGAATGAAGAAAATACATGGAGAATTATTAGGAGGCTCTGGGCAGCTGCTGATAGAGTCTGCCATCCCCTACATCCCTAAGGTTGTATCATTTCACTTCACCCCAATAAAATCTTACCACTATGTTCAAACTTCTCTTTGTGTGTGCCCTTTGAAATTCCTTTCTCAAGACAGAAAGAAGGCCCACTTTCACTGGCAACGCAGTGACCAGCACACCTATTGTTACAGTACCAGCCTGGGAGTGCACTGCTCAGTCCAGTGACTGCTGGCGAGGCCTCTCTGCTGTGCTTGATTCCTGTGGAGGGGTCTGCTGGCTGCATTCCGCAGTGATGTTTAGGGTGCTCTTTTTCTTTGGAAGCTCTTAGCAGAGACTCAGTGACTAAACTGTGTGGTGTTGGAAAGGGACCGGTCTTCCTCACCTTGAATGCAGAGCCAGTGCCCTCCTCCCCATTCTGTTGAATCACCTGGCCAGTGCAGGCCTGCTGAGTTCAGCTGTGTAGGCAGAACAGACCTAACACACATCTATAGAACATCCCGTCTGACAGGAGTAGAATGCATATCCTACTCAACTGCACACGGAACAGTTTCCAGACTAGAACATATGATAGGACCCATAACAGGTCTTAGAGAATTTTATTTTTATTTTCTATTCTAGGTTTTATCTTTTTTACTTATTTGTTTTTATTGGTGTTTTTCCATTACCACTTATCCCCCTTATATCCCCTAATCACCACACTGGTGACCATATCGACAAGCCTGTTTTCCCTTTTGTTCAATCCCTCCACCCCCTACCCACCCCCACAGCTGTCATCCTATTCTCTGTGAGTCTGTCTCTATTTTGCTTCTTAGTTCAGTTTATTCATTAGATTCCTAATTGAATTTATTGGGGTAACATTGATTAATAAAGCTATATAGGTTTCAGGTGTACAGGTCTACAACCCATCATTTGTATATTGTATTGCATGTTCACCAACCAAACTTAACTCTCCTTCCATCCCACTTATACCCTCATATACTCTTCTACCTCCCCCTAAAACACTTCCCCTCAGGGAATCACCATGCTGAGTTTTTCTTACTTTATTGTTATTGTTTACACTATTAGAGATGTCCCCGTTTGCCACCCACTTTACCCACTTCCCCTACACCCCTGCCCCTCTTCCATCTGACCATCATCACACTGTTGTCTGTGTCTATGGGTCATGCATATATGTTCTTTGGCTAATCTCTTTGCCTTTTTTTATCCAGTCCCCCTCCCACACACCCTTCTGAGATCTGTAGTCTGTTCCATGTATCCATGTCTCTGTTTCTGTTTTGTTTGTCAGTTTATTTTGTTCATTAGATTCCACATGTAAGTGAGATCATATTGTATTTGTCTTTCGTTGACTGGCTTATCTCACTTATTGAAATCATAACAACTATCTTTCCACCACAGTGTTAGGAAACTGGATACCAACACGAGGAAAGCTGAAAACACTCTAAATATGTGAAAACAACAACACACACCTAAACAACCACTCTATCAAAGAAGAAGTAGAAAGGGAAATTAAAGGTTATGTCAATTTAAAATGGAAACACAATATACTAAAACCTATGGGATGCTATAAAAACAGTACTAAGTGAAAAGTTTATAGTCATAATTGCATATATTAAGAAGTGAGAAAGCTCACAAGCAGTGAACCTAACTTTATACCTTAAGGAACTAGAAAACCAAGAATGCATTAAAGCCAGAGTTAGCAGAAGAAAAATAATAATGATCACAGTGGATGTAAATGAAATAGAGACCAGAAAAACAATAGAAAATGTCCATGAAACTAAGAGCTGTGTTGTCAAAAAGATAACAGCAGTCACAGGCCTTTAGCAAGACAAACCAAGAAAAAAAGGAAAGACAAATAAAATCAGAAATGAAAGAGGAGAAATTACAACAAACACTACAGAAATGCATGGTATCACAAGAGATTACTATAAGCAATTATACACCAACAAATTAGATTACATGGAAGAAATAGGTAAGTCCCTAGAGTCATCCATCTTACTGAGACTGATCCATGAAGAAACAAAGACAAAGCAGAGCAATAATGAATAAGGAGATCGAATCACTAATCAAAACCACACAACAGAGAAACCTCCAGGAACAGTCGGCTTCACTGGTTAATTTTACCAAATACTTAAAGAAAAATTGTCAGTCTTTCTCAGCTCTTCCAAAAGCTTGAAGAGGAGAAAACACTTTCAAACTCTCTTTACAAGGGAGCATTACCCTAATACCAAAACCAGATAAGGACACTACAAGCAAAGAAAACTGTAGACCAATATCCCTTATAAACAGATGCAAAGACCCTCAACAAAATATTAGAAAACTGAATTGATGGACTCATTAAAATATTTATATACCATGACTAAGTGGAATTATCCCTGGGATGCAAGAATGGTTCGACTGATGAATATCAATAAGTTGATAACACATTTTTAATAAATATGCATCACATTAAATAATGATAAAAAGCATGTAATCACCTCAATAGATGCAGGAAAAGGTTTTGAAAAAAATATAATGCCCTTTAGTGATTAAAAAAAAATTCACCAAATCAGGTATAGAAGGAATATACCTCAATATGATAATGGCCAAATATAACAAACCCACAGGTAATATTACACTCAATGGCAAAAAATAGAAAGCTTTTTCTCTAAGATGAGGAACAAGATTAGAGTACCCACTCACGCCACTCTTATACAATATTTCATGTTCTGTATAGAACAACATGGCAAGACAAAGAAATAAAAGGCATCCAAATCAGAAAGGAAGAAGTAAAATTGTCATTATTTTCAGA